>NC_079149.1:115935574-116535574 GCF_945859685.1 Eupeodes corollae
AAAAAATTACGAAAAGAAATTAATAATTCTTTATAATTTTTACAGCATAAAGAAAAAAGTGAAAAAAGGTTCTGGCTCAAAAACTCTTCCTAATTGTTCGCCCTCACGACAAATCGAAAGTCCAACAATGTCAAGAAGATTACCACCCGATCCATCAGAGGCTATTGGTACGGCAATTGTAAAATACAATTATCAAGCACAACAAGCTGACGAATTGTCCCTGACGAAAGGTACACGTATTTTGATTTTGGAAAAATCTAACGATGGATGGTGGCGAGGACAGAGTGGCAATGCTGTTGGATGGTTTCCCAGTAATTATACAACCGAAGATTGTGATAATGATGGTGAAATCCATACGTATGCGATGGCTGAGAATGTTCTTGATATTGTGGTAAGTATAAAATAATTCATATTTAAAATGTTACCATAGTAAATATTTCTCTTTTTTTTTTTTGTTGTTAACAGGTTGCTCTCTACAGTTTTACATCAAATAACGATCAAGAATTATCATTTGAAAAAGGTGATCGTCTAGAAATCGTCGATCGACCGTCTTCCGATCCCGATTGGTATAAAGCACGCAACAATGCTGGTCAAATTGGTTTAGTTCCACGCAATTATCTACAAGAGCTTAGTGATTACCTAGCTACGCCGTATCGTGGTAATAATGGTGCTGGTGGTGGCAGTAGTGGTGGTGATTCAATTGATCGACGAAACGATGGTATGCCTAATAATATGCCACCACAATCATCACCTCCAATGCCACCAATGGAACGACCTAATTTAGCTGGTAAATCTTGGTACTATGGCGCTATAACGCGCAGTCAATGTGACACTGTTCTCAATCAACATGGTCATGATGGCGATTTCCTTATACGAGATAGCGAGACTAATGTATGTAGTTTTAATCTATAATATTTAATTAAGAAAATTCAAATTAATAATAATAATAATAATTAATATTTTCAGATGGGTGACTATTCGGTTTCCCTTAAAGCGCCAGGCCGTAACAAACACTTTCGTGTGCATGTTGAAAATGGCATGTACTGTATTGGTCAGCGTAAATTCCACACCTTAGACCAATTAGTCGATCACTACCAAAGAGCACCCATCTACACAAACAAGCAAGGAGAAAAACTCTATCTAGTACGGCCATTGCCCAAAGCCAATGGAACGTAAGCTTAAAGTAAAAATAGAAGATGATCAAGTTGAAAATAAAAATTAAATAAAAACAAGCAAACAAAAATATCCACATCAAACTAATTACCATAATATCTAATTATAATAACAACAAAAAATGAAAAAAACGTATTTCATTCTCGCGAACTCTCTATCTCTCTGTCGTATCTATCTCTCTAAAACTCTTTTTTTAAGTATGAAGATCACCCGCTCAACACGACACCACAAAAACATGAAAACTCAAAAACGGCCATCAACCCTCAAAAACAAAGAAACAAAAAAATACTAGAACGTAAACATTTTATTTTAGATTAATATTTAATTTATATATTTAAGTGTAAGGATTTTTAGTTTTAAATTTTAATATTCGTGAACAAATATAATATAATTCTCAAATTTCTTATAAGGGCTTAGTTGTGAGCTGTGTTGTATAAATGAATTTATTTTGTTTTTTAAATTAATTAAAGTAAAAGTGAAAGTAATCTCTTAAAGATAAATAAAAAGAAAACATCGACAATTGAGAGTAGTAGTGATGAATAGAAGAACCCCTCTTCCCTCAATAATTCGAGTGAAATACAATTTTATTTTATTTCTCATCCCCTTTAATTCGTAGTGTGATCTTTTATACATATATAAATAATATACAATTATTCATAAAACAATTAAAATATAAATCGAACAGCGGCGGGAAGAAATGAAATGAAGAAGTAAAATAAAGGAAAAGAAAAGAACACACCACATAAAAACTTAAACAACACATATACTCTAATGCAAAGTAAATAATATTTTTGTAAATTTTTTGCTAATACAAATTGCTTTACATTTCAATTAGGAACAAACAAAATATAAATATCATTTCATAAAACAAAAAATATAAATATGGATTATATATTATAGAAAATAATAATTATAACAAAAAAAAACAATTCTTAAATGAAACAAAAATTTAAATAAGCACTCTTATCACTCAGAAGATAAAACAAACTGAATTCCTTGCTTTTGTTATAAATTAAATTAAATTAAAAACAAAAAAAAACATTAAAACTACAAAATTAATTCTTTTGTAAATGCGAAGCTTTTTATTATTCATTTCAAAAACAAATTTTAATTTTAAACGAATAAATAAAAAAAAAAACACACAAAACTCGAAGAACAATTATTCTTACAGATAAATTATAAACAAAACAAAGTTTTAAATGGAAGAAAATGATATTAAAACATATGCATATAAATTAAATTATAATATCTATAATAAATTACAAAAAAAAACATATATAGACTTATAAACTAAAGACAAACTCACTTGTTTCTTTTTTTTCATAAAAATATTTATTATTATTATTGCTATACAAAATACAAAACAAACAAAAAAGAAACAAAAAAGTTTTGTTTTGTGCTTAAGAACAAACAAAAAAAAGAAAAATGGAATCTATTTTATTTAATATGTATTTAAAAACAAAAGAAAAAATCCCTTATATCAGTTAGTAAACGATTCTTTATGAATTTATAAAAAATCTACATTCACAAATGAAACAAAACAAAATAAAATAATAAAATTTCTTTAGCATACATACATACTAGTATATGTAAATTTTTAAATTTATTATTAATGAATTCTGTGTAAAAAGATATAGTTTATAATAATTTTCTAATCTTCTTGTTTTAAACTTTATTTTAATATCATTTAGTTTAGTTAAAGAGAAAAAAAACAACAAAATAAGTAATAATTATACAAAAAAAAAGAAGCAGTCTTTTGTAAGAAAGAAGAAAAATATGTACATCATAAGTTAGAAATATTTAATAATTCAATAAATAAAGATTTTTTGTAAAAATACGAAATATATTCTTTGTGGTTTAATTTTATTTGTATGAATTTTTACTTTAATGGCCGGAACTGTGATTTCATATCAATTTGTATGTTTATTTTTAAGATGTAATCATCACATTATTATTGCCCCCAATCAAAACAAACGTAGTAGTTAGATATTTAGATCGATTTGATATTTAGATCGATTTGAAAGATAGTCCGGATCTACATCCGGATCTCTAAAGTAACTTCCTTCAAAGTCCAAATCCAATGTTTTTTTAAGTTAAACATTAACAGAACCACCCTGCATCTCTATAAAAAGTGAATAGATGGTGCTCGAAATTTGTAATACGAATCAATATTATTATAGGGAAATTTGTCTATTGATGAATTGGATTTTTTTAGAAGAAAATATATTTTGAGAATGATTTTCGGTAAGTATCTAAAAAGTATTTTGCACTTAAAATAAAGGCCTTAAAGAAGCTTTTGTTCATAGTACTTACAGAGCAACCCACGTAGCCATGGTTAGTGGAATATAACTATTTTCTTAAATAACCGATATTGATTAAGAAGATTGGACATAAAATACTATTTTTAGAACTATTTCTAAAGGTTCTATTACCCTCCATTTAATATCTTATTTTTGAATATTAAAAATAGATTGCTAAAGTTTTTAGTAATTCTATTGTTTGAAAAAAAAAACTAGATAGTTTGTAAAAATAATAATTCCAAGATTTCATTTACATTTTTGAAATTCGCTCCAGATTTCCAGGAAAATAAGATTAAGGAGTAAAATGGTATTATTTGCAGGATAACATAACAGAACTAACCTTCCTTTTGTTTTGGAAAATAGTTGTTTTTTTGTTACCTTTCATTCGATGTCTCATTTTTAAAAATCAGATAAGAATTGGAGAAGTTATGAAGGATTTTTATTTTTTTTTCCAAATTTTTCCACACAGAAATCTGAACGACCTATACCCTAGAAATTTGCTCAATTTTATTTTGCCGAACATTTAAAACTCTTTTTTGAAGCTTGTGGTTGGTGGATTAAAATGTTTTATATGTCAAAAGATTTGAATTTTCGTTAAAAATATAATGAAATTTGATTTTTGAAAATTGGTTCGAAAATAAAAAAGTTATGACCAGTTTTGTAAAAAAAATACTTTTTTTTACATTTCAGCGTAAAAGTCATTTAATTAGTTTAATTAATTAACTTATTTTAAATTTATATTATTTGTCACAAAATTATCTATCAAATGACACCTCATTTTTTCAAATCGGTTTAGTATTTTTCAACTTATAGCCGATTTAATTCCGCTTAAACTATAATTTTTCAAATTTCCTTGCATTTGCCTGTAAAAAAATAATGCAAGTCTTGCAAATTATTTTTGCAAGTAAAATGACATTTTAAGGTGCGCTCGATGTGAGTGATATTTTGATGGTAATGCTATTTCTGTTAATCTTGAAATTTAGCCGAATAACAGTAAATTAAGACCATTATTTTTAAATATCTTTAAATGCTTTAGGAGATATAGGTTATGGGTTAGAGTTTGATTTTTTTTTTAAATCAATTTTTTACTTTTGTTCTTATGACCTGACCTTAATACTATAATTATTTAGAGAGGAAAGAAAATTAAAAGTTTGTATTATTAGTTTCATTTGAAAGTGAAATGAAATGCCATTACATTTTGAAATGAATATGTTGAATGTAAAATAAATATTACACATTTTTACCAAACTTGAAGGGACAATTTTGCAACTATTTGTACGTAAAGCTGTAGCTTCAGGTCTTAACCTTGTGCATTTAACACAATCAATATAGTTTGATCTAAAAAGTCAATTTAATCGTTATTCTTTGACTGTTTTTGGCTAAAATACTTCTTTTGCATTTGTCATCTTTCTTTTTACTCAATTTTTATGAAGCATTGACATTTTGTCCTTATAAGAAGATCTCAAAAATGGTAGTTAGGTTGCTTTTAATCGAAGCATATCGAATTGATTTTTGGACGCGATGGTTAGGCAAGCTTGGTATGCTTTATTGTTACGTTAAGGGAGTCATCCCATGCGATGGGTTCAAAAAATCGACTTTTTTTTTCATAAATTGCTAGTTTAGTACGTCTAGAAACGGTAGTAAATGGATTTTTCAACTTTCGAAGTAGTTTCAAAGATACGACATCGGGTTGTTAAAACAGATAAAACAAAAAAGGAATCAGTGGAAAAGGACCAGGTTATTCAAGAAATCTTTAATGAAGGTTTTGAAAGTAATGTCGGTTATGGGATGCCCTTTAGGCCGCGAAGCCCATATTTATGCTGAGAAACGTGATGAAAAGCGAATTTCACATTCTGAGCTGCGCAAAAATGATGCGGTTAAACAAGCAAGAATTAATTCAAGAGCTGAACAATCTGCTTTGAAAGAGTTTCAAGAAGAAGAGGAAGGAATACTCTATGGACCAGGCATCGCAGATTGAAAGGTAAGTTGATATTTTTATAGTAAGAGGACTTGAAACTTTAAACGAATTTTTCTCAAAACTGTGTTTTTCAAAATTTCCTCCATCGTATCTCAAAAACGACTTGACCGATTGGCTTGAAATTTGATGTGTTGGATTCAGCACATGTAAACGCATTTAATGAACTATCGACAATCAAAAATCCCAAAAATTTTTTTATAGCACAAAAACAAAAACAAAACGCACAATTCGCGACTTTTTTTTCAAATGTCTCCTAAAAGTCCAATTATTTTCATTCCAAGCATTTAGGCTCACAGATTAAAACGACGTTTACCCTTTTTGTTTTAGATAAGCCAATCAGCCGGAATCGTGGAGAAAGTGCGAGCGCATTTTTCGAGGTGGAGTTGTTCACACCGGTGTAACTCGTGATCTTTACAATATTTTTAATTCAAATTTTATATTTATAGTGTCGAACTATGTTAATGATAATAAACTTAATAAAATTGTATCTATTTACAGGTCGTGAAAAAAATTCCTACAAATTCCTTAAAATACAGGCCGTCACATGGGATGACCCCCTTAATAAGGCACTTACAAATCTTATCTTATTGGCTTCCAATGTAAAAAAAGAATAGCTTTGTTCTCCAACACTTTACTATTTGAAAATCTAAAACTTTATTCTTGAAATTTCATAAAATATCAACCATTCTTTAAAAATCAGAATATCTTAAAGGATTGGTAATTTTTAATTTTATGAACTTTTTAACTGTGTAAATGTATGACACAAAATTTAAAGAAAAAAGGTGTTAAAGCTATTTCCGACACCATAAGGAGTCCATAATTTTTAAATGTGATTTGTGATTAAGGTAAAAAGAAGTTTTACCGACCAAGTTTTTTAAGCTGTTAGTGAATTCCTTGGATGTCCCACAAACGCTTGATACGTTTTGATGTAGAGGTCAATGCTCCATTTCCAAAACTTATCAACAAAGATCATAAATTGAATTAAAATAATACTCTTAGGAGCTATTTAAAAAAGTTAAAACCTCGGCCAATCTTGCAAAAAGTTTAAAGACACGCTGATCCAAATGGTCTTGTTTAAACATACTTTTACTGAAATTGGTTAAAACTTTAAAAGTTTATTTTTGTATACTGAATCGAATGTAAAAATAAAGTTAAAGTAAGTAATTTTTTTAATGCTGAAATTTCGCCATAAATATAAAAAAATTGTCTCTAAAACACATTTTTCAAAAACATGATACACCTGACACACATTGAAAAGCAGCTAAGTTAAGTTGTGCATAATTGAAAAACCTATCAATATGAAAAAATTGTGTGGTATAAATTGAATTCAGAACAACAAAAGTTTTTGAAAAAGTATTATTCGGTTTTTGGTAGGTATACAAAACAAATTTGGATTGCCTTGTTTTATTCACTGAAGCTTGAAAATATGATTGAAAACAGCTGTTTTTAATTTGGGTCATAAAATGATGACCTTTGCCATTTATATAAAAAACACCCAATTTTCCAGGCACCCGAGTTGAAAACACCAGTAATTTCCCCCTTTGAAATGTTTGGTTGTTTTTAGAACATCTTACGAACCGTTTTTCATAAACTCTTCAATAATTGACAAAACGTAGAAAATCTATTCCATTTTTACAAATAATAATACAAAAAAACAACTTGTATTAATACATCTTACTTTTGTTTTAAATATATTTTTAAATAAACGAAGGTATCATCATTCGAACAATATATTTTATCATACATAATAATAACTCAATAATAATAATGATTTCTTTTTGTATTATAACTACTATATAATATAAGTGTGATTTCATTCCTCATTTTTGATTTTTTACTCACAGTTTTAATATTAATTAATAATGTTTTTATTTTTATTTTGTATATACTATATATTTATTTTATAACAGATGTTATCTTATTTTATAAATTAGTTTAATATTATTAAAATTTTCGTAATGAATATTTGATTTTTTTATGAAATCGATTTTACTTTTAATTTTGTTATTAATCTTATTTAATTTTTATTTAAATATAAATTTATTTATACTTCCAGCTTTGTTATAACAACGATTATAAAAAAATCTTATCATTCTTTCAATATCCTTTTTTTTAAATTATTATAGAAGTAAATATTAGTTAGTTTTGTTTTGTTTTATTTTTTCTAACTAATTTATAAACATCTCATTTCGAGTGAGTGTGTAGATTTTATTTATACATAATTTATTATTTTGTTATTTAAAATAAACTTACATAATTTTATGTTTGGGAAGTGAAAAAAAATGTATAGAAATTAGTAAATTAATATTCTATTAGAATTCTATTTACAAAAAGAAGCTGAGAAGAATGTACCTATAGTTTTTATTTATATTTTTTTAGATAGTGAAATAAACATAACTAAAATAATGTAAAATTTAATTTAAAAATACATTTGAATAAATATAAGAAGAATTAAAAAAGATTAATTTATTAATTTTTGCAGGGAATATACAAATTTAAATAATATTACCCCAAAATCTTTGTTCGTTGACATATAAAAAAAATATTAACTTTTTAATAAAATAGTTATGTACAATGAGAATAATATAAACCATAATAGTTAATAATAGAATTTTTTTAAAGGTATAATTTTCGCTCGAAAAAAAGAACCAACATTTATATGCGTATATAAAAATATAATGATATTAAAATTTCTTCAATCATAAAATATATAATTTATTAATCGATGGCAAATGAATATCGATCGAATAATATTACACAAAATTACAAAAAAAATGAATAAAATTTGAAGGAAACATTCTTAATTTTAAATCATTTACATTTTAAAAATCTTTTTGTTTTAAGTCTTTTACTTTTTTTCATTTCTTTTTTTTTTCCTTTTAGTTTATGTAATAAGGCCACAAGCATAAATTTTAATATATATTTAACAACAACGAAATATTAGGCATTCTGTTTTTGTTTTTTGTTTGAATATTCATTTGAACTCAGTTTAGTTAAAACAGTATATAAGCAGGTAACGCAGGAAATTTTTGAAACAGTATTACAATGCTTGACATCACAGTTTATGCTAAGTTATATTTATATTTTTTTAATTTTAGGGACAAAAATTAGGGAAATGTGCTACATATATTATTAAGCATTGTGTATGTGTATTTTTATTGAAATTCAGCTAAGGACAAAAATATAAAATTGAAATTGAAAGGAATAAATATACAAATTTTCAGAAAGTAAGTGACAAAGACTTAAGCTGGGGCGATATGTTTTTCTTATTTTAAAATTCTTTTGTATACTATTGAATTAGTGGACTCATCAATGTCAAAATTATCAATTAAAAAATTCGAAACAATTTATGAAGATAAACAGTTTCAACTAAAAATCTAAATACCTAAAAAAAATGTTTGAAAGGTATTTTAACTCCAAGCTGCAATTATGCTGACCATGACCCTACAGATTATCGATTCTAATATTCTAACTTGCCAACTGAGCACAAGTTCGTGGAAAATGAAATTTTGGACAGTACGGGGTTGTGAACCACTAAATGAATCTATTCAAATATTATAGCTTGATTTGGGTACCATAAAATAAATTAATATTTAAACGTTTGACTATATACGGTGAATCGAATAGAACAAGCTTCTTGGACAAAATATAATTTCAAGCGAAGAAAATTATTGAAAATCCTCTATTTCCCTATCAATCAAAGTTTGATAGTAACCTGGCTTTAGTTCATTCAAAGAAATATCCAATACGTTGAACAATTATGTTGTACGTTTTTAAACATCTTTGAAAACGAATTTCGATATTTTTAAATTGTTGGTGGTGCTAAAAAATAAAAAGCATCACATGGAGAGACATTAAGGTTTTAAATTGAAAACTTATATCATATGTTTAGGATTATAAGCAAGCATTAAATTGTACATCTACCAAGAAAAAAATGGTACTACGAAGCTGGATCTTCTAGCAGTTTTTGGGACCATCAGGATAAGAAAACAATATTTTATTTTCCATTTTCGATTGATTCAGGAACAATAGAAGTTGGAAGGAATTGTCATTGGTATTTTATTTATCAGCCTCATCAAATGCCTCGTCGGAGATTGTTCGTACTACGAATTACCAACAAACAAAACTTTCATAGCCTTAGCCGTAACCTTATTACAAACTTCGAATTTCATGACAAATATTTTTGTAAGGAAGGAAGGTGTGATACTTTCTTGTTGCCATTCGTAGTACAAAACTTCTCCGGGGAGTCACCTGTGATAAGGCATATTTTTTTCTGAAAATGATGAAATTTCAGAATGATGATGAATTGATTTTCTTTGATGCAATTTCTATTTAGCAGGAAGGAATATTTTTAATCACAAAGCAAATAGCCTCACACTTAACCAACAAATTATTCTTCATGAAGCAATGTTTTTGAGTTTAGTGATATATAAATAAAAAAAATAACAAGGAATTATACGACTGGTTATTTGCTTAATTACAAATCATTGGGCTTAGTTTTGATCAATATTTTAATTGAAAATACAATACTTGTTCTATTTAACTGTATATATGTACGTTGTTTTTGTTTTATAGATTTTTTAGTTTTTTTTTTTTAATAAAATGTATTTATTTGTAATCGATTTTACTTTATAATATAGTTTAGACATTTTAACAATCAACGATCATGCGCTCATAATAATTTCTACAATCTGTGTTTTTGTGTGTAATAATAATAACAATTTGTATTTATAATTTTATTTTATTTATTTGTTGTATATTATCTAAATAGTTATATGAAAAAATGTAAACCTACAAATGTTTTTATTTTTATTTTTCGAATTTATTTAAATATTGATACAATTTGTAAATTTTTCTTTCTTCTTTTTTTTTGTATTTAGATGTATAATAAAAAAAAATTATTTCTATTTTTTTTGCGATATTATTTTGATTTTATGTAAATATTTTTTATTTTTGTATTTATTATTATTTTTATGAATTTGTTTTGCAGTTAAAAAGCTTATATATAGGTTGTATTTTATTTAAAATCATGAAACAAGATAAAAACTTTAATACAATATTATTTACTCTATCACAATATACAAAACAAAATTACAAATTAATTTTATATGTTTTTAGTTTTTTTTTGTTGTTGTTTGTTTTTAGTTAAGAACGCATTTTAAAAGCGTTTATTTATTATAGTTTTAATAATTCGAATACGAGTCATTTAGGTTTTCTTTTTTAAATGTGCTTCAAGGAATAGAGGCTTAGGGACTTAAAACTTCAAACAATCAATAAGTTTCTAAAATTGTAGGGGGAAAACTATTAAGTTTTAATAAAAACAGAAAACAATTTCAAATTTAAAGCGACTTGGAGAAAAAATTACAATATACAATTTTACGAAAATTTGATTAGTTTTAAAACAATATTGAAAACCTCTATCCTATGTTACGTCGTACATGCATACTGTGGCATTTTTCATTAATACATAGGTACATTTTTATATATATATATTTGTTTTTAATGAATGTTTCAATTTGAAACGGTTGGTTTTTAGGTTTTTTGTTTTTGTTTAGATTCACAATGTTTTATATTGGATTTCTAAAGACAGTTTTTTGTATAGTACACATTTTCTGAAACCGAAAACAATAATTTTCGAATAAACTCTAAAAGCTGTAGGCCAGATAAAGTACCTAAATATTTGTGTTTGGAATCGTTTTTTCTTTTGTTCTTGCGATAATTCAAATTTCTTCCACCGACATTTTCGGGTTTCGACTTCGCCACTCATTTTTTAGCTGGTTTTTGTTTCATTTTTTGTTTTACTATATTATTGATTTAATTATATTTTTAAGATATTTTAGTTTAGTCAATTGTTTTGCTTTAAAAAGGGTTTTATAGTCTATGTTTAAATTTAAATTTGTGATGATCTTCCTTGAATGGTATTTCATAAGAATGGATTATTTGAATTAAGAGTGCCAGTTGCCTGAAGGAGAAAAGAAACAAATTAAAATAAATTCATATAAGTTGATATTTTCTTTAACTTACAGCAAAAGGATTATTGAAAGCTGCTCCGACACCATTTGCAATTGGTTGCTGCATAGTTCCAAAACCAAAACCACAACCATTTGGACCAGCGGAATACATATTTGTAGTTTGTGGTGCTGCAAATCCATTGGCAAAATTATAGAAAGCCTGTTGTTGTTGTTGTTGCTGATGCTGCTGTTGTTGATGATTAGGAATGCCACCAATAAAACCGTTAGTTAAACCATTAAGTTGTTGATTTTGTGGCATGCCACCACCGAAAAGACTCGTCGCAACTGGATTCTGTGATGGATTTGCTTGGAAGGGATTGGCAATTTGTTGTGTCTGATGTGAATTAACTACAGTCTTGAATGGGTTGACATTGGAGTTGCCTGTTAAATAATAGGGAAATATGAAATAGTATTTATATGAACTATAAAAGATTAAAACTTACTTTGTGTACCTCCAAAAGAATCAACAACTGATGTGGCTACAGCTGCTGCAGCAGCAGCTGCTACGGCTTTACTCTCACGCAGTTGTTCATCGAGATCCTTAAGGGCTGCATATCTATCCGCTGGTGGTGATGCAGTTGATGATGAACTCGAATTGAATGTGGCACTCGATGAGAGGGAATTACTTGTTGTTGAATTAGATATCGGAAGACCTATAAAGATAAAATTGTAAAGTTAATAAATTGTAGGAAATAATCAATTTCTTGTTAACTCTTCTTTTTATTTTTGGGCAAATGGAAGCACAAGCAGATGGTCCATTTTTGTTTTTTGCCAAAGGATTAATATACGCTTTTGTTCTTGTGCTTTATTCAGAATTATAAAAATAAAAAAAAGCTATGGAGCCGTGCAGAAAATGTCACAAAATAATTCGCTTAATTATTTTAGCTAAATGCATGTGTTTTTTTTAAATCAACGATAATAAAGGTCAAAATAAGAAGATGATTAAAAGAAATTAGCATTAAAATAAAACGTCTACGTCACAGTTATCCTGGAGATAATAACTTTTATCTCAAGGAGGCATTTGTTCAATGGATTAGGAATTTGAGTCTTTAGTTTTCGAATTCTACGATTTACCTACCACTTTTTTCATTTCACTCTATTTTCTTACAAAAAAAAAACAAATATTCGTTTGTAGTTAAATACAATTTTAAAGTTGATATGACGATTTTTGTGCTTAATTTTATGTGAATAAAAAGGGTGTTTTTTAGATGTGTGGTTTTTAATAAAAATTAATACGCATATACATAAGTAATTGCTTTGACATTGAGGAATTTAGATTTATTATAAAGATAAGGGTTTCCCATTTTGGACGATTTTTGCAATAATTGGGCCATGTCAGAAATAACACACCGAAAAATCTCTTCCACATATCGTCATTCTTCTCGGACTTATCTAGGTAGGGAAGCGACTTTATATAACAAAATAGTTTATCTGAAGGTAGGGTTGCCAGAAGAATTTTGATGAAACTATGCAACGAGATTTGCAATCCCGGACTTTTCCGGACAAATTAGAGTCCAAAAAAGAGTACAAAACGAGGACACACGGGCTACTTACTTTTTTACTTTTTTTTTGAAATATTTTATTTAGGTACTTCAGTTATTTTTAAATAATAAAAAATTGTCATCAAATTTCATATCAACATTTCATATTTAGTATACGTTAAGTTAATAACATTTAACACATTATATACATTTTATATATTGCATAAATGAAATTTAAAAATAAAAAAAAAGTTTAAGGTACCCCGTAGGTTGAATATTTTATAAATACATACCTACATAGTTAATTAACTGAAAAGATTTTTGAGAATGATCTATCCTAATTGTATTTTTCATTGCATCTAATTTTGTTAAGTATTTCACCAACTGAAAAAGATGACACTGACGTTTGACAGCAAAAAAATTCTTTTTGTGTAAATTCTGTTCAATCAAATTCTGTTTGTTTGGAATTTCTCTTTCTAAATGATTGGTTCTGTTTATTTCTATAATCTTATTAGCCGCGATTGAGTTTTAGAATAGGAAACAAAGAATATTAAAAAAAACTTTTTTTAGTGATAGAAAAAGGGAAATTCCGGACAATCAGCAAAAACTATCCCGGACGATCCCCGCATAGGTTAAAAAGAGTACATGTCCGGGAAAACCCGGACGGATGGCAACGCTATCTGAAGGTAATAAAATTAGCCTTTTTATCAAAGAAATTTAAGAAATTATTCGTCGCATATTGCAATCTTATTGTAACCACCTGTCATACTCAATTCGCTATCCACATAAGCTTAAAAATTCAACGAATACATTTCTCGCACGCGTCTTAACCTACAAAATTGATTCTAGTCTTTGTTGTGTTTCTGATATGACGAATGCAAACAATCTATGGGAAAGAAATGTCATAATAGACTAATATTCGTTCATTCGTTAGTCGGCTTCATGTGAATAGTCGTTAAGTGTGTTCGCTTTGAAATGGCAAATCAAACAAAGCATAGATAAAATCAAATGACAGCTGACAGCAATGCATTGCATTTCAAACTCCTAAATAAGTATTGCCATATTAAAAATCACACGTCCAAAAAATGTCTCTTAGTTTTTTTTAACGCTAAAATCTAACTTGAGTTAATCGTGTGACTATGATGTCGCCAAAAGTTTTTTTTTGCAACGCGAACTAAAATATCTATGCATTTATTTAATTTCATTTCATGTTTAACATGGCAAGACATAGCCTTTTTGGGTTTTATGATGCCTTGTTATATAAACATACTATTTTTTAATAATTACAAAATTAAAATATAAACTTTTTGCCAACAAATGTCATGTATTATCAGTTTAAGTATTGCCAGGCATAGTTTTTAAAATATTGACAGGGGCTGTCAATTTTAGTTATGTCAGATTTAAAATAAGTTTTGTTTGCAACTCCACGCTGACACCACATATGTCTACTTTAAGCCATTTATAACATTAAAGTTCTTTGAAAAGGCAATTAAAGCCTTAATTCTATCATATTATCAGCTGCCTACGACTTTATGTTCGAAAAGTTTCTTCTTAAAACTAAATGATTGAGTTTTCTCTTTTACTTTTTCGTAAGCAACTCTAAGGAACCAATGCAGGGGTTATTTAAAAAGAAAACTATCGCTACCAGAAACCTTTCAAAAGGATTGTGATAACTCTCTGAGAGAAACCATTGGAAAATAAAGATCGATCACTGACATTTTTTGTGTGAAAAAAACAATGATTTCAAAAGTCGCATTTGCTTAAATTTCAGGTGGTTCTGAAGTCAAAATTTTTGTATCAAGTTTTAAATTTACATGACATTTTTCAAATTTTATATTAAATTGCGTAATATAGGGTTTTCCAATAAGAAGTTTAATTTTGAAATGCCCATTATTTGGGAAGCTGTCACCTGTTGACATGACCATGTTATATCTCGAAAAGGTAATTTCAACTTCCTCAGGCTTCTCGAGCCATGAAAAATAAAAGGTCTTTGGCAATGCTCCACAATTGATTCAAGACCTTAAAGATATACATAGTTTGTGAAATTATCGAGAACATACAGCAAATGTGCAAATTGGCTATGGATAATTTAATGAAAAGTATATGGTGCTGCTGCATAGCCGAGGCACTTAGCTTAGAGCTATTGCTCCATTGATTTCTTTTTTTTTAAATACTAGTTTTTTCAAATATCAAAATAAATCCCTTTATTGAAAAAAATATCATATTAATAAATAAAACGTAATACAAATCTAAAATCAAACAAAACTTCGATATATTAAAAATATTCAACAAAACTTTGTAAGTGCGTTATGCGTAAAAAAGCTTTTCAAAGACAAAAATAAAACCAAACGGAATACAAACTTGAAATAAGCTTGAAACTCTAAAACACTTCAACTGCAACTTCAAAACAGCATGAAAAGCAAATATAAAAAGAAAACTTAAACCAAAATTATTGAAAACTACTCTAACGTATATATAAACATAATTTGTAGGTAATTAAAAAAACAAGCAATCATAATGAAGGTAAGTACAACTTGACTCAATATCGAATCAGTTCTTTTTTGGTCCATTTTTAATAACAAAAGATGTATAAGCAAACATTAAAAGGTTGAATTAAATTAAAATGCAACAAAAACTTGCAAATTAAATGCAAACAAAACTCAATACAATGCAACATAAGAATTCAGAATTCAGCTGATGGTTGGGGCAGGCTCAGGTGCAGGAGGGGAAGAGGATATTTTATACATACATTTGTACTATTGTAGGTATAAAAATTACAACAGGCAATTCAAGCAAAAACCATCATCAAAACAGAACAAAACAGAGCAGAAGAGCAAGGAGAAACAGGGAAACTTACTCCAACTATTTCGATTCGAATGTTGATGGCTTGAATCGGAATCAGCCTCAATCGAGGCGGCACTAGCACCGACACTTATCGTGAGGGGATGATTGTAGGACTTGGTCGCATTGTTATTGTTAACGTTGTTATTTGAGACACTTGACAGTCCTGGCCATTGCTGCTGTTGCTGCTGCTGATGCTGCTGTAGCTGTTGTTGAGATGCTGTTATCGAGTCCTGCTGTACCTGTTGTTGCCAGGCATCTCTTCCTCCTCCCCATTCACTCGATTGAATTCCAAACGGGCTGTTGATGCCATTCAGATTGCTGCTATTGTGACCAAGGACTGCCATAGCCGTTGCATGAGCTGCCATCGCCAGGGGGGTGAATTTTTGATGCTGCTGCTGTTGGCCATTATAAGGGTTACTAGTAGTACTGAGGTTGCTTGGTACATTGTAAATGTTGTTGTTGTTATTATTGCAACTATAAGGACTATAGGCCATGGAACTACTGATGTTGTTGTTGGAACATTTGTTGAAAATATTTTTCGTTAGATTACTCGTTTTTAAAGGGAGGTCCTCATTTTCAATCTCTGGGGAACTAATGCCAGGACTGAAGAGCGATATTGAATTGAAGTCGTTACTTAGCTCAAACATTGTATTCGCATAGAAATTGGTTTGTTTTTGTTGCTGTTGATTAGAAGTTGGTGTTGTTGTTGGAGCAAAAAAAAGGTAATTATTGTTGTTACGGTTGTTGTTGTTTATGTTGTTAGTTTTGAATTGTTGTTGTTGGTTGTTGTTTGCTCCTGGTTTACTATTAAACTCTGAAATTTTTTGAAAATCATCAGAATTGAAGGTTTAAAGATGACAAAGAAAAATCATTTTTCCACACAATTCAAACCAAAAAAAACAACATAAAAATAAAAGTTTAGAGGGACTAGAAACACTTATTTGACACACTCATATTCACACAAACAAAGATTTGAAGAAGAATATGTTTGACCCTATAAGAGAAAGCTACGAGCTATAATGATGTACATAATTTTTTCATAGAATAACAATTACTCACTTCTGTGTATTCTGTAATACCAATTTGATCGGCGGGTAATGTTTGACGTAATCAAGGGTTATTCATTTCGTGAGTTCAATTTTTGAGCGCTGACATTTGTAACCCTGTCATTTGAAATGTCATGATATTAGCTTAGCAATATAACAAAGCTTCAATTATTAAAACTTTATTGAATTGAATTAAACATTTCGTTCACCTCCTTTTTGACTTGCAATTAAACACCATGGCTTGAACGATATGTAGTTCAAACAAGCCACACAACACGACCAATTGGCTACCAATATCATTTAATTTGACACTGTAAGATTTGATTCTATGGGATATTTCTAAAGATCGTGTATACGCAAATAACCTCCGAACTCTAGACATTAGAAGTTATGTCCGGGATACCGAACTATATTTGTATCGATTACAGAATCTGATAAGTAGGCATCGTATCGAGTCAAATTTCAATTTTGATAGATCTATCATAATAAAAATGTCAAGAACTCGCCCGAACCCATTCGAAACTCATTCCTCAGACTCTGTAATGTACATTGATTGTTTTTTATAATGGAATTAAATTTTTATCAAAAATGTAATGCTGGATTTTAATTTGTTTTTCCTCAAAAACCCTAAAATGAATAATCATGCATTTATTGCGTAGAGATATGAGTTTCAACCTTGTAATTCTACCAAACATATTATTTCAAAGATAACACATGACGTAGCTCTTTTATAAGATTCGTAAAAAATTGTGGGTCCCTCTTAATCGTGCTCATTAACAACATGCATTCTTTAGCAAACCATTTTGGGCAATCATTATTTTGCCTATTTTCGAAAATTGTTTAACTAAATGGTGTCAAAATTATCCCATGCGGAATAATTTGATATCGAACTAAAGTTTTTATATGGCCAATACGGAAAATTGATTCAAAATTTCTTCGATGGGAAAAATAACTCACGCCATTATTTATTTTTAAAAAAGGTTGAACTTAAAGAATACTTTTCAACAATTTCGATGGAAAAAATATTGTCCTAATACTATTTGGGAATTTATTGTGGACAAATCTTGTTCTTAAAAACATACATATGTACATACATCTCAAGAAATTTAAAGAAAAATAAAAAACTTTCAACAGAACTCAACAATAAAAAGAAAAAACTTTTCGAGAAAAGAAAAGTTTTGCTAAATACAACTAAAAAAAATCATGATGTTGACAAGAGTTGAAGCTAGAAACCAAAAATAATGCCGACCAGGAAAAATTGCATTTGTGTATAATGAAAAAAAAGGAGGAAACATTTGATGGGAAAAACTTTTTTGCAGAGATAAAGGAAGAGCATGTGTTTTTTTTAAAGAAACAAAGGCGGATTAACAATACTCAGGACTTTTTTATTTTTCTTGATTTTCGAAAGAAAATATTTTGTTTAAGTTCTTTTTAAAACAAATGACACAACTCATATTTTGTTTGTCTTTTAAATTCGACACAATGATTTAAAATAATTCTCAGTTTAAAGCAATGCCAGACAAAATACGCGCATAAGCCAAATTTTCCGACATTTGATTTTTTCTGTATTCAACTTTTTAAGGTTTATATTCTACTTTAGTGGGGAAACACATATGACTTCCATTGCTATTTTGTTTTTAATTTGTTACAATGTCAATTTTGATATGGGATATTTCGATCTAAAATTAGTTTTGTTTTCCGAATGAATTAAGATTTTAGATTGAATTTGTTTGACTTTGTGTTGTCAAAAGTCATTTTCCAAAACTTCAACTCTGTTTATTCGTTTTTTTTATTATCATTTTTTGGCGACAATATTTCACGTTAAATTTACAATTGTTGTACTCATATAAAATCCTTTCCATGGACGTCATTTTTCTGCAGGCACATTTGATGTTTAAACAATTTTTGTCAACTTGTGTTTTATAGCCTGCTCAAAATTGAAAAAAAAAAGAAATTTCCATACAAATGTTGCTTTATTTTAACTTTTGCAGTTTGACTTAGGTCATTTAACTGACAGTTGTCAATCACTTATAAACTGTGTGGTTTTAGTGAAAAACAAATATTGACAAAATTTAGTGTTTTGATGAAATTGAATAAGAAAAACAATTTTTTTTGTTTTTATTCGATAACAATAATAATAGATCTGAATGAAAAATACTTGTTTTGCTTAACTATTAAGAAAGGTTTTGAGTGTTTGTTGCAAGTATTTTTGTGGTAAATTAATTTTCGCTATGATGTCAATTGACTTGAAATTATCCTTTTGTTTTCGAATTTAGAAAATAAGAACTAAGAAATTAAATGTAAAAGGTAAATATTAGCGATATATTGTTTTTGCCTACTTTCGTTCAGTTTTGTTTTTTAAGAGGAGAAAATAAATTTCTTTTCTTCATAAAAAAGTAAAATGATTCAGTTTATTTTGAGGTCATTGCTAAATCTGGGTTTTGAAATTTTGAATAGAGTTTTCTGTTTTGCGGATTACAATACACATGCATATTTGACGATATGAAATCCATAGACTTAATAAATTTTTCGATAAATAAACAAAAAACAATTTATTTTGCTCAATGGAACAACAACATTAGCAGAATCTGAGTTTTGACATATTAAACAAAATAAATGATTTGTTTATCGGAATGGGCAACCATAAAATTTTCCGGAAAAATCGCATCTTCCTAAGTTTTTATCAGCTTTTTCTTCGGATATTTGTGTAGCACTTAGTTTTTCAACTTGAATGACTGATTTAATTTCTGACATTTTTCATACATATTCTTCATTTTACTCAGGTTTTATTTGTATCTCCCTTTCAAAACACCTTCAATCCAAAAAAATATATAAACATAGCTGCTTGATAAAGCAAAATATAAGTGCATACAAATAAAAAATAAAAAAAAATATACATAGGTCAATTCAAAGCAAAACTCATTTAATTAATACAATTACTCACCAGCTGCATTAAAGATCGGGGCATGATCAAAATCAGCAAAATTCTCCGAATTTCCATTTGTTGGCGTCGCAAAACCGCCACCGACTCCACTGCCGTTGCCATTTTGCATATTGCCATTACCATTCATAAGTGGACCAACAGCATTGCCATTCATCATGTGTGCTGCTGTATTAATCGACTGAATCTTTGCATATCCGTTGTTCGTTCCAGACGAACCTCCCGATCCCGATGAAGCCACTGAATTAGTTGAAGTTGCGTCGAATATAGTCGCTGAACTAAAATCGGCCACAAAGTCCGATTCTGGAGTAAATCCATTGCTATTGCAGCTGCTAGTTTCCGAATTGGCTGCCGAACCATTAAAGCTCAATTTCGAGTTGCCATTTGTTGTTGCATTGAGGCTACTCAAGCCATTAATGCCATTCGAGAATGCATCATAGTGATGACCATTTTGTTGTGGTTGATGATTTGGCCGACTGATTGCCGACGGACCGTAGCCATTTAAGTTGCCACCATGATTGCCATTTGATGATCGCGATGATGGTGGCGTTAGAGAGATATTCTGGAAACCATTGTCCAGGGCGGTATTCTTTTGATTCATAGCTTGTACGCTTCCGTTGCTAAAACCATTCATGTTGTTGTTATTGTTGTTTAAATTATTTAAATTTTGTGTGTGCGTTGCTGCTGCTGCTGCTGAGGAATTATTTGAGGATGGTGTCAATTTGGCTGCATTCGGCAGCGATTTGAGAGGACTAGCTGGCTCCAAAAAGTAACGTTTACGTTCGTATTTGTCTATCATCAATTCGCGCTGATCTTGGTGTACTGCTCGCTTGGGATCCCACAAACCTAACCAAGTTTTGGCGCATGTATCGTTGCCATGTGATTTAAGGAATTCAATTTCATCTGGAGTGAATGTGGCCATAGAAATGGATTTGACTCGATGTGGTGGTGTTAGACCTCGGCTGCAAATAGAAGATAAACATATATTATTTTCGATTGATTTGAAAAACCTAATAAAATTTAGAAATGGTATAAAATAGTAAAAATAATTTAAACATTAGAAAACTTCAAATTACCAATTTTACAAACTTTGTGATTGATTTTAGAGTTTATTGGTTTGAAAAAGTTCAACCAAGTAGAAGCTCCGTTGAACTTAAGTTATTCTGCTAAAACATGTGAAATTAAATGGAATAATCACAAGTATCAGAACACTTTTATATAGGGTTTTCCAATTAAAGGTGAAATTATACTAAAAATTAATTTTATTTTTCAATGAAAGGAAGAGAAATTTCACTTTTTTCAAAGGACGGGAGGTGTTACAGAACATTCAATTAGAAATAAGGACCTTTGTTCTTGTATATGATTTGACAAGACGTTTTGGTTAAATTTCCATCTGAAAAGCATACAATTAATATTATGTCATTTCAAATGACAGCTGAGTTTGACAGATGCAAAATGCCAGTGCTACCAATTTGAAACCACGAAATCAATTACCCTATATTTTGACAGTTAAATAAAAAAGTATTCTTTTCCGCTTTATTTGGTAAAAGAACTACCAAGATAAAACTTTGCATTGCAAGTGTTTCAATCTCAATGCAATAGATAAACTTAAAAATCAGTTTAAATTGATTGGAAAAAAGCGATTCAAAGAAAAATTAAAAACACAAGGAAATCGTGATGAATTAAATTTCATTGATGATCAAAAACACAACTGAAATGAGGAATTATCAACAACAGTAACGGCGGCGGCACGTCTCATTTTTTTTCGAAAAAAAAAATACCAACAAGAAACTAAAATAATAAAAAAAGGATTCCACTCCAACTCCCACTCCCAGAATTCCCAATCCAGGTGAAGTTAAAACCAACGAGTATTGAAAGAAGAAAGCGAATAAAAATGCATTTCACGTTGTCAAGATAAGGGAAATTAAATTACCCTCTTGACGAAGCAAAAACATTCGATGAATATTCAATGGATTAACAAAAAATAATGTCTGTGCATTATGTTCTCTTATAATGTTGTACATAACGGTAAAGTGTTTTAATGCTTTGAAACGGTGTATAGTGTGTATCGTGTTCACAGAGTTCTTTGATCTTTAAATCGAATTCAAATAAAAAGAAAAGGAATACAAATGTAAAAAGAAGGTGTGGGCGCCAAGGGAGGGAATTTTTTCTCTTTTTGACATTTTTAACATCCCCCTGCCCCCTGATCCTTGTGAACAAGGTTTTGTCAAGCACGTTATAAATATTTATTTAGCATACGCTGTATTCACTAAGGTATATATTCTGACTTGTTTTTGTAGTTCGTTCGATTGAATCACGTGCCATTCGATTTGGAATTTTATTTTCAAAGAATTTCAATTCATTTGATTGGAATTGTGCATCATCCAGAATGTTTTTGAACAATTTTATTTTTTGGCAAAAGAATGAAAATGATGTAAATAAACGATGTAATTTTATCAAGGACATATAAAACTCTAGAGTTTGGACTTCATGTAAAAGACTGAGAGATGAGCATTTTCAATTTTTAAGGAACCAACTCTTACATAACGTGATGGAGAAGTCAAAAAAATCATTTGGATCACATTTTTTGTCGCAGTCGTTTTATAATTTGTTGAAACAGGTGTCTAAAACTTTAGACATATAAGAAGCTTGAATGAAGCTTGAATGTCATACTCTAGTTGTGGATTTTCAGAAAAGTTCTTGTAAACGACTAAAAAAAAGAAAAGTCTCTTCAAATTTTCAGAAGATGGCAACAAAAAAATAAAAAGTACCAAAATATCGATCTGTTTAAAATAAAAATGCTTAGTGGAAAAACTTTTAATGCTCTATATTTTTCATTACCAATAACATTGAGTTAGGTACCTAAAACTAGGAACCTTAAAAATCATTTAAAAACTTTCTAAATCTTCCTATTTTTGTCAAGATATGTATTTTTAGAATTGTATTTTAATCGTTAGCTTAGACTTGAATATTCAATATTTTCTAAGAAAATAATCCCCATTTCCAATAATCGCTTTCAGAAAGAATACGTGCTACTTTACGCGATGAGAACCAATCGTGAATTAAATTTGCGATTATAATTTTTTCTTTAAGTACACTTTGTTGAATTTTATCGCAGACCAGTGGTGGTATAAAGTTGTTGAAACTAATAAAATGTCTTTATCTTGATAACTTGAAATTGAAACGTTCTTCTAAACTTACAGACATACAATTTTACGATCCATATAAATATGTACTCTAAACTGAAATAGCTCTTCACAATTTTATTTAGGAATGAATGAACTCAACTCTAGAACAGACCAGACAATAGAGTCTTCGAATATGCATATAGAGTACATATAAGAATAAACCCTTTTTACAACCATTGTGTAATCACGAAACTGCAACTTCTGTGCTGAGAACACTTTTCTTTTGCATTGTGGTTTACCACATTTTGCTTGCAGAATACAATAAAATGTAATTTAAAAACACAAAAAGAAAGAAAGAAATACATTTATATTTTTCAATTGTTCTAGAATAGTAATAAAATAAGTGTAACGACTTATTCAGTACAAGAACATAGTCACTCAACAAAGAAGCTTATTTCTATAATGAAGTTTTACTATCTCTTCGTTTGGTTCGTTGATAGCTTCTTAAGTTGAAGAGTATCTAACTAACGTAGCTTATAGTTCTTTGTGTGATGGATTTATTCGTTTTCAATAAAATGGACAGAAAAAAAATATAATCTTCTACCGAAAAAAAAAAAACAAAATAAAAAGAAAATGAAACCGGTTCTCATCATCTTTTAAAAACATTTCCTCAACTTATAGCGGAAAAGATACAAGGAGCAGAAGAATACGAGTAAGAAAGGAGACAAAATCCCAAAGATACCTTTATAAATACATACACCAGGGGATTGGACCAATGGAACACCACCAACGCAGTAAATTCTCCGGAATTAAGTTTTTATCTTGTTAAAGTGGGTGAAACCGATACGCAATTTATGGGTGGCAATAAACTCCGGACATGGATAAGTAGGAAATGATAAAAAAAGAGCTTAAACTTAGAGAAAAAGGAACAAGGGTCAAAAAATACTTTCGAAGAGAACGGTTTTATACTGGAAATATCAACGCATCGCCTTCGTGGTTATATAGAGTGATGTTCAAAAAAGTTTAAAATCGTTCTTGGCTGTATCTACTTTTGAATGAAAAATTAGCTTTTTAGGGCGGTCATAATGTTATATAATGCAACCTTAATAAATTTAAAGTCAACTTATTTAAAAACAAAAATTCTTTAAAATATTAACTTAATTGAATTGTGACAAATTTTCGTTAAGGTAATGACTAAGTATTTTAATGGACAAAATACCATACAAAAAGTAAGATTGGACTTTCTGATACTGACATAATTTTCAAAAATCATGAACTAGATATTTTAACGATAAATAAGCTTGCTGAATATTGTTAAAGGTAAATTCAGGTTCTTCGAAGCTGTATCGGAATCAGTTATGTTTTATGCAGTGCAAGCTTAGGGATGTCGGAAATATGAATAAGTGGAAAAACTGCTCAAATTTTACATAAAACTTTCCACCTTCCTTCGAGTTCGCCAAACTACATGATCATGCTGGAAACGGGTTTATCGCCTTTATTGATAAAAACTCTCAAAACTCACTCAAAAAGTGAAATAATATCTCATTTAATCTAAAATGAAATGTTTTTGTTTCTTTTTGATGTACATTTATATTAAAAAATAACATTTAAAAGAAAGTGAAATGCAAATGAGATTTTGAAATATATATAACATACCGTTGGCCACTATATAATTTATTTTGAAAATGATGGTTCGGTTTGAAGTATGCATCCCACCGTTTAACCCAATTTTCGAAAGGAATTTGTTTGGTTAAATGGATGCGTCAATAAATTTCAGGACTACATTCGTCGCGTTATTGCTGATATACGTCTACAAATATTAAAAGGCATCGAAAATTGATTACAGAAATCTCATATAAATTATAATGCCCGAAGATAATGTTTCGAACTAGTCAAATTTAAGATATCTTTATTGTTTTATTCCATTTCAAAGTTATATACCCATAAAAAGTCACCCTTTTTAAATTCAAATTCATTTCAAAGTTGCCTTATTTCATATCATTCTGTTTCTGACAATATTCTTGAAGATATTAAATCAAAATTTTGTTTCGTTTGTGACACAAAATTTTAATTGAAGTGCACTTAATTTATTTTTAAATTGAGTTCCATTTTGTTATCTTGTTTGGACGAATAATGGTAAAATATTCTATTAAACTTCAAATCACAAAAATATTGTACTGACATGTATGATACAATGTTTTTATTTCAAATCATACTTTAGTTAGCCTTTTTAATCCAGTGGTTCTTTGATCAACAATTAAATTTTCTAAAATATTCTTTGATATCATATACAATTGTCACTTATGTGACAGAATACTAGAATTTAAAATCTAAATTCATTCAAGTTTTTTTCCAATTTAATGTGATCTTCTTTCAAGAAAACATCAAGTCAGGTGAAATACTCTTTGAGATAGCAAATAACAGGTTACGGTTACATGTGTGACATAGAGTTTTTGGCTATATGTACATACATTTAACTTCAGTGAAAGTTTTTTTTTTCAATTCAATGAAAAGAACAGAATAAGACAGTTAAGTTTTGAAACTCAATAGCTTGCTGGCCATTTTTCTTCTTTGTCATTGTTTATTTTGTATGATATCAAATCAAATGAATATTTTGGTTACGTGAGTGACACAACTTTTTAATTTTAAATACAATTTCTGTTTTTGCTTTTTATTTCAATTTCAATGGCAATTTTGTTTAAGTCTTCGCCCAAATTATAAGAAAGGTGGAGTTTGTTGAAAGATTCTATTAATTTTTTTTTGTTACGTTTTTGACATACTTTTATTTTTAGTCAAAAATGCACATTACTCAGTTTACAGTCACTGATTTGATCTCTTGATTATTTGGGTTGTGTACAGTTTTTTGAAGTTCCAAGGTGAAATAAACAACTGGAGCCTATCGTGACAAATGTTTAAATCCTTCCCTGATGCGATAGGATCAAAACATACATAGGGAATTATACCTGAAACTAATACGAAGAATTTCAGAGACATATATTAAAATATGTACATATGTACTTAACAGCTTACACAATGTTCAATTTCGAAAAAAGATTTTTTCGGTTTTGAGAAGGAGCAATTGCTAAAGTTTAAAAAGGGTTAATCGTTGTCCAGAGAGAAAAGGCACACAGAAAAGAAAGATTTATATCGTCATCATCGTCTTCATCGACCTGGAATGCTGCAGTAATCTGAAAAAAAAAAATACTCCCCAAGTGAAAGAAAAGAAGATGATGACATTGACTTAAGTGAAAGAATAAACTACTAGCGGGTGGTATACTATTACACGATATGAATGTAAAAGAGAAGTAAGTTTGAAGCCATTTCTCGATTAGTAACATTTTTATTTCTTCAATGAAATATGATGCTGAACTCACTGAAAGCTTGATTCCTGTCTGCATACCTATGTAGCTCCATAAATTGGATATGGTATTTGGATTTTGTTGGCATTTAAAAAGGATCTTGCAGCTGTTCGTCGATTATCTTGGCTGACATTTTACAAAGTGATTTGTTTGTATTTTGTGTTGTTGATAGTAATTATTCAATTCAGGGAGATGATGGAAAAGGTCATCGCAGAGAAAGTTTTGTGGTTATATTAAATTGAATCACCTTTTTTATCCAGGAACAAAGTTATATTGGAAATGTATGAATATGAATGACAAGGTAAAAAGGTTTTTTAGGGTAATGGAATTTTTGGCAAGTTATTGACCTAAATATTAGTGTATGATAAATTGTGCTTTTGAAAGCTATAAGAGATAAGTAAAAACAGTTGTTTCAACTTCAAGGCACATAAAATGATGGTGAAATGAAATATTGCATACATTAATCTGACATGGAAATGGGGACTGGATTTGGAGAGAAATGGCGTACGCTAAATCACCGAAGTCTTGGAATACATCAGCTTGTTTAAGAGACTTATAGAAAAAAAAACATCGATTGAAAGTGGTCAAGACTCTAACTACCGCGAATCTAATGATGAATGTGGAGTATTGCTTTATAATTATCAACTTTTAAGAAAAATGACTTTACCACTTATAATTTTGAGCTACTGTGGATATATAGGATTAGGGTTTAAAGCTTAAGACCATATGAAGCCCGAAGATAAAATGGCGTCGCCCAAAAAGCGTATATATGCGACGATTTCTAGAAACTAAACATTGTCCATCATCATTGACTTTCAATTTCAAAGTTAAAAAATCATAGCTTGGTAGTTGAATGAGGTGCAATTACATCGCCAGAGCCAGTTCAAAACTGCTCCAACTATTGACATAATAATAAATAAACTTTTCAATATTATTCTTGGATTTTCAGAGCCCTGAATGCGACGATAAGCCTGCTTGTTAACCTCATAACCTCTGAGTTGATGATTTGTCGATGAAAACCAGGATCAATTTGACTTATTTTAATTTTAAGGACCCAAGAACCGTCTTCAGTTCTTTTGCAAACTGAATTTCAAATGTCTTAAGACCTACATCTTTATAAAAAATACGGTAAGCCCAATTATTCTCAGTTGTTCTCTACCGACACACATGGTTTTAGTTTTTCACATCACTAACTTGTCCCTTGAGTGCAAATTTTTTCCACCAGCTTCACTAATGCCTGTTTTTCACAAACGATTTAAAAGTAATTTAGTTTTGCAAGTAATTTCTTTAAGTCTAAAAATGTAAAGACATTTCACATGCACTGTTATTATTTGTATTTAAATATAGGAAATGCTTAATAACAGATTACGTTAATTTCTAATTTCATAAGAATCCGTCCAGCAGTTTAATCTAGCCGCCTAAAAAATACTTTCACATATTTATTATCGTCAGATAAGAAGAGAAACCATTGTCTACTTTATGGGTTAATTTCGATATAAATTTTGATTCTTTTATTTTTTCTAATGAACTTAATTCTAAAAAGAGAAAACTTTTCTCCTTCTCGTCCAAAAAAAAATCTAATTATTCCAGTCTAATTAACAGAAAAACAAACCCACAAGATATTAAAGCAATTCTGAAACAATTTACATTTTGTTTCTCCCCACCTCCCCCTAATGACTTTAAATTATAGCAAAGAAATAAAAAAAGTAGAAGTCTTAAAGATTTAATTTAACCAATTAACTTTTCGTACGATTAGGAAAGTTTGGCATGAGACACGACCGACTGACGCTACGCGACTCGACGCGACGCTACGCGACTCGACGCGACGCTACGCGAAGACGACCGGACGTTGGCCGTCAAAGCGTGCGCTTATTCTCATCATCTATTGTTTCGCTAAGTTTCTCCCTCATACCTATACTAAAAAATATCTCAACAGATGGTGTTTGCTTCAATCAAGACTTATTTTTAGAAAATTTTCCTCACTTATGGGCCCAACATCTGGTTCTGTTTTGAGAGTTAAATATTCCAAAACCAGACCAAATTAAATGATGTTTATAGACACTTAACATAAAAACACCATTTCCCGAAGTGGCCGGTAATTGGTGCTCAAATACCAGCTTCTAGACATTTCCTCCATCGTGCACCACCATCATCACCACCGACACCATATCAACAAAACTGTTGAAAAAGGGTGTTTGAAAAGTCGTCCGTCGTCGTTTAGAGGACAGGTGTATTATAAGCTAAGCTCTGGATAGCACAGGCGGCTAACGTTTAACGTCTAACGTCCGACGTCCAACACCACTGTTCGTCAGTCATCAGGGCAGCTGACTTGATGTAAAAATGCTTTTAATTATTCAAATTAAAAGGAAAATTGAAATAATTTTTTCTATTTTCCTCTTTTTTTTTAATTAACGGAGCAAAAATAAGAACCGGAAAAGATTCAATTTTCCAAGCACACGCAAGACGTTTCCATCCTCGTCGTCGTCGACGGTAGACGGAAGACGAAAAACCAAAGTAGTTGTATCCCAGTTAGAGACGTACTCGAGTATACGAGTTAAAGTGAAGTGAGTTCTACTTTTTTGTGTGAATTTTATTCTTGCAACAAGGTGTACCAGGAACGACACGGAGCGACGAACGAAACGTATAAACTTCACAGTCCGGTAGTCAAGTGACTAGCTGTGTTAGCTTTAGCTGTGAAAAGTACCTATAACACGTCATATACACGTAGGTACTCCTCCATCATGATACGATATGTATAAGATTTGTGCTCCAAAGAGTCATCTAGAAATTCTAGAGGCTGTTGCTGATGGTTGCTGGGTTGTTGCTGCACGTAAGTCGTTCGTTCGTAGATATGTTACGTATCTTAAATGTTACTTTATTTTGAACCACGAGGGAGGAGGAGGCGTTTGTGCTATGTGTGTTTTCATATGGAGTGTACTGTTCCAACTATTCTGTACTGGGGATAGAATTTATGCTGATTGAGCTTGACACAGTTCCCATGTGGAGCGTTTCCATTGCGCACATTCACTATTAATAGCCTCGACAAAAAATAAAATAAAAACTAGATGATAACAGAACGTGGTGTGGAGAGCCTCAATCTCAACAACCTAACGTTGCAACGCAATGGAGCTGCTTCTGGTGCTTCTGGGATAGGTACCTATTTGAAGGCACATACTTCAATGAAAAGCTGTATTTATGCCTATTTCCCTTTTGGTTTTGACGGACGCATTTGGAACGAAAACAACTATAGGATGATGATGATGATAGGGATGAATACGACGACGAGCGACGACGCCGCCCAAGCCCAAACCCAATGCTTATGATGATGATGCCAGGTCGAGTTGTACCATAAAACATACGTATATATATGTTTAAAAGGAGAAGCTAGTATTATGATATGGTGTGTTGATGATGCTTTTCACTGTGCACCTCAGTTGCGATGATGGCTTTCATTCATGCATTTCAAATAGGCCGGTTTAGGTTCCTACATATGTACACTGTACAGTACCTGAGAATTGAGTTCGGATTCAATGACGACGACGAAAACGACGACCATACGACTATGATGTGGACATTGTGTTCTTGGCACAGTTAGATGGGTTTTTCTTTTTTGTTTCTTTAGAGAAAGATAGTTTTTTTTTTTTGTGAGTATGTCTTTTGTGACTATGTTACCTATAGAAAAGCACCTGAACGACCTTGTCTCGTGCTGGTGCATGATAGAAGTGCGGGGTTTTTAGTGCTGTTTCTGGTACTGAATAGCAAAGTTTATATAAATGTAGTTGAAGATTGACTTTCAAATTCAAAGCAAGCATAAGAGAGCAGTTTCTAAAAGGGGCGTGTTGATTGAAACGTTTTCAAGGGGGAATTACAAATACCTACTACATATACAACTAACAAAAGAAAAATAAGTACAAGACCAAAGACTGAATTTTTAGTTGGAGTCAAACGTGTTCTAGGTACATAGATGCATTGCATAGGATCTTTCATTATATCTTTGCATTTAAAAACAACGAAATGTTTATGAGATATCATCAAAATTTTGTATTTGTTTTAAGGGTGCATTTCGATGTTATAATTCTTCTAATACAACATTGTCCAAATGCGCGGAATACCCAAAAAGTAACATTTTGTAGGCTTTTGGGGATTAAAATATGCTAAATCCCATAAGAAAAAGTCTAATGCCCAATTTTATAAACAACTTTTATACATTTAACAGGATTCTAATGTGATATTTTGGTTTCACCAAGCGTTTTTAAGTAAACAACCTTTTAAAAACCTTTTAAAACTAAATGCCTATTTTTGGCTCATTAAACTTTAAAAGTATGTTATTAAAAAATGAATATGACAGATTAACAGCTGATGTTTAGCTTTGTAAAATTTGTATTCTTAATATTTGGAGATACAGAATGAATAGGTTAACAAATTTAACATTGCATTTATGATTTTAATTTTTAATTAGAATATTAGGTTGCTTTCTCATTTTTTCTTACACAATTCGCTTAATAGAAAGAAGAAAGGGGGTTTATTTTAACAGGGTTGTGGGGAGAACTCTATTTTAAGAAAAATATCCCTGAAATTTCACATTTTAAGCTTGGTGAAACTGAACAAATTTAAAGGCCTGATAAAATTAAAAAACTTTAAGTTAAAAGTGCTTTTATTGATTGTTTATGAAATCGGACATAATTGGGTTAAATCGCATACATATCTCCAAGTATAGGTTGTGTATTTTAAGATGTATGGTGGGGGCGGTTATAATGCCAAAATTGGTCACAAAGCCCAAAAAGTTTAACATCACTAAAGAAATAAAATTGAAACTAAGCCAAACCTAATTGTTAACCTCTTTTGATGTTCGGAGTTTTTGGGTGGTCTGATATTGAAAAACTCAAAATGTCGTAGTGCCCAAAATAAATAAAAAAATTGTCGCATTGCCCTAATATTCTAACACATGACATTTTTTGGGTGATAAGTCAATAAGTGAGTTGGGTGTTATGATACCTAAAAATTGATTTGGGCAATATGAAACTGATTTTGGGCTTTGTGGCATTTCCTTCTGAAAACGTTTTTGGACGACAGAGCCATTTTTGGACGATATGAAATTTTTAATATTTTGTCCTTATTTTCTTGGACAATCAAATTTCATAAAACCCATCAAAATCTTAATGCCCAAAGGTTCGGTAAAATTGCTAACCGTACAACAATTTTAAATTTGTGCGATATGGTTTTGGGCGAAAAGACCTAACGTCGTATTGTGAACTGAATGTCACGCAGAACTGCAGAGGAATTTATGATGGCATGACAAATGCAACTTCTATCGTTGTTCTCAAAGAAATGAGGACCAATGCCACCTCCATTGCCACAGATAACAATCCTGACTAAATATTGACTTTTCGCCGGACTTTTTGATTTTAAAAAGCAATCGATTAGTAAATTTCAAGATTTTAACATTTCTCGACGTTTTAAGATCTAATTTTTTGAAAATGTCTGTAAGTTAATTTTTTTAAACGATAATAGTTCAATATTTAATTAAAGAGCTTTTAAGCAAATCCGTTCAAAGTGAAAACATTAGATAAAGCCGGAAGATTATCTTAAATTTCATCGAAATTAAAACAAAATATGCCTTTAGAAAAAAACACCCTTTATAAGACCAAATAGTTATAACAAAATATTGACTTTTCGCACTCTCTACGTTTTCGTTTTTAAATCAATTTATATTCATCAATACAGAAATGCAAAAATGATTTTCAACAACTTTTTAGCATTTCGACAAATATTTCAGTACAGTTCCATTCTTCAAAATAGTTTCAACTTAGTATTTAGTTGAAACTTAGAAAAAATCAAAATTTCAATTACTTTATTTTTAACGAATGAATTTTTAGTAAAAAAAAAAAAACAAAATTAAATTCTACGAATAAAATTAACTAAATTCAACAACCATAAATCCTTTTTCGTTGAAAGTGTAAATGGATATATAGAGAAAGGATACTCTTTTGCTGATTAAATTTACGTCTTTTCATTTAAATTACGTTTTATATTTTTAATGAAAAACAACCAAGTATACATACGAGTGTTTCTCTGCAAGTAGATATTTTAAAGTTTGCTCTTTTTTAATTAAATTCAAACATACGAGTAGAAAGGGGATACTATACACACCTCTGTTAAAATGTGTTTTAATCAGTTTTCAAGCTTAAGTTTTCCAGAACATTAAAATTCTTTGAAGAGAAGGAGTGTGTATGAATTGGTAATTAAATGGAATTAATGTTTTTTTTTTATTTTTTTTGTTTTTGTTTAATTTAATTTGAGAAACAGAGTTGATTAAAATAATATAAAACTAAGAATCTCTGACGAAAAAGCTATATAAGAGTAATGGGTTAGTAACTATTCTCATTATTTATTAAGTTGCAACAGTTGTTTTTTAAAATGCTTTCTTTTTAGTAGAACATGTTTTATATAGTCACTAACAATTTTCAAAACAGTTTTGAATTTAAGACGATAAGAAACATATTTAATACAATGATTACTTTAACTGATTGTAATGACAGTAAACAGTTTTCTATTTTTCAAGCTGCACTAGTGGACATTTTTTTTTACCTAGAATTTGATTTATTATGAAAAAAGCTAAGTATTCTGAAATTCATGTTAGGTTTAAATTTGTCAGCCTTATGTGGTAGTGATTTGACAACTTAAAAAATGACTTTAAGCTTCCCATTGTTTAGTATTTTTCGCTGAAGAACCTCAGTTGCTTACAACTAGAAGTTAAAGGGAAATTTAGTGGCGGAATAATTGGTCTTATGTTTGCTTTTTACTTTGTACGTTATTTTAAAGTAATTTTTTTAGTTATTTTTGTTCAATTTGTTAGTTTTTAATTTTCCTATTTTTGCCTAAAAATTTCACTTTTTGAATTGCTTTGTCTTAGGTTCCTAAGATCGTTTCATTTAAAGCGTATTTATCAAACTTCTCTGTTTCGGATACAAAAATATTTTATTTTTATATTATTTTAAGCCGTTTAAACAATAACGAACAATTATCATTTAAATTGAAAAGGAATTATGTACATTTAAAGTTTTCCAATTAAAATATTCGAACTTAATAAAACCAATTACAGTTCTGTATAATTGTCAATGTAATTCTGTCAGTAAAATAATTGAAGTTGTTCGCTATTCACTTAAGTTTAATCGAAAAATAACGTTTCAATGTTAAAGTAAAAAATGTTAAATGTTAAAGTAAAAACGTCTGCGACGTTTCAATGTGTTTCAACATTAGACATTTAATTTCCTAGAAAGATGCATTTTTTTAAGTTATTGATTTGGAAGTTTTAAGTAAAATATTGATTAGAAATGTTCAATAATAATGTTTAAAAACTAGATTTAATTACAAATTGAAATGAAAAGTAGTTTCTACTGTTTAATTCTTAGTTTTGCTTTTAGCTGTGTTTTTAAAAGTTTTCTTCGTTTTCTACTTTTTAGTTGGATTTCATTTATAAAAACGTGTTTTTAATTTTTTTGTGAATTTGTTTATAAACATTATTGATTTCCCACTTCTAAGTTAGATTTGTGTGTGTTTTTAGTTATTACCAACTATTTGTATCACAATGATAGACATCTAAAAAAGTTCTTCTGTTTTGTCAACCATGAAATTTTGTTTCAATATCTCTAAAAAATTTAAATAATTTTTTTTTTAACAGTGTGTAGTGTAAACTGTAAGATTAGATAACATCGAAATACCGATTTTTAAAACAAGCTCGCATATGCCAGGGCCCTATTTTATAAAAACTGGCAGTTGACAAATTTAAAAAATGTATCATACTTGTCTGACAATTCTGTATTCCATAAAGTATTGACAGGTGATAAATGTGTCAGAAATGACAATTTGCAAATAGCAGCTGGGTTCTATTAAATGGCAACTTACTTTCAATTAAATACTGAAAACTGTGTAAATTGTATTTTTTTCATTTCATAAAAGAAATACCAGTACGCATTTGTCGGAAAATTCCGGACAATCGTTAAGAAATCCTTCACAATTTCTTTATGATAAGAAAACATGACAAATATCTATTTTCTTTAAACTGTCAAAGTGATTATAAAATAGATTTTGACGATTGTGAAGTTGTAAATTAACAAATTGTCACCTGTGGCATTTGTCAATGTTTATGAAATAGGCGATATTTTTTGGATGTAATTTACTTTGATCCTTAAAAAAAAGTTTGGACAAGGTAATATTATCGAAAAACTGGTGTATACGTATTATTACTGTTCGATTCAAAGATAGAGACATTTAAATTTCATACGCAAAGATCTTTTTCCTTAAGAGAAATATCATATCCAAGACCAATAAAACATCAGTTAGAAAATCTGTCAAAGTTGAATGAAAAGAAAACAAATTAAATACCAAATTTCATTTTGCCATTCCCGTTAGAAGTACACTTAGATATAAAACTGAAATGTCATTTAATATTGTTATCTAATCTAAATGTCATTTAACTGCTACTATTTTAATTTAGGCTATATAAACAAAAATAAACAGCAACATGACATAACAATCATGCCGCAACAATTCTCACGTTTCATCTAATTGAGCAAACACTCTCCTTTTGGCTTGTTAATCATTGCAATCTTATAACATAACCTAACTTTACCTAAACAAAAGTTGACATTTAAGATTTTCACAGAAACAAAAATAAAAACCTTTCATTATTTTGTGTTTTGTTTTAACACTCAAAAATGAAAGTTTCTGTATGAATATTTCTTTTTTTTTAAAGGTAGGTTAGGTACTCCAGGTCAAACCATCACTGTGAAAATAAACAAAACCAAAAAGTTTTCATTGTGTATTATAAATAGTTTTGTGCAGAATTTAAGCTGGAAATTTACATAAAGCAAAATAATGTCGTTTGTAAATTAAAAAAAAATAACAATAATGAATGGACGATTTTACTGCAATAACTTTTTGTGCCAAGCTAAAGCTAAGCCGGTGGCAGTGTTTATGAAGCTGCCGACCACCAATGGGAGGAATGGTATTGTGTTTTTCTTCTCATGAAAAGCCCATAGTTTTTCTCTTACCTTTAACATAAAGAAATGAAAAACAAGTGCAGCAGAATTGTTGAAGGGCTATAGCACGTATGAAACATTTTTCCTCATTTAAGTTGTGTTTTAGCAACTTCTCTCATAGCTTAAGGTCACTTAAGCTTTACAATATGTGTTGTCCGCTTCGCATATGTTCAAAGTTAAAACAAAAAAAAAAAGAGATTTTTTTTTTTTTTTTAAGTTTTAATATTTAATTTGTTTTAAAGAATTAAAAAGCTTACAATTCTAAGCGTTTCCAAGAGACATAAATTCATATTTTAATTTTTTTCGTGTAAACTGGTGGAATGCTCATCATAAAACTACTTAATAGTAGGACGATATTATTCCTGCAACCTCAATTTCTTAATGTCCATGGAATTTAAGTATTTCCAGACTAAATGTTTTTACAAATTTGTCTGATTTTTGAGAATTTGAAAAATAAATATTTAAGGTGGCGCGACAGTCCGTTGGGAAGTAAGGCCTAGTGACTTACAACTCTAAACCATTCCTGCGTGCGAGTAATGTTGTTAGGAATTGAGGGGACCTACAGCTTTAAACAGAATCCGAACGACTAGTTTGAGAAAGCATTTTTCATGACAAGAAAAATGCTTGTCAATTTTTCGCAGTACCCGTAAAAAAAACTTTAGATGGCAAAACTTTTAGGCAAGGATCGAACCCAAGACCTGTGGCATGACAATCCAACGCACTAACCATACCAATTTACATTTTAGAAAAACATTTTTAACTTCCAAACACTTGCCCAAAGAAAAAAAATTACTTACAAAATATTGTAGACAAGACACTAAGATATTCTGCAAAGATTGACTTTTTGATAGAATTTATACACTCTCATAAGTTATAAGCTAAGTAAAAACAAAAATGTTCGAGCTTGGATAATATGTTCTAATGTCCTTAACTAATTTGTATGAATATACGAATTATCCTTAGGTTTGTTTACAATGTATAATCTTTATAAATCATACATTAGGTCCATAAAAATTCAAGTTGGTAAAATTGACATTTGACATATGTCAGATTCAGCTGTCATTTGAAATTTCATAATATTAGAATCAATAAACTCTAAACGAATTTAAAAAATAAACACAACACCCTGTAAAACCACAGATGAAACATTGTTATTTAATATTTTAGGCATTTTGAAGATACAAAAACTTTTATATGATTACAATTACATCATTGGCATTTTTTTGTTTGGTGTCTCGTCGTCGATTTGGGTTTCTACATCGGCACATAAAGTTCGTCCTTCAGAGCCATAAAACGACACCCTGTGGAATGTGCATGAGTGGGTGTCTAGATGGGTGGGAAAATTTGGCAAATGTATATTGTAATCTATGCCAGATAAAGATAACGTGTTGGGAATGAATTTAAATTGCATTTTACTTGGAATATATTTCACCTACAAAACATATGTACATATATATCTTCGGGAAAATCTACACAAAACACGTGAATGAATAAGTTTTTGTGTGAAAAAATTGTACACATTCTCTTCGTGGGAAAACTTTGAAAGCTGATTACTTATTTCTTTTTTCTTTGTATTGTTGGATTAGAGGTAGTGTAATAAAAAGAATATATGGATTCGTTTGTATTTCTTTTGATAAGCATTTCATGATTATGGAAAATTTAGCATAAATGCTTGAAATTCTTTCGTATGGTGTATGTGAGGTGTACTTAGTAATTGAAGGGCCTGGAATTGAAACTAAACTATTCAAAACAATGTGTTCTTTTTAATCTCGAATTATTGTCATATTAAGATAAATTAAATTCAAAAATTCAAATTTAGTCTTCTGAAAACATTTAATTTCTTTAAAAATAAAACAATATCTAAAATTGTAGTTGTTGTTTATAATTTGATAATGATAAAAGAAACATTGAAATTCGTTTCTTTTCATTTTAAAAAATACAAGTTTTTAAATTTACATCAATATTGTTGGTTAATTTTGTCAAAGATACAAAAATTAGTTCTTTAGAAGAATCACGAAAAAACAACAAAAAAAACAATAACTCCTCCCAGCTTTGACCAGTTGACAGCTTATCAGTCAAACTTGCTGTAACTTATAAGCCGATTTCATCAAGTTATCAAGGACGGATAAATATATGTACAATATTGTATATAGGGTTCAAAAATACAGGAAAATTGAAGATTGGCCCGATAAATTTACTATATCTGCTTTTGCAATAGTTCACCTCTGATGTATTATAAATAAATGCATATAGGGTGGGTCATCTTTATAGTGGTTTCATTATAAAACACAGGTTATTCTGACACTGAATTTTTGTGTCATTGACATGCAGAATGGTGTTTCATGCTTTACAGCCCATACCACACTCGATCTTTTGCGTACCAAATTGCGGCATTGAGTTACCAGCTTTCTTAGTGATGTCAATTAACTGCCTCGGAGATTCAAATTAACAGCCTATGTTCTGTCACTAATTCTAAAGGTCTTATACCGAAAAATATAGGTTGTTTGAAGATTTTTTCAGATAGAGAACTCGTACAAATTAAAAAATATTTGTTTTTTTTTTTCAAAATGGAAGCAGTGTAGCTAGAATTATAAAATTTTCTTATACAAAGGAAAACAATAATTTTAATTAGTTTATATCATAGTCAAAGTGTTAAAAATTGATTTTGCAATATCTATAATGCTAACATTCGAAAACCAAGTGCTAAGTGTTCTTCCAAGCCACATTCTGCGGCATCATGCGGCATCAAATCGATTTTCCGAAAAATTAATGGTTGGTTTAAGGCCTAAAACGATTCAAGCGATTAATGAAATTCGTGAACTAGAGCTTTACACTATCAACTTTGAAATATTGGTGTGACAAAATGCAAGTCAAGGCATCAGCCACTTGAAAGACACGTTCTGTTAGATGGAAATGTTTCCTCGTCAATTATTAAATTTTGTTCATTTTCTTGCATTTTAAAAAACGAAACTTGTATTTGGTCCACCCTTTAATTTATCACTTTTCGCTTGACTGTTTAAAAGTTCCTTCTATACCTGATTTGCATTTTTATTAAGACTCATGCTGATTGGATTAACTGCAACCCAGTGCAATGCACTTCATATGAACTATAATACACAAACTCATACCCAACTTATTCTACATGCATATATATCATACAAAATTTATGTCAAGATAAAGAAAAGTTGCCACTTTATAATACGGTTGTGGAAAGTGGGTCAAACTTCAAGACTTCCACAAAAGAATTGAAAAAAAAAAAAACATGAAAACAGGGAGAACATGTTGGAAAATTCCCTGCAATACTGCTACTACCGTAATCTCTCTTAAACACCAAAAAGGTGTTAGTTACCTTCAAATAATGGATCTTTTGTATATCAAGGGATTAAAATAAAAATATTTCACCAGAGACTTTATTTGTTTGGAAAACATGAACAAAGATAGCTAAGAGTAGAGTAGTATGGCATAGCATGGCATATTTCGGGCCGGGTTACACCTATACCTTACCATACGTCTTTACATATATATCAGACAAAAAAAAAAGATGAAAGGTTGGGCTTAAGTAAAAAAAGATGAAGTCTCTTTTGAGTAACTAATACGGATATATTCTGTAGTGATGTGAAAATTTCCTAAGAACTTTGGATGACACTTTTTTATTTTCAAATAAAAAACTTCTGTTGCTCCTTCACTGAGTTTGGCTAATTTTGAAAGGTGTTTTGTACTGTTACTGAGTCTGTACATTACATACACAGTGACGGACAGAGCAATAGGACCATTTTATTGTGTTTAGATTTCATAAAAAAATGCTAGAAAAGAAATTGTTGCGAAAAAACGGGAAAACAATTTAAAGAATGTTGAGTTTATTTTGTTTTCAAGAGAATCACTTGAGTCGAAATATGACGACTCTCCGCAAGTTTCATCCGCGGTTTACCTCTTCTTGAGATAGCTGAAACTTTTAGAAAAAACTCGTAGCAGAAACTTTACCTTTAATATTGAAACTTTTAATACACAAATATTTATTCTTTGTGGGTGCATTGTTTTTTTGAAAATCAATCTTCTATTATCATTCACCCAAAAGAGGCAATTTGCTTATTGACGAATCTACTAAGGTGAAAATGTGCCTCATTAGTGAAGATGAAGTTCTTCGAAAATTGATCATCCGCTGTTGCTATTTCTTGCCACCATTTTTACCATTGACGACGCTTGAAATAATCAAGAGGTTTTATTTCTTGCATTAGTCAATTGCACCTTGAAAGCGTATAAAAAGAAGTCTTTATGCATAAAGTTTATCAAAGACGAACGTGAGAGGTGCAATTGTTGTGCACGCGATGACTAGTTGAGATGGACGGCTTTTTAGCCACACTATCGCAAACATCGGCAATATTTTTTGAAACACCAACACACATGTACACTATTAAATTGATCGACAAAATCACGAAGTGCACGATACGCATTTTGATTTGAGTAGTCTGAAAATAAGAAATGGCAATGAGTACAAAATAAAACATAACTTCAATTTGGTGGCATAATTATAAGACCACAACTGTATATTTGTGTGAACTTGAACACACATCTTTCGTTGTGTGTGGTGTAGTGTATATAAATATATTTTTAAGCATCACATACTTTTATATCACATGGATGCATTTCTAGCTTTTGTTTTTTGACACTTTTCTGCCATGAATGCTTCTAGCACTTCATGTGTTCAAAAATTATAAAACTGAAACTTTTACTTTACCTATAATATTGCTGATGTATGTGTTTGTTTGACGATGTATTCGTAAGATTAATAAAGTTTTTCATTTACAAAGTCACTTTAAAGTATTAACAAAGTTTTGAATTATAATTTTGTTTAGAAAATGAATTTGTCTTTGATGGAAATAAAATTAAGTTTTACTAGAATATGCTTCATGTAAGACAAATAAAAAGGGTTTCACAATTTTGAATAGCCCGTTGTTAGGGCAGTTGTCAATTTTACAGCTGTCGTCTTTTGACATTTGACATGTAAAGTGCCTATGATTTAAAAAGAAAGCAAAATATGACTCGCACTGTAGTAAAGGATTTGTCAATGAAGGCTTCTATTTCTAACAGCTCGCTATTTACTTTTGTCGAAAAAACAATTCACTCACCAAGAGTGACTGTTTAGTGCGGTTTACGGCCAGGCGGCATCATCGGGCCGTATTTCTTTAAAATTAGACCAGTCAGGCAGTTACTGTGAATGGTTTTCGCTGTCGTGAGATGATAACGAACTTTTTATGGTCCGAATTGGAAGATATGGATGTGGACGATATGTGATTTTATCAGGACTGTGCCACTTTCTACACAATTAGCAAAACAATGGCTCTTTAGCGCAACAAATTTAATGGCTTTGTTATCTCACGTAGTGGTGGAGTCAATTGACAGCTAAGATCATGTCTTTCTTTGGGGTGAGATAATTCACCACTTTAACGACATTCTTAGATACTTAATTATTCCTCAGCGTCATCGAAAATTTGGATATTCGGATAGAGGTTTATCGCCAAAGTCACCAGACTTTTTTTTCTGTTCTTAATTATGAAGAATTACTACAACAATTCAAAAACACAAAAGAACACTTTGATTTCACAAATATTTTATTATATTCAAACAAAAACATTTCACAAACAGAATTATGAAGTTTTAAGCACTTTTTGTATCCGGATTATTGGAACTGAAGATACGTGATCTTTCCCTATTCATGAAACCTTCAACATGAATAAGATATGGTATTTCCAAAAACTGATATGGTTGTTGTCCTTCACTTGTATCCAATATAAAAAGCATCATTCTAGAAATTTTCAAGCCATAACACTGCTCAAGTATATTTCTATACATATTCAATTGAAGAGTGTATAATTTAAGTTTTGGATCCAGAAAATCTATTCCATATTGATCAGGTTTTTCGGATTTCATTAAAGAACTCGGACCCAACGGACATTGTTTCCAACTCACAAGAACATATTTGTTTGTGATCATATCATTATATAAAGCATTTATTCTGCCACTCATTTTTAAAGTTTTGTCAAGAATTTTCATTTGGATACCATGGATTTTGAGATGTTTTCCATCAGTTTCTAGAAATCTTATAAATTCCTTAACGCAGTGCATTGGAGAGGAATAATCCAGATATTTTCCGTTAGAGAAATAATAATTGCCAATAACGTCCTGCAATTCAGTGGATTCTGTGATCGTTACATTTGTATAATCTACCAATGGAAACCATTCATACAGAGCTTCGGTGACATTAATTTTAGCTTCAATTATAATTGCATATCTATTTGATACGATAGTGAAATTTTCCCCGTTAAAAGTATCTGCTAAATTGAAATCTAATGAAATATCCTTAGTATCCATTTCGTTTGAAAACCGATAAAACAGAACTCAACTAATAAAAAATGGTATTTAACACGATGATTTGTTCACGACAAAAGTAAGTTTCCTACTAACGTTATAATTTTAGTATTCATATTACAAACCACTTGAATTATAAATACAATTCAATACAATGTAGTCAAAATATATATAAACGTTAATAGCAAACGATGAATTCTAATATGTGGAAATATGAGGAATGACGCATACATTTTGCTTTATTGAAATGGTTGTTAATACGATCTTAATTAAAAATATAGATAGTTTTTCCCCTAACAGAAATATGATTAAATCGTTTTATACATGGTTTCATTCCCTATGATTACTTATTCAGCAACGTGTTATTCTCTTCTAAATGGTGATATAGTAATAATTATATCAATTCTTAAAGTTCTTGCTTTTATAATTTCAGTAAGCTTAATAAATACCCCTTTTAGAGCTTTTCAATTTTATTCCAAACCATCAAGAACAAAAACAAATCTGGGAAGCAAAAAAAGCGTTAATAGCAATAATTTGTTCTTCTAGTATCTTCCATTTTTGAAAGCTACTCTGAAAATCGCGATTAAAGTATACATTTGAACGTATTACCAAACGTATTATGGAAACGCAGTTTCGTGTGGACGCATTCACAGAGAAATGTAAACGAACTGTACGAACTTACTTCGGTTCTTAAGTAACTCCAATGTAATGAATTTTAAATCTTGAAATATACGAAGGCAATTCGATGTACAATCCTAGTTTCCACACAAAACTCCTAGTGAATTTTGTTTCGAATACTTTATAATTATTTAGAAAAACTCTTTCAAATTTTGTATTCGAAGAAAATAATAGTGAAGTAAGAACGATAGAAAATTGACATTGACAAAAAAAAACTTAAACTAAAAACGCAAAACAAATACAAAATAATAGGAAAACCACTGGTCCGAGGTAACTTTCTTGAGGCTGAGGGACGCCTGATGACGCACGGATGTAGCTAGAAAATTAACAATAGATACAAATAGAAAGCGTCCTGGAACAAATATTTGAATGAAAACCAATTCACAGAACAGTTTAATGGCTAACTGTTTTTAAAGCTTAGTGAAACTAGTAAAGGTTACATCAACCGGATAGATTACCTCCATTTTATTAGTTACATAAATAGAAAAAATTAAAAAGGTCTGTCCTTATTGAATTAATAAAAACAAAGGTAAGCTATTGAAAAACTTTTTAAATCGTTGATAACTTACAGGTTCGACAAACGTCGGGCTTGATTTGCGAATTGGAATTGTAAAAGATTTTTTTTTGTTTCGATCTGAAACAAACTTCTGCAGCTTACAATTTTAAGACGATAGAAGCATTTTATCTAGAAAAACATTGCGTCTTCAATTTTAGAAATGCTTCTCGCTTCTTGCATTGTCATTATTAACAGAAGACTGATGTTGCCGAGAACTTGAGTTGTTGGAATCAAAGCATTTAGCTGTTCTGATAAAATGTTATATGGAAAAATAACTTCAGCTATTAGTAATATCAACAACAACAAAATGAACTTCGGCGCTCGCCCTTAACTGTGAAAGCCTTGCAAGCGTTAAAATTACTAGCCCAAAATCTACTATTCCGGGATAGATTAAAAGCTCTTGGGTCTCTAGGGAATTGGTATCTTTGCAAATTTAAATGGATTCCATTATTGAAGATGATGTTTAGGTAAGTGTCTATTTTCATTTTTTCACTGGTTTTAAGCTTATGGTGCAAAATTTGCCTAGTTTTTCTGAGGAACATGGTATTGAGTATCTAACGGCTGGGATTTTTGTGCACACTCTCAAGAACAGTGGTGATTTTTTCAGAAGATTTGTATCCCAACTTTTCGAATAGTCTTCTCGATAGAACGATTATGGCAACCGTAAAATTTGCTAATGCTAATTTTATATACGAAGCTTCAGCAATAAGGCCGTTCAAAGTCCGTATTAGATGACCCTTTATTACAACTGTCATACAGAGACCAAGAAAACAAAAATACAAAATAACACTTTGTTTTCACAAAAATTTTACTTTATTCAAACACAAACATTTCACAAACAGAATTATGAAGTTTTAATAACTTTTTGTATCTGGATTATTGGAACTGAAGATACGTGATCTTTCCCTATTCATGAAACCTTCAACATGAATAAGATATGGTATTTCCAAAAATTGATATGATTGTCCTTCTTCACTTGTATTCAATAACCATAGCATCATTTTCGAAATTCTCAAGCCATAAGACTGCTCAAGTATATTTCTGTACATATTCAATTGAAGAGTGTATAATTTTAGTTTTGGATCCAAAAAATCTATTCCATATTGATCAGGTTTTTCGGACTTGGTAAAAGCACTCGAACCCAATGGACATCGTTTCCAGCTTACAAGGACATATTTGTTTGTGGTGATGTCGTTAAATAAAGCATTAATTCGGCCACTCATCTTTAGAGTTTTGTCAAGAATTTTCATTTGGATACCATGGATTTTAAGATTTTGACCAATTTTAGTATCGAGAAATTTTTTAAACTCCTCTAATGCATGTTCCATTGAATCCTCTTTATACGGAAGACGTAATTTGCCGTGGCGATAATAATTTTCAATAACTATCTGCAGATCACTGGATTCCGTCATTGTTACATCTTTGTAATCCAACAAAGGAAACCAATCGTACAGTGCTTCCGTGACATTAGTATTGGCTACAGTTTTTTCTCCTTCTAATGTTGTAACTGCATACCTATTAAATTGTATGCAAAATGTTTCCTCGTTAAAAGTATTTGGTAGTTCGTATTTGGTAGATGAACAATCCTTTCTATCCATTTTTTTTTTTTTTGCAAATAAGTCCGAATAAACAGAATTCAAATAATAAATGGTATTTACGATGATTTATTTACGGCAAGAGTTAGTTTACAACTGAACTTAAAATATGGTCAAATTAAATTTCAAACTAAATTTAATTTCTTATCTCGGAAGTGATAAAAAATGTTAAGTATGGTATATTTAGAAACGTTTTTTTCTTTTTTCTAATTTAATGTGGTAATTTAAGGAATTTGTGGTTTAAGATCCTGGATTTTAGTTTAGAAAAAGAACATGAATCATACAAAAGAATATGCAATTGTAGTTGCAAACTGTACAAATTATAAATAAGTAGAACTAATGTTATGGCATCAAAATTATCGTTTCAGGAAACCAAACCATTTGTGTATGTGATCGTTACATAAGATATAATAAAAATAATGATAATACACATACCGAGAATATCGAGATTATAAGTTTCATTGATGCAAGTACTGCTCATAAATAGTGTGGAATACTTGTATCTCGCTTACAAGGCAGAACTGGGGTTTCGAAGCAAAATGTTTCGCTATTTTTGTTCAACTAGCAAAGCAAAAAACATAGAACGACAAAAGCACAATTTTCGCAGATATTTAGTAGCAATGTATTCAATTACAAACTTTTTTTGAGTTTATATTACGCACGCACTCAAGGGGTTATGAGTGTTTTAGCCTTATAATGGTTAAACACAGTGGGATCAATTAAAAAAGGAGGATAGGATAGGAAAGAAGATAGCGGCCAACATTTGTTTTCAATGTCTGCACATTGAATTGAGTGGGAAATATTGAGCCTGGTGAAGCATTCCACATTCGTGTAGTGCGGCTAATGATAGAATCTCAGCAGTACGTCCTAAATTGTGCTCAAAGGTAAACTGATGAGCATTCCTAGAATTACGGGTATTACTTTTTAATTTTTTGAGGGAAGGAATACAACTGGCTATTTCAATAGAGCAATCAAATATAGAAGCTTTAAGGGCTGGAGACAGCATTAAGTTTTTGAATCATTTAATTCTACACGGTTCTAAATTCTTCATTGAAAAATGTTGTCGAGATCGGAATTTAATGACCTTATCATAAGATGCCGTTGTAGTTTCACATCCAAAGGCTTGATGATGGACACCAGCAATTATTTTATAAGTTTTAGATTTGAAATTATTTAATACAACTTGTATTGAACGGTTAGAAAGGTCGTTTTCCAACGAAGACTTGACTCCGCACATACATGCAAATGCTAGTCATTATCATTTACTAACCATATAGCATCATCTATTATCCTTTGATATCAGTAGATTATCATTATCAATTAGTATAAGAGTTTCTTCAATTTGGCACTATTTCGTATGCGCTGACCCGTTTCCCATTTCCCAAAAAATGCTCATGTATTGCTTGAAAAAAAGTCACAATGGCTTAAATTGTTCTTCCTGCTGCCAACAGTACACTTAACACTAGCCATGAATATCGTTAAGTACAAAGCAAGCACTCATGTCCTAGGAACGAGATTCCTCTCGTTTATTTTTGTGCATTTTTTGTTCCCATTGGAAAGCGAGGGCGAAGGCGAAGACGAGACTAATTACTTTACTCACAGATTTTCGTCGGTAAAATTCAATAGATAAATGAATAAATTTATATAGGTGACTACTTTAGAACTTTCAATATGGTAATAAATCTGTAAACAAAGTTTTCCCATATCGCTCGTTTAAGTTTTCGTCGTCGTTGTAATCACAGCAGTTCTTTCGATTTTGTTATTTATATCAATTTGAAATCCATTTAAATGCATTTTTATACACGAGTGTTGAGTATGTATCGTATTTAAATTTTATTTTCGATTTGATTTTTGGAACGAGACCAAAAACATTCAAGATAATTTTGTTATACCTTGAGATATACATGCATAAGATGGTTCTATGCACATAGTTGTACTTAAATCGAATAATCTATACTCAATATTCATGAGTGGCGCATCTTTGAGATATTTTTTAGATTGTATTTATTGCATTCTTATCAATAATTGAGTCGGTTGAATTTTAAGCTCAATCGCATTTTTTCTTAAATACGCATACGCCCCAGTTAACGAAAACGAAATTTAAGATTTATACACTTGCTTGTAGAAAAAAAAGCATAGCAAGCTTTTTAAAAGCAAATCATATTATATACAAAAATTTAATTTTAATAAGCATGTTAAAAAGTTATAAACTCAAAACAAAAATGTAGATATTCACTTTGGAAAAAATTCGACAAAACTGAGGTTGGTGGGGAGTACCCTGAATTTGAAGTTTACCTCGCATTTTAAAGGTTTTAACAACTTTTATAGTGTAAATTAAATAGATTGGTGTAGTTCGGCTTAAGAACAAAAGAATTTCTGTACTTGAAAGACCGGTCAAAAATAGACCCAAGGGTAAACTGATATGAATTCTATTATTACGGGTGTTAATGTCATATATTGTTTAAGGGAAGGAATGCACTAGAATAGAGCATTATTCATAAAATTTGTGAAAAATAATGATACAAGAAGTAAAAATGCGTCACTTAGAAAACGGTTACAAACATTTTAAAGCTTTGAGATTTCGAAAATAAATACGGCTTATGATTCCCCATGTTGGATAATTTAATCAAGATCAGAATTGAATGGCCTTATCATTTTCTGCCGTTGAAAGATGTTAATGTCTTAATGGAAAGTTGAGGGAACTATCGTCACCGAAACAATTTATAGAAAAGTTTCCAAATAACTAGGCTCCCAAAACATTAGGAAATAACAATGAAATGTAATGCAGTTATGTTTTTTAATTTCTTTTTACAAAAAAAAAACTAAACAAAGACTCTATAGAAGTTTAATTTTTAAGAACAAAATTGTGCAACAAATTGTGAGAGTACAATTATTAAAAGAAAAAATAATTTTCAAATGTATTTCAAAGTGCCATAGATTAATATGGCACTTTACAGTTGTTCTTTGTTACCAAGCTCGCAACTTTATTTTACTTTTGGTTTGGTTGTCACTTTTGAAGCTGATATTTTTTGAATTTGACAATTAAAAAGTAAAAAAAAATAATAAAAATAGAGCAATACACGCTTCAACAACTAAGTGAAATTTTTATAATTCACTCAAAATTGATTAAAATTTTACTGTAAAAGTTTCCTGGCCGTATTATTCCTTGAAGAGCTGATATTATTTGGCCACAATTAAAATTTAAAAAAAAAAAAAAAAAAAAAAAACAGTTCATAAAGTAAACAAGTTTTTACGAAGTTAGGCCGTTTTTGTATGTTGTAAGGCTAAGGACCTTAAAAACGTTACATCCAGTGCTTCCAGTCTTTCCTTAAAAAAAAATAAATTTTTTGACACAAACTAATACTAGCTGTAAAGTGCCATTTGGAGCAAGTTTTGATCAAAAGGTCAATAGCTTGCTCCCAAGAAACAAACATTTTCCTATAAATTAATTTTCCCCAGGTGTATTTCTACATCAGCCATTCAAATCTCCGATAAAAAATTTATTCTCGTTTCTGTACCTCGTCTTTGACGGCATTAACTGGAAATTCCAAAACTCAAAGCTAATTCACTGTAATTTATGTTTGAGTTGCGAACGCATTGTCTTTGATATTCAAATTGGCAGAGACAAAAGAGAGTCTCCTCACGAGTCTGAAAAGCCTCAAGACCCACACACGTATGTATTCCTATAGTTTACAATCAACTAAATGAAAAGATATTAAAATATAATGGGCGCACTTTTGTATTCCATTGGCTTGGGATTGATTATTATTTACATATATCATCAGAATACTCACTCATTCAATTACATGCAATGTGCCAATGGAACTTGATTTTTCTAAAATGTTTTTATTTTTTACCCCTGCAATTGAATGTTTCTTGGGTTTACAATGAGAAGGCTGTTCTTAGGGTGTTTTTAGTGTCTATATCATTGATTTCGTCATCATCTACATATCTTGGATTTTGTTGGTTTGAGAGTTCTTATGAGAGTAGTTTAAAAACCGAACACAATCCAGTGAGACAGACAGAGCAGGGCCTAGGGCTAGAATAATAAATTATTCAAATAACCTTATGATGCAGTTCTTGAGTGTTCTGGATAAATTTATATTTGCATTCGAATTCAATTTGTTTATATGTGCAAAGCAATTTCGTATAATAGTTCTGGAATTCTTAAGAAAGAACAATATCTCATAGGCTTGTCTGACATTTCAATATCAGAAGCAAAATTAAGTTTACATGAATTTATTCGTGTTCATAGAAAGATTTCCCAAGAAGAGGAAAAACAGAAAAGGACACCGGTCGACCGTAAAGGCTTAGAGATATCATCACACAAAAAACACGAGCGACATGAAAAATTCTAATACCTGTGCCCTGTATATTTGTACAATTTCATGTTTGAAATAATCTTACAAATATTCTTACTCTATAGACGCATCAACTTGGAAACTTACCTGAAAATAAAAAGAGAAAAGAAAACTTTTATTAATCAAGTTCAACGAAATTAAAATAAAATAATATGTTTTAAACATCAGAAATAATTTCAGACAAAATTTTGCAATGTATGTATTACGTTTTATCTGAGAAATTATTAGTCCTTATATTTACTGAGTCACAGAAAATTTAGTTGAACCTAAAGATGTCACGAACCAATAATGCTATATCGACTTCAATTTAATTTTAACTTTCAAAATATCGTTATAAAATGATTTTATTAAGGGTACTCCAACAGTTTTAACCACAGAATAAGACATTGGGATTTTTGAAGAATTGGGCTCGAAATACTGTAAGGGTCAATGTATTTCAAAATTCGGTATTGAAATCCTATGGTCAAAATTCTGTGGTACAAAATTCTTTATGTAAAAAATGTTGTATTTTAAAATTATATATTATCTAAGATTTTTTCTTTTTAGTCCATTTACAGCATTTTAAAGTACAGAATTTTTAAAACAAAATTATTTTTCAATTACTTTAGTTTGCATTTTAACATGTTAACTTATAGTAATAATCTATGAACAATTTTGAGTTTTTTCACTTTCTAAAAAATTGTTTTTGTCATAAACATAACGGATTTTTACTTTTCGATTTTAGATAGTGGTTTTGTAAATTTTATAACATAAGTTGCATGTATTTAATGTTTTATAGTATTTATCATCTGCTTTTGCCCTAATATTGAATTCTGATAAAATATTTGTTCTGATTTTTAATAAAATATTATAAAGGAAATTAAGTGCTGGCTTTTTTCGCTAGAGATATTTGAAAAACAGAACTTTTTACAAAAATACTAATGAGAAATTGGGAGGCACGGTATTATGACATATAGAAATTTATTCAAACAGTATTTGGTATATAGTGTTTTTACAGTGTTTAAAAATTCATAATTGAAAATATATAGAATTTAAAATTCAAAAAACAATATCTGGACTCGCTCCCTGTTTTGAGTTCGTATAAAGTAGACAATTTATGAGGTTATTTTCACGTTTCAGCTCCATCTTGAACCATTTTTATAATTTTTGACATTCTTCTTTAAAATCGCACCAATTTTGCCAAATTACAACGACAACAACAATCTTCAAGTACATCAAGACATATGCATACTTTAAGGTCCATATAACAACTCTAAAAAAGTTGTAAAAAAAATACAGTTTTGCCGTAAAACTAGTTTTTGAAAATTTAGGCGTATATCAATTAAACCATTTTAAAAATTTGAACTGTTAAATAAGCACGAAAATATATTTTTGTGATTAGTAATCATATGTAAATATTATTTCGTTATTAAGTCTGCCTTTTCTGGCTTGCACACAAACCAATTTTAACAAATAAGATGTCAAAAGAAAAAGAATTATCGAACTGTTTTTTTATTGAAAATAAAATCATAATTTGTTAAAAAGATTAACCTCTTATTAAAATAAAAATAAATTAAAAAAAAATAATCGAATGTACAAACAATTTATTTGGATAAGTTAGTTTCCCTGATGTTCATATTTTCTGGGATGAGTTCTTTCTTACGTGTTCTGAATGGTTTTGGGATGAACTTAGCCAGGAGATAAACCATGTGGAATGTTTTTGTGGGCTGTGTGAACGCAGTTAATCTCCGCCCATAGCTCGTACCTCATATCGGAAACAAAAACTCATCCCAAGAAAAATGCAACATTATTACTCATTGATTAATCGTTGGTATCATTCTTATTTACACTTAATTAAATTAAATTTGTTCAAATGTTTTGTATATATATGTTATGTTAAGTATTAATTAATTGCCAAAAATTAAAAACGCTTCGACTAAATTTAGAAAAGTTGAGACCAACTACAGAAAGCAACTTTGAAACAAAATATGGTTGTGGAAAATCCTGCACGTTTATTCTATTAAAAGTAAATAAAATATTGAACAAATTTAACTAAAATATTAAAGATGTGGATTATATCTTTGAAAAATCATCATATTTTTATTGAAAAGAAAGTACTTCATAAATTAAATTAAACTCAAAGAGCTTAGTTGAATATCTCACAAACTTGATCTGATTGATTGATATCGAAAAAGCCTTCGACGCGGCTTGGATCAACGGGATTTTATTTAAACACATACTGTACGAATTTTCACCACATCTTGTTGAAGTAATTTCATCAATGGTGAAACAAAACAAAATTTGTTGTAACCGATAGACAAAACAGTACAACTAAGGTTTTTAATATCGTCAATGGTTTGCCACAGGGCACTGTTTCGACACCTCACTTTTTTAGTTTATATGTGTCTAACGTATTGAAAGAAATCGATGACTCGATAGCGTTTGATGACGATACCACTTTGTATGCAAGTGGATCAAGAATTTCGGATATTGAAACAGAACTGCAAAGAAGATTTGCTAAGGTGCAATCTTTTTGCTTGGAGTGAAAGCAAAGATTAAGTCTTAAACCATACTGTTTCGCCGCCTAATAATTTTCTTCTCCAACTATCTGAAATCCGATGTGGAGATAATTTGCTATAAAGCATTTATACGTCCAAATCTGACTTACGCGAGTGCAAAATGATGAAATATTAATCCGTCGTATATGGAAAAGCTTCGCGTGTTCGAGAGGAACTGTCTTAGAGCTTGCATGCAAATGTACAGAAGCTTACATTTTGACTCTCGACATTACATTTCTAAAAAGAAACTATTGGATGCTTGCGGTGTGCCCAGAGTTGACATCGTCATTATGAATCTTGTGAGGATTCATTTTAGTGGTCGTTAAAGAACGATCTTGTTTTTGGGTTATTCTATTTCAAGCCGTAATACCTCCACATTGCTATTTATCCAAATACTTGAACGTGCCTTTAATATACCATATGACAAGAAGAGCTTCAGATAAAAAAATATTATTTTAACATTCTGAATTAGTAAATGGAAATATGGACCTATATATAAGATACTGCGTAATCGCGAAAGATATTGTTGACTTGTGTGAGACGCGTAGTACTTTTTACCATAAAGTCCTGATATATTGTTTCTGATTGGTAGAGAAAGCAAGTAAGATAATTGGAAAGAGTAGTCGATTGTGTTTATATTTCGAAAGGTTAGGAAACATATACCAGAACTCCTTTTAGGTAAGTTAGTTTTTAAGTATTTTTAACAACTAATTAAAAAAAAATAAAAATAAAAATGTCGGGTTTTTTTTTAATTCCATTTTCCTTTAATATGAACAAAAAACAGAAACAGTTCAAAAAACTATGAATGTATATGATAATTAACTGTGCTATAAATGAAAAACTAATTAGAGAGAAAACGATAAATAAGTAGATACTGAGAACTCTAAGTCATTTACTAAAAATTTTAAAGAAAAAATTGTATAATAGTTTTTAAGTTTCTTTAACTAAGAAAAAAATTGTTAGATTTTAAGGGAAAAAAGTAAACAATTCAAAATTTAGTGATTCTGAAGCTGCGTTCAGACTTTAAAAAATCGTAGAAAATCTTTGTAAATACATAATTTTATTACCAATTACCAGTGTTTGAATGTTTGCATTTTTAGCAATAAAATTTTAATTTAAATTATGATTTAAGTGAGTACGTTTTTCAGTTTTCAACCTTTGAGTTCTTCGATTTCCCTTTTTAAATTCCGTGTATTTTTAAACTTGTATAATTCCATTTTATCATAGCAATTGCATTTCTTAATGTATCACAATTAATTAACAAAAAGTCGTCATTACAAAACATGCATCAAACTTGCTATATAAAAACGGTCTTGTTTTTTTATTTTTACTTGTTGTTGTTTTGTTTGTTCATTTCAATTTATTTAGGTAGATGTTTATTTCTTATATCGAAGTTGTATATAATCTTTCTTCACTCGTTTTAGTTGTATCTTTTATTTTTCGTCTTCCTTAGACAAGGCGCCGTAGTAGACACTAATTTTGCACATGCCATGACGGGACGGTGTATTAGTCAACTTTTTATTATTGTTTTTTTCTTTTTTTTTAATTTATTTTCTCGAAATAAGTTGAGTAACATGAACGAACGTCATATGGCGATGTCTCCGCTTTGTACACAGAGAAAAAAACAACAACAAAACTAGCAAATCCAAATAAACCAGAAAAAGATACAAAACAAAAAACAAGATACACGAAATGAAAATCTTTAAGATGCTTATTTGCTCTTACAAGCTCACAGTATACCTACTCAATATATACATATATAGGTAGTTCTTTTTTGTTTATTAAATTTAAATACCAAACATAAAATTTAAGTAGGTATTATTTATTTTTTATTGTTTATTGAACAAGCACAATGGTTAAGTGGATCTTGGTCGCCATATTTTATTAAACAAATTCATCTCAGATGGTAATGAGTTGAAGTGATGGTGAAGAAGCAATTAGTGGGCAACAGCCGATTCCAATAATTGGGCAATTGTGGGTGAGGGTATTTTTGCAACAGGATTTTCTAGTTTTAAATATTAATACAAATATAAAAACAATGAGGAAAGAATTTCAAAAATATATCCTGCGGAAGTGGTCCAACATCAGAACAAAAACTTTCATTATTTTATTTTGTATGTGGTTAACATTTGAGGCTTCTCTCTCTCTATCTGTGGTTGTTGAGGGGGCGAATGGAAAAAAAACATTAATTGAGTTTATTATATGCAAAAATATAAATAGAGATAAAAGACAGAAAAAAAGCTTAAACCACCATAGAGGTAGATGAAGGCAGAGATTATAGTAGCAAATTCACTTCTGTTCTATAAGAACGTGTATCTCTATATTTATATCCGTACAGTATATTGTTGAAAATGTTTTATGAAAACTATGAAAAGGATAATAAATGTGGTTTGTTTAATATAACAGAATATTTATGAGAAAATATACGCCTTGTCGCCGCCACCCGCAGCGCCGGCCGTAAGTCGCGTCATCTTCCTAGGTCGACTCCATACCATGCCGTAGACTTTATGATAACAAGTGAGAAACTTATGTCCGAAGGAAATGTTAACAAGGAATGTGTTTATGCGTGGTTAACATAATATCCTTTATATAAAGGGATTATAATTCATGATAATGAGTGTTTTAGTTTTCTGTGTGCATTTATTTATTTTCTTACATCATAAGAAAACATTAAATATTAGATCAGCTTTAAATAGGTAAGACAGGGTGTTTTTTAATAGTTGTTAAACTTAGTTTAATAATGTAATCTTTTTGCAAACTCCAGAAAGATAATAGCAGAATTCAAAAGAGTATTTATTTATATTTTCTGATATGTAATTCTTTATTGGCGGTTTGGCCTTTATTAAACCACAAACTAAGTTAGGAATACTTTAAATGTGTTTAAAACTAAAAAAAAATAGTACGTTAGATAAAATTGGAAACGACATAAGAGGAGATACCGAGTTCGGTAAAGCACCTCAACATTCTTATATTGAGAGACTTCAATTACAAGCAACTGTAATTATTTTTCTGGTGATCATTTTTCACCAATTTTTTTGACTCTTGTTATTGTTGTATTGTAATTTCATCTTTCAAAGTGACTGTCATGAAATGAAAGACTATTTTTATTCTAATGGAAGTTATTTTTGAGCAATTTTGCAAGCATCTTGCTAATTTTAGTGTCAAAAGTCTTACCAAGGAGACTATTCATAGTGTGTTGGATTAATTTAAGTTCAAAGGTTCAAAACTGGCAACCAAAACTTCTTACAATTTGTGATATTCTTTTGATAATCAGTTGTTTCAGCAATATAATGAAAACAGAGAAATACATTTTTACTACATAATTTGCTGAGTGTCCACAAAAAAACTTGAAAGCTTAATTAGAAAACACAAGTTTCTATTTGGTAAACCCTCAAATGAAAATTTCGAAATTTAGTTTTTGCAGTGTTAAAAGCAGTACAATCCTTTTTGGGAGCTTACATAGAAAAAGATATTGTATTTGAAGACACTGAAGACCAATGAAGTAAATCAATAAAGAAAGGATCTCTATTCCTGACTTGTTAATAGTACTTTTCTACGAATGTCGCATACAAAATACTCACAAATGACTGATTTTTTGACTTCTCCTTCTTTATTGTTTACCTGTGTAATGAACTGTTCTTCCATATACATATGTACAGTTTAAAAAATTACTATTATATACACAACATTTTGTTTTATAAAACTCCGAATCATATCAGCTTTTTTTCAGTTTTTCTTTTCAAATCTAAGAAAAAGGCCCCTCAGGGAAACATTTGAAAAATCTAGCATGTATAATAAACGAGTAAATTTCATTAATTTCATACTTTCTTTAACTAATATCCATATTAATTAACTAATTAAAAAGCAAATTGATCTTAAGAACATCTGATTCAACAATCTTTTTCAAGATATCCAACGATTCCGAGACAGAAAATCTCATTAAAAAAAAAAAAACGAAATATCTCATCAAAAGCTCTTTAAAAATGATTTAAATTACGAAAATTGCCTAAACTACGCCCTTAAAAACCGCCTTAGATTATATAATTTATTCCTTGACGATATCTATAAATCTTTGCTTTAAAGCGTGCAAGACTAATGAATGGCAGGCAGGTGAACTTCTCAAGCAACTGTTCTTTTTTGTTTAAGATGTTTTTATTTTTTTTTTATTTTTTAACCTCAAAACATCGACGCACATGCCAAAAAATTCCACAGTTTGAGTTAATTGTTTTTTATTTTATTTTTTTAAATAATATTTTTTCCTTTCTTTGGCTACATCCGTTCACTCAGTCATCTACCCATCTACGTCCGTCCGTCTGTTGTCGTCCTGTCCATGCTATCTGACTAACCAACCAACGGCGATGGCACGGACGGACAGACAAAAAGGCAGCCATCGAACAACACCGACATACATACACTATCATCATCTTCAGAAACAGCAGAAGCAAAAGCAGCAGCAGTGGAATAAGCTTGAAGGTTTTACAAAACTAGCTACCGGAATCGAAGAGTTCGGAGTGTGGAGTCCGGAGTAAAAGAATGCAGATAATAAATTCCCTCAACCGGAAATTATATACAACACGTATTCTACACCAACCATCATCTATAAGTACCTATATCGTACGTTTATACTCGACTTGTACGTCGAGGACTACGAGGGGAATAACTTTTCTTGAGTGTTTCTTCGATCTTCATTTAAAAGTTGACCTTTTAGAGAGGCCGACCAAGAGCACAAAAGTCCAACCAGCCATATACGTGTATACCTATGTAGTATAATATGACGTCAATGCGAGAAGAGTTCCTGCTGCCCCCCTTTATAGTCCATGGTTTCAGTACTTTTTTTGCACGTTACCTTATATCAATTTCAAACGAGAGAGATAGAGAGAGAGAGAGAGAGAGGGAAATAAAGTAGAAAATAACGATGGAGCTGAAACTGAAATGTTATACCGCACTTTTCATATTGGAACAGATGTTATTAACCCTATAAAGGAATATATGTACCTACTTAACATCGTTTTATACCAACATACAGCGTTTCGCTTGCTGAACGGACGACGGCTAAATATGCTTGAAGATTGTCAACATCCTTGAGATATTTTCAAGTCTGTTATACCTAATCGATTGGAATTTTGTATAAAAAAAAAAATAAACACCCACCCGCCTTACTATGATATACTTATTATTGTATTTAGTGAGTTACGACAGGAGTTTAAAACTGAAGGCCTTTAGAAAGATTATAAAAGGTATATAATGCCGGTCAAAGGGCAAGTTGTTTTGGCAAAATGCCACAAGAGCACTTATAACAGAGACAAACACAGGTAAGAAGTAAAAATCATCAAGAAATTAGGGCCACTGTTCGGTTAAGGAGGCAATATAATATACGAAAGTTAAAAAATAATGTATTTTTCTTTTTGAATACTGACATTTTTGTGATAAACCAGGGCTATATGTGTGGTAAATTTTGAAGTTTTAGCGCCAAAGGCTAAATACAAATTAAATAACTTCGATTTATTTTCTTAAGAAATTAAGTAACTTTTGTTGATGACGTTTCCTGTAAGTAACTTAGTTGATGTTTTTTTTTGAGTACATATATGTTCTCCATTTGCTCAAAAGTCAAAAGTTAAACCATGGAAATTATACACAGCAGAAATGTACAAAAGTTTTGAACAGACACTCAAGATTACAACATCGAAGGAAAACAAAATTAAGTTACTAATTTTGATGATCGTGATTTAAGCAGGACCTTTCAATAAACTGTCTTATTTTTAAATTAAACACAAAATATAAGTTTTGTTTTTAGTACCCTAATTAATAATTATGTCAAAGATACAGTACCAGCATTACAAGGAAAGGAAATTTAGTGTGGGTAAACATTGATATTTTTTTTTTAATTTTCCACGGAAGGTTGTTTTGATCGCTCCGATTTTGCAAATAGAAATTGTTTACATTTCTCGACGTTTCAAGGTCACTAGAATCTAAATGAAAGGCTTTTAAATAGATACGTGTGGTAAGTTTTCGTAAAAAAAGTGGAAAAGTGGGTCGACTGAATTCAAACTTGGAAACTAAAGTTTTAATTAGATTCTACAATTCGAATTTCTCTCGAAAACGTTTAAATTTTCTGTAAAACTTGTTCCCTTAACTCGGCTTCTTTCAATACAAAAGAAATTGTATTGTTCCAGAAAGGTAACACGTTATTTTGTTTTGAATTTTTCTCAAAAACTAATAAACTGATTTCATATTTTTAAACTTTTTAAATAGTATTTGATAACCAAAAAGAGGCTGGGATGCGACCCACACTGATAACTTCCGATCCCGTCTGTTGATTTTTCTTGCTTAAAAGTTTGTAGGTTTTCATGTAGGGTTTAAAAAGTTGTCATCATCAATTTTTACCAAATTACATCAACATCAATTTTAACCAAATTAGCGTATTATTTTTTGTAGATTTTATTTTTCTATGAAAAACAGACTATTGGATTAAAAAAAAAAAACTGCAAACAATATTTTTTGTGAAATAAAAAAGTTTGAAGACAATATTTTTCATTTTTGAAAAGCTATTTGAGCCGAAAGTCAATTTTTATCAAGTTTTAGTATTGTATTTTTAAGGTTTTTATTTTTTGCAAAAAAACTGTCAATTCAATTTTTCTCAAAATTTTTCCGAACGTTGAAAACAATATTTTTTTATTAGATAAAATGAGTTGGAAGGCATAATCTCAAAATGTTGAAAAGATATTTAAGTCACAAAAAAAACTGTCAATTTCCTTTTTTTCAAAATTTTCCCGGATGTTAAAAACGTTATTTTTCGTTGCACAAAATTGTTTTGGAGATGAAATCATTTTTCATTCGTATAATTTTCGAGGTGACAAATATTTTTTTATTATTATATATTATTTATTAAAAAGAAATAGTTAATTGGATTTTTGTTCAAAAATATACTGGTTTGGTATCACGTTACAGTATATAATATAAAATTTAATTGAAGTCTCTATCATCATTGGTTCGTGAGATATTTAATGTTAACCAAAATGTTCACCTTTTTTTTAAACTTCTATAGAAAAAAAAAAATCACTCACGCATTTTTTTTTGAGAGCCCTTTTTACATCTTTCTGCATTATTATTTGAGTAAAAAAAATATTTTAAGTCGATATCTCTTCTGCTTCTTGAGCCATGGAACACAAAAAAAACTTCGCGAACATGCGGACGTATGAACTTAGGACTCTAGGAACCTTGAAACGTCGAGAAATGTCAACATTTTCAATTCGACAAATCAGACCCATTACGGGAACTTCCTGTGGGAAGTTAAAATGTAGAATTTAATTTTCTTTACTTAACGAAAATTGAATGTTAAACTTATATATTAAAAAACTGCACACCAAAAATATTTGGAAACAAAACTTAAACATGTTATACACATATATGTATGTACAAAATTATTTAAAACAATAACCGCTGTAACAATTTTGAAACAAATTTTTTTGAAAAATTAAGTTTTTTTGGAAAGGAAATACTTTTAAACATACTCTTTGGATACATATGAGCAAGTTCGTGAAACCCAGTTGCGCATTTTATTTAATCTTACACAAAATTTTGTAATTTATATTTTGTAAGACCTTTAGAAATATCGACAGAGGGGTGCAAATGCAAAGTTGTTTGAGAATAATAGAGTTTTTTAAAGCATTCAACATTCCTGTAGTACGGCTATAGAATGAATCTCAAACTGCAAGACAAGAGACATTACGAAGCATGGTATTCAAGAAATACAAAGATTCGTGAAAGTTATTGCCACTAATAATTTTAAAAACTCTTTTTTGAATACTGTTTAAGAGTCTTGAGTAATAACTGAATCACCAGCCAATATATAAGGAAGTTATACTAAAGTTTTGCACATTTTTATAGATACAAACTAAATTAGAGGGGGATAAAAACTTCTTGTATCGCCGTTGGAAATCCAAAACAGCTTTTAGCATTTTAAGCGACATGGCGCTTGATGGAAGTTGGTTTTGCTGCAAGAGCCAGTACCACTCATGGATAGTGGCAAACATGGTAAAGACTGCTGAAGTCACAAATTCAACACGACTAACGATGTTGCCAAGCATACTGCCGTCAGCAAAACAAGACAGGATATTATGAGGGGAAGGATATACGTAAAAGAATATAAAACAACGCGTGGGTGAATAACTTCAATTCCTCCCATTGCGCATTATGAAAAGTTGAGAATTATGTAGATAATATTTCCAAAACTATTCTCTTTTCTTCCGGTCTATTTTTTTGTTTTTCCATAATCCTTAGCATCAGGTGTTATGCAGACTGAATCCTAATCACGTCATTAAGTCAAATTTATTCGAATAAATATAACTGGACCTAAAACTAATTCTCATAATGGAAATCGTGCGTAGGTATATACTCGTATAATATAGAATAGATGTATAAATAATGGCTTTCAGCTGGTTGGTAAAATTTTAATAATTTTACTCACGTATTAATCACTTTCTTTTTACCAAAAGATAATAAAACAAGAAAAAAATACTCGAAAATAAAACGAATCAAAGGCGTTTTTTTTTTATTTTCGTAAGCTCAATTTATTTCCCTAATTGCTGAATTAATCTTCAAATTTTCAGCAGCGTACTTTAGGATAATAAAGTGCTTGTTCAGTTGTTCGTTTTGTAGGCTTAGCATTTCGTGGTGGTAATTCATCGAAAATGAACGCACAAGGACCTTGTCGACAAAAAGGAGCAGCGAAAAAATCTCTTTTCAATAACGCCTTTTTTTTCATATTTGACTAATTTTTTAAGGAACCCTTTGGAATGAGGAAAGGAGTCTATACTTTAAAGTCAAATGACCTGCAATTTGCAAAGCTTTTAAAAAGAAGCTCGCTTGACATATTTTCGTTTAAAAAAAGACCAGTTTTTCATCACTGAAAGGCGTTTGGCATTGGAAATTTTGTTGGTAAGCATATCTTTATATCTTTATTTTAATTGTTAGAACTGCATCATTAGCATGAGGTAACAAAAAAATGAGTTAGGTGAGAAAAAAGGTAGCATTTGTGTCGGTTGTGGGTCGTGGGTTTTAAAGTCTATATCAACATTTATGCTGATTCAAAAAGAGTGATAGCAATTATTTCGAAATTATATGCAAATCACACATATGTGGCCAATTAGTGCAGTAATCTGCAAATTTGTGCTAATTAGACAGTGACCTACAATTGGCGCAGTGTGAACTTTATTTAAACAAATACACAAAGCTCATATGCATAGATAGTAAGTGGTTTGGGTGATGACATCTACTCGTCCCTCGTATATTGGTAAGGCACGGAGCCATTCAAGTAACGAGGGTTTTATTTACATATTGTATTTAATTTTACTCTTCAAAAAGTATGTCAAACATTGGGTTTTATATGGAACATATATATGAATTTGTTATGTCAACGTTCGGAAGTGAGATAACAGAAAGGTACTATCTGTAAAGCATTTCACAATTTTGAGTACATTCGCGATACAAGCACGTTTAATAAAATTAAGTTGTTTTGCGGATTTACAATTTACACAGCGATTCAGGGAGCCAGTGGGTTTTCAGTGGAGATTTCTAAAATTTCGGTAATTTGATGTGAAAGATACAAATGACAACCGGAAGATTGTTCCATCTAAAACATGAGCTTTGCTTAAACACGGTTGAGAAAACTTTAAAATCGGGTAGGCAAGGTATGGACGAACATCAAATTCAATTCAGTTCTACATGTTGCCAAAAAAGTCAAAGAATTATTGCTTTCAATAAAATATTAAAGGATCAGTGAAAATTATTTTGAGTGATTAGAAAAGTTAAATTTCGACTAATCATTTCGAAAAGAAGACTAGGAAACTAGAGGAGACCCTTTAACGGCCGGAATCACCTGACTTAGCACTTCTGAGTTTTAGCTTACATAGCATTTCGTGGACACTGTTTTGCACTGATAGAAGAAATAAAAAGGAGGAATCAAAGGTTTTACCAGAAAAAAAAAAGAATTTAATTTTAAAAATCAGAAACAAAAATCATTGAACAAGTGAATTGCACTTACATCTGAGGGGAGGAGGGGGGTTTATATAATTTTAGAGGCACAAAAGTATCAAAAGAAGTTGTCAATACGAATATTTAGAATAATAACTTTTTTAATTCCATTGTCAAACTTTTCGAAATTCAGTTTTTACTTCTTAAAATCTTAAGGTTATTGAAGCACTCACCCAATATTTCCATCAACCTCTTAATACAATTACCTCTTCTTTTTCTTGAGATGACGATGGATTTATTGAAGTCTTATTTGGCGTAACCTATAAAACATCTCAATCTTTATGCACATGAGTTAACTTTGGGCGTACTAAAAAGAACATAGATTGGTTCATAAGCCGAACTACACGAATGTTCAATGCCTTATGAAGCTTTATTTGTCCCTTTCATTGCAATGTGTAAGTACTCAAAATCAATGTAAGCCGACATCTCCTTTTTAAACCCTCCAATTTTGTCCAAAGCTCACATTATGTTTGATATATAAAAAGGAAAAAAACCTTTTGAGTGCGCCCTAATTCTCAAAAAAAAATGTATGAAATACCAAGCATTTTTGGACTTCTAGGACTCGTAAAATTTTAAAATTCTATAATGTAAAAGCTTATAGGCATAGCGTTCCATTTTAAAGATCTACAAATTTCAAACTCAGTAAATAATTGAAGACATTTTTAAATCTTGCTCCCCACTGACTTAATCCCATTTCAACTAAGCTACAAATAATCATCTCCCCCAAAGCAGATATCCTTCGTTCAAATTAAAACACAATCAACAACGAAATCTCATTGCACCACCTCCTGTGTGCTTCAATATATTCTACTCTTCTCAAAAACAGAAAAAAAACTTTGAAAAAATCGATTAAACATTTTCGATCATTAAGACGAACCAACAACAACAACAACAGAAAATGAACATTTAATATTTACAGAGAGGCGCATTATTATTAAGTACACCCTGACATTGACCCAAACCAAACTACATACATATATTAGTTCGAGGTCATTAAACATATTATTTTACGTTAGGGATTTACTAACTTTTTGTTGAAAAGAGTACAGAACTTTTGAACGGTGTTTTTTTTAGAGATATAGAACTTTGAATATAACTTGAACAAAACAAAGATGATTGCTTTTAAAATGACATGAAATTAACTTTTTTTCGAAAGAACATGATAATTTAAATATGACTTTTGTGGATATGGCCGCCATGACTAGCTCGGACATAGTCTAATCTGGAGGTCCAACTGTCGATGATTTGTTAACAACATTTGTAGCCGTAGGTCGGCAATAACATTGCAAATGTTTTCCTTCAATTGTTTCGTTTCGGGGAGAGTAGAGTAATGACTTTATAAATAATAAATTAGGTGGCGCAACAGTCGATGAAGAACCTGGGCCTAGTGACTTACAACTAACTTAATGGTCCCATACGGACACTCTAAGTTAAACAATAATACCTAATACTAATGCCTTTCGGCCCTAAGATCTATTTTAACTTCAATTCAATTTCATTTATTTTTGTATTCATTAGAAAATTTAAAAAAAACTAATATCAGTGTCCTTTTTATATTTACTTAAAACTACTTACAATTAGGTCCTTAAATAAAACAGCTCAACGCACTAACCATCACGCTACAGGTACTATGACTTTATAAAGCTTTAGCGAAAAAAGCCAAGCAGCGTGAAACTGTACAATTTTGAAGGCCAATTCACGGCTCCGTAACTTGAAACTATGAGGTTTCTTTAAATAAAAAAAAAGATGGTAAAAGCTGGATGACAAAAGTTGAAATGTCAAAACAAGCAACAAATAATTTACTTGACAGCTAAAAAATGCAAGCCAGTTAAAAAGTGTTACTAACTTAAAGTTATATACCGCTACACAAAAAAAAACACCCTTTAGTTAGAGATAAATTTAATGTAAAGAGAAAAAACAAATTGCTGTTTGATGAATTATGATTACAATCGAAAATGAAAACGAGAATGAAATGACTTGGAATGGTTTACAAAGTCAAACCGCAAACTGTGAAAAAAATATTAATTAATATTTCATTATGATGTGTGACTTATGGGAATTTTTTCTAACCTTTAGAGTATTTTTTTTTATTTTGAACTTCTACTAATATTTCATTTTTTCATTTTAATTTCAGTCAGTGTACATTTTGCCAAATGAAATGTAATGTGAACGAGAATAGAATACGACTTTAACAAACTTTGTCGTTTCTAATAATTTAAAGCCTGATGATGATGATGAGTTATGCAACAGAAAGAGAGTGGATGTAGGAAAGGAGAGAGAAGATTGCAAGGACACGATGGCGGCGCCACTTTTCAAACATTGCATAAAGTGCATATATCTAACTTCTATAGATTCATAATGTTTCAAGTTCTGTGAATAATTTTACTGTGAAATCTAAATTGACGGCAGCTGCACCGAGCGCCGCTGTTCGTCCTTGTTGTCGTTGTCCGTCGGGAAAAAGCAGGTGGATTGCATAAATCCCTTGGTGAATCGATACAGAAACATACATCCTAATTACTGCAAAAGGCTTGCATTAATGTGTAATAATTCCCAAAAGTCATTTGCTATCATTTGATTTTAATTACTCTAGTGCGGTGAGATGCGGTGCGGTGTTGGTGGTGGTTCCAATGAAAATGGTTTGGTTAAGTTTTGCGGAAAAATAAGGATATAGTTTTTGAGGTATATACATAGGTAAAGTATTTGAATAGTATAGTTTTTACATGAAATCGTGGTTGTAATAATTATCATCAATCAAGATTATGATGATGAAAAGCAGCTGTGAATGATGGCGCACGGATATTTAGATCAAAATGAAATAATTTTATTGCCTTGTATAATAATATCGATCAATATTATTTTATAAGACATTACAGATTTAATTGTGATTTATGGCAAATTGCTGAAGTCTGTCAGTGGTGGTGAATGATTGGAAGGTAATTTACATTGTTGAAAAAAATCAAGGATTACATTTTTTTTGCAAGGTCTTGAAAATATTGCTTTAAAGCCTTGGTTTTACATGCTTTTATGAAAAAAAAATTGATGCTCGTTTAATATGATTTTTTTAATAATGGGTCACTTTTTTGACTTAGATAATCAGAAAGTATTATTTTGCCTTTGGTCTACGATATTTTAGCAACAAATTGTCGCTTTGAAAATCTAATGGCAGTTCCGAAAACTGTAATTAATTTTATTACAATTGCTTTAACCTTGGGGAAAATCATTCTTTTTCCGTGACATTTCGAAGGAACATGCAATTGAATATGCCCACAATAATAATGTGTAGTTTTAGTTTCTTCGAGCTAGCCCGTTTAGATCGTTAACAAAGAATTCTCTTAGGTAATTCTTGCGTTTTTGAGCTAGAGCAGGGCATGTACAGTGAAGAACTGGTTTCTCCTTTTCCTTTTCCATACAGCTTCTGCAAAAGTCATTTAAGAATACGCCAAACCGCGTGACGTACTTTCCTATTAGACAGTGTCCGGTTATGACACCTAATAGCGAGCTTATATTTGCTTAGAGATAGCAAGCACCTTGAACGCTTTAAATCTAGTGTTGGCTATACGTTTTTGACCTGACTCGTGGTGATCTTGTTAAACCTGGTGTTTGCCTTCTTCATAGCGTCTTGCATTAGCAACAATTTACAAGTAGCGGTTGGTATGTTGAACGTGGCAGGATGGGATGCACTGTACCGTTCCTATCGAGTTCAACTGCCTTACAGTTACCTGTACCTGTTACCTTACGGCCGGCACCCAGCAAAGGTGAATGTTAAACTGCTGTGCCATCTGTATTCGAGATGATCGACACTTCGACAGTTATGGATTGTTATAGAGTTTGTAGAGAGAATCTAGAGATTTTAAAGCGGCCTGACTTTCTAAGAAAATACGGGTATCAGATGTTAATATCACGCTACAATGTTTGGGAAGACGGAATGAGAGACTTAATTTCAGTCGTTCAGAGCACACACCTCCACTAACCCCTTCTTTTGTTTTTGAAACATCTGTATACAAATGGATTGACTCGTCTTCCAAGAATGCCTTATCCTTCCAGAAAGATTAGAAATTAAAGAAAATAATTTGAAATACATTTTTGAAAAAATTATTTGAAAAATTAATTAATTAATTATTGATTTATGAGGGTGGTCTTTGTTCCAATTTTCAAGGAAAAATAACGAAAGTATTTCGATTTATACATACAATTCTTTATTTGTAAAAGCTTTTAAAAATTCAAATGTGGGAAATATAAAGATCACATGACATCCAAAAAATAACTAGAATATTTTTTCACATGAAATCCAAGAAAATGCTTATTTACGTGCTAAATTTATAAACTGATTGACAAGACGGACAAAAGTCTCCGAAAATTTCGGTGCAATTGTTTGTGAAATTATTGTCTTGACTTGTGAAAACGATACTGTTCTCGTCTCGTTGTAAGACTTATATTTTTATCGGTTTCATACGTACCTACGTATTTTGTGCATAATTCTGAACGAAATATTATTCTTAATGTGTAGATTTTACACTTGTAATAAGAAATTTTCATTTCAATAAAAAATAGAAATTAAATATAGATTTACAAAAATAAAACATTTGCTCATTTTAAAGTGAATTAGTTTAATATAAAAGTTTCATGAGACGTTTTTTAATTAGAATATCTAAATAAATAAATAATAATAATAATAAATGTTTTTAACAACGAAAACAAAACTTTAACTATGCAGCTTATAAATATTCAATCTTTAAATGTATTCACATACATTATTAATATTAAAAAAGACATTTTAAATCATATTACAAAACAAAATATTCCACATACGCCCCATTGTACACACTCATAAATAATTTAAATCTTTAAAGTTAAAAATATAACGGATGTGTTTCTTGATTCTAAATCGCTTATTCATCTTACACGATATGCTTATTCTATTGGGTTCTATTTTTGTATATAAAATCCTTCTCTACGGATGACAAGCTTTTCCTGTTTTGAGAATAAAAGTCGCAACAAAACCTACCGTACTTCCATTTTAAGCGTTTTATTTTTTTTTCTCAATGACTCGTCAAATGTCTTCCTTATATTCCATTCAGTTTTCATTTCTTAGTTTGTTAAATTGTTATATTTTTGTTTCTGCTGTTTGCTTGCCCCAAGTTTACATGAATGACAATTTGCGTTTAATGTATGTTTTAAGCAAACAATAGAATAAGAAACACAAAACAAGGTATCTTTCAAAATATCTATTTAATATTCAACTTACAACAACATAAAGCGTGCGAGATACAAAACAATCCTAAAAGAGTGTTCCTTGTGGAATATTAAAAAAAATAATATATATATAACAACAAAATAAAAATAAATAAAAGAAGACATGAATATGCTAATGAAATGACAATCTGTTGTTTTTTTTGTCTGTGTCTATTTCGCCGGCAACGACATTAAATTCGCCATTTTTGTTCTTTGTTTGTTGTTAAATGTCAAAATGGTGTTTCACTTGTGAATTCCTATATTCACACTAAAGCCGTACCCACACTTTTTATGTGATAAAAGTGCTAAGTTTGACCCAAAAAGGAAGCGTTGGTGTAATTTTATTTTTGTTTAGTATAGCGAGAGCCCAAGAGCGCGCGAAAACAATTCAAATGCATTTGTGTGTTGGTCTTTAAAAGGTTTCTTTTATTATTTCACTGTTGCTTCTATGTTCCTACAATATTTTGTGGCTGCTTAAACCTGAATATGGCCACGGCCAATGAAATGATGATGCTAGAGAAGTTTTTATATGATATTGTTTGTTTCGCGATAACAGTGAGTCATTTATACAACGAGCAGCATTAGAGTTGGCCTCGAACGACCAAGTTGTGTATTTTATGTTTATGACTCGTTCAAGTTGATTTTTCTTTAACCATTTAAAACAACACCAAAAAAACAAACGTCTTCGCAAGTTCTGCTGTAGTCGTAGCTGAATAGTCATGCCGCATTTTACTTCGATATTTATGGCATCGTTAGAGCGCGTTATTGTTTTTGAATTTCAAGTATCAAAATTATCTTCCAATTTAAAGTTTACTGCATGCGGCTATAGCATGGCGAGGCGGGCAGCGGCAGCGGCAGAGTTGATGACGGCAGACATTTGGCGAAAATTCACTTTCACCCTCATTTGCCGCATTTTAGTGCCCTGCGGCTGCGGCGGTTAAAAACAATTGAATGTATATTTTTAGCGGTCAATCAATATACTTTCACTTGTGTGTTTTTCATTTTTTTTATTTTTTAAATAAATTGGAATATTAAAAACCAGTTCAAGTGTGAAGGTCAACGAAAGGAACGACATTTGAGTTCGGTGAAGAAAGAAATGTTAATTTATTTAAGAGATTTTCACGATATCATATTTATCAAAAAAATGTCTCAGGCATGATCGTAAACATTTTAACTATGTAGAAACAATAAAAAGCCTATTTTAATAGTTTTCTTTTGAAATTGTTTTAATAGCATCAAATCTCAAGAACAATAAAAATAACGAAATATAACAGAGGAATGACACATTTTGAAGATCATGCTGCAGATAAACGTTTCTTTTCCCTAAAAACTTACACCGGATATTGTTTTGTTTCCCGCTTGAAATCGTTACTGAAAGTCAGTGGCCACACAGAGTTTTTTTGAAAAGAAGTTTTAGTCAAAAGATACACTCATCGTACCTCCCGTAAGCAAGTTTTAGAATGGCACTGTGGGGTTGGACGGAAGGGAGTGTGGAAAATGCTGAAGTGTGAGACTTAATTATAATTCAATTAGGATTGCGGAGTCATGGAACATTAAGACCATTTTTTTCTGGAAATAAAACGTTTCCGTCATGGATAGGCCCTGTTAGCTGTCTTTTTTGTACTGTTATTAAAAGTAAGGATTTGGACATCCTCTTATTTCACAATCAATCTTTTGCAACATAATGCTATTAGCTGTTATGGCGAATTAAATTTGCTACTTTGGAGCTGCGATTGGAGTTATTTGATTCTAAAAATCATTATTTATTAATTTTCAACATTCAATTTTACAAATGGGATCATTTAAAATAAAAATGGAAAGTTAATTGCATAAAATAGGAACATGTCAAAGATGGTGACTGCTCTTTAATCACATATCCATTTTGCGGTTTCAAAATAAAAGGGCTGGAATTCGACATCAGTCAAACTAAGTTGTTAAAATAATTTTTGTTACCAGTTGAAAGTCTGACATTTACGAAAATGGATCGCATTACTATCGCACAACACATAAACATTTTAAAAATCTACTACTACCGTGTTTATGTAGATAAAACTTTAACTCTTGAGCACTTAAAAACCAACATGGGTTAAGTTCTGGTTGAGATACCGCCCAAAAGGGTCGAAAATTACCTCAAAAGAATCTATCTCGGGTGGACATTCAATTGATGAAGTGTTTGACAAATAATTTTAACGTTCAAAATTTGTAATAAAAAAGGAATATCATGTGTTTTTTTTTTTACTTTTACTTTTGAAACCACAAAATGGATAACCCTGTATTTCTCTAAATCAATTTCATTTTTAAATTCTGCAGCACCTCAATTTTCACACTCAAATGTTCAACATTCGAATTTGTCGCACATTATAAGAACAATATTTTTATCTTAATTGTTTCCTTCCTAATTTATGTGGTAATATCTTAAATTAAGATTATTATCTTAACTTTTTAAAGCCGGATGTCATGTTAAGAAATTTGAAAGAAAAAAATGTATCTTCATTCTATCGTAAACTTCACAACTGCAACATAAAAGTGTAACATATAGTCATTCATTTGTATGTATATTTTGTACCTATATTTATATATGTATAAGCTAAAAGTCCATTATCTTATCCAAGGTGCATCAAATTTTTTCCAATCGTTAAACATACAACTTATCTCTGCATTAGATAGATACTTTTGTATTTATATTAATATAGAACCAACACATAGTAACCTTAACCAAAAACAAGCCAACCAAACCGGCATATTGCAAAAAAAAACAACCAACAAGCCGGTATAAAATAATAACTCATACAACATCCATCAAACTATTCACCGAAGCAAGACCAAACTTCACGCTATATGCCATCAGATCAGAGTCAAATGGCAAGCTATGTTATAAGCCAAGTCAAGCCAAGGCGAAAATGGCATGGTAAGAATATTGCTGGTTTAATAATAATAAAAAATACATATATAATCTTTTTTGTATAAATATAAAAATGTCTACCCATACACACTAAAATAGATATATATCATATATTTTTATAGCACACATAAAAAAGGGTGGTTGGGGTAGGAGGAGTAAAGGGAAGGGGGAAGGGAATTTTCTATACAAAAAAAATATTATTCTAACAATAAACTGTGTCTATTGTCAAAGAAAATTCTTTAGCAAACAACAAAAGTCACTCAAGTGCATTCGACACAAAGACCATCAGAATAGACAGTGGGACAGAATGTCCACAAAATTCCATCAGTTTTATGGATAGTAAATTTGAAAAATGAAGTTAGCCTCTAACATCTTTTTATCTTGAGGCTCGTCCATTAAGAGAGCAAGTAAAAAATTCGAACACCGATATACATTATTTAATTTCGTCTAAACTTGACATATTTTTCTTTTAAATTACCGCTTTAAGGCTTACACTTTTTTATAAAAAATTAACTCTTTGACGAAAAATTAACAATTTTAAGGAATACTTACCAACATAAGGCTAAATGCAGTTTTGAGGGTTTTGTCACTGACAAACGCGTTTGAAGCGATAAAAGGTATAAAATCAGTACAGCGACCTCGAAGTTTGTTGAACCTATTTTTTTACATAGTTTGTTCATATTTGTTAAACGAAAAACCAAACTATTGGTCTTTTTCCTAAGATCTTAATGCCGTTCTGAACAAAAATTTGACTTACCGTCCAATTTTAATGATTATATGAATCCGACTAACTTGGTCGTCTTCTTTTAATTCTTTACAAAAAAATGTTCTCCTGCCACTAATAGTCAACAAAAATGTAATACATTTCCAATTTTGAATGAGAACACCCCCAGAAATTAAAAAAATGTGAAGCACCTTCAAAAATTAATTTAGAACAACATTTTTGAGTTGATTTATTTGATCAACTTGAGTTACTTCACATTCCTTATTTATAGAAACTTTTGAAACTTAAACAACCCCCAAAGATCAACTAAGAACTCCTAATCCTTTCAACATTTTCGTTTGCCCCTATCACCTTCCTCAGTTTTATTTTTTTATTATTCTACTTTTCATTTTTATAGCATCTCCGAAAAAAATTAAACAATTTTACTAATGGAACCTATTGCAATTTTTGGTCCACTGATGCTTAATTTTTTTCAGGAAAACAAAAATTGTTTTCATCTCGTTCAAAACATATTCAACTTTCATTTTTATAGCAACTTTTGCAAAAATTTAAAGTCCCACAAAACTTGAAGGAATCAACTTGCAACGAATCATTTTGCTCCGAAAATCATGTTATCGTCAAAAAAGATTTTTATAATGGTTATCAACAATATTTTATTTGTTTTTTACATTAATTCAAAGTTGTTCATCTTAAAAAAAATAAAAACATCCTGTACTGTTCAACAAAATGGTGTATTCAGCTTTCGCTTCTTTTGATTTGATTAATGTGCACGATTGCACTTTTAATCAATGTATTTCAGTAATTTTAATTATTCATAGGGAAAGTGTGTCAGCAGCCTTAACTTCTAAGCAATTCAGAAATAAGTTTTATTTGACTTTTCTTGGCAAAATACAAACAAAACATATGCAGAATTTCATTGGGTTCTTTCCCACTGTTTCTTTCGACTGACACGTTATTGTGACTGCGTTGAGCTTCCTGATATTCATAGGTACGAGTATACCTACGCGCTGTGCTACTGTCACTTGCTTGCTTTGATTTCATACCATAGAATAAGTCGTCGTATATTCTATGACTACTCGTATCTTTGACTCTGAAAGTCACAGTTAGAAAGAGAAAATCCATCTATTTATGGTCGTTGATGGATGCAGCGCAACTACGTATAGAAGGTTATTTTTTGTATTTCGTTGCTTTATTTTTTCACTTTCATCGCACGAATAACATATTATGGAAATTTTCCACACCACTTGCACCAAAAGACTCTATGTGCGGGGGTGATGCATGATATATGATATATGCTGGCTCAAGGCGGCTTTTCAGCTCGTCTTTGCATGATGATATGATATGGAATGGAATGATATGATGGGGGAGGAATAATGATTCCGTGAAATTAAATTTATATTTAGGCATCATCAGGGGCTTGTAAATTCCGAGAAACGCTTAAATTATGTGCACTCTCTGTATCGACCCTTCTGCTTGCGTATAAGAGTCAAGTAAGTAGGTGGGTATAGAGGTCTTCAGAGGGAGCTCAGTTATCCGCATGGTTCCGTTAAGATAATTTCTTATTATATATTTAATTACTTTGACAAAATGACGACGACGATGACGAAGACAACGACCGACGATTGAATAAGTGAAAAATGAAAGGGGGTCAGCACCATTTGTTCAAACGTAGAACATAGTATGTGGAACAAGTCTGGTCACTTCTTAGTAGGTTGGTGTGTTCTTACTCCAGGATGACGACGAAGGAATCTTACCCACACATACACGTCATTTCCCTATCCCCTCACCACATCACAGGCAAAATATGTGTAGAATTAATTATGACAACATCAATTCCGACTTCGTGGCATAAATGCCATAGGGGTACACTCGTACAAATTGCAATATTATGTCCAACTAACGACCGGTCCGATGCGGACGGTCGGTCGGTCGACCCACAACCACGATCCAAAACGACGACACAGAGTGATATAATTATCCGTCACGATAGGTGACAATTGAATAAATTGAATGACGCCAATCCCCGAATGATTCTTGGAATAGGATTTTTTTTTCTAAATTTAATCATGATGATGATGATTATGACGAACCAGACTATAAAGAGCTTTTAACAATTAATTAAATGAAAATTAAATATACATGAAAAAGAAAATGGTTTTACAAGCTGTAAGGAATAAACAAAGAAGAAGAATTTAAGCACTATCAATTAATTCTTAAGAGAGAATCTTTATTGTCAATAAATAAAGAATGTATTTATAATCATAATAATTAAATTTAATTAGACTCGTTTGGATTACATAGTTCTCTACCTTTATGGAAGAGGAAAATATGTTCTGAATTACTCAAGTATAGAAATAAGCAGTCTCGATAGATAATAAAATATGTATGAATGAACAAGAGATTTATTATATTAATCTTGAAACAGTAAATTTAACAAAATGGAAGTAATGTTAAGAGGAGATTACTGCGGAAGTCATTACACTTAGAAAATTACAAAATTTTTCTTGAGGCAAATGTGCGTTTAAGTGATTTGGCGTCTAATTACAAAGTAAGTAAAATCGTTCTGCAGAAGAATCATAATTCGAATTTAAAAGAAAAAAAAACATTAAGAAAAAGGAGAATGGTCAAATATTTTTTAACATTTAAAATGTTTCTAAAAACGAGTAGGTTTTCCATTTTCTTTAAGAGAAGATGAATTTTTTCAAAGTGAAGACGTTATTATTATCAATTTGACTTTGCTTATATTTGAAAAGGCAATGGTATACAATGTTCGTTGTCGATACAAATTGCGGAACATTTTTGTTAGCATTGAATCATAGAAAAAAGTTGTTTTCTAAAAGTCCATAAGGGTTAAGATAGACACAAATCGAAAAAGGAGTGATTTTGTAAATTTAAACTATAATAGGAAAAAAAATTGATATTACAGTTTAGTGGGAAGTCTTTTTTCCTATCCCGTGACAAATTTTCTTGACTTAAATATAGTATTAGATTTCTTTTTTTCTTCTTTAAATTATTAGTTTTACTAAAATTACACGAATATTTGCACCCTTAGTGCCTTCACTAGAATCTTAAAATAAATGCATAAAATGTTATTTTAAGATTCTAGTCTATATGGATTTTATTCTTTCGGTCTTAGGCCTGCCTGGTTCTGCTTTAAAATCCTTTGTTGGCCTGAAACAATGATTTTTATGAACTTATTACTTTGCCCTTTTTTCCGATACACACAGGAATGGTAGTTGCTCACAATTATGTAAACTCTCATCAATTGCAATATTTGAAAATTTAAAATCGAATTGCCATCAAATCTCTTTTTAATATCTAACTTTCATGATTTCTTGCAATGGTATTAATTCGAGTGAGAATCAACAAGAACAAACATTTTAACTTCAGATGCTGGATACAGAAAAAATATACTGTTTATTTGACATTGAATTAATTCGCATGCAATTAAATGCTTTATGAACCTGTCTGTGAGTGTTGACTATATTTCAGGAACATTTGTAAGATAAATTCAATAAAAACTTCTTGAAATAGAAACCAACAATCTTTTTGAAGATTGACAGTGACAAGAAAGAAATGGAAAGATATGCATCTGGGCTATAGGTCCAGCATCGACAGTGACCATAAAACTCATTCAAAGAAACAGGTTTAATTATTATTTTTTGACATCAATCGAGTAAACGAGTATATAGTAAATTTACAAAACTTCAATAAACAAAATCTCATTTCTCTCTAACAAACTGATGGCATACGTACTTTTTATTTTGTTGTGATTTCATTTGCATATTTTTTCAAGTCAATATACTGCCACCAGGTGCTTTAACTCTATACCAAGTTTTTGTTTGCATTTGCAACAATCATAACTCTTGTTTAGACACAGTGGGGCGCCCGATGAAGTGGTACAATCCGGTGAATGTAATAGGTATAGATATTTTAAATAAAGAAAGTTGTACTTAAAATGGATAGGCAACTTACAGTTTAAGATGTAAAAGCCGACAGGCATACAAACTGCATATAATATTTAACTAGCATATAAAAACAAGTTAACAAAATAATAAAACAAAAATAAGCAACAAAAAAAAAAAACTTCGTGATCACGTCATTAATTTACTTTTGCGCCGCTAAGCACAAGGCACGACGACGACGACGAGGACGAACGATGAATGTATCTTATGGATATGAGAATCTACCTACGCTTGATTAGATTGGTTTGTTTAGTTTCATTTTTTGTTGGTTTGTTTGTTAGCATATTGCTTCTCACAAGAAAATACTTAAGATACTTACAACTTAGGAGATCCGTTTAAATGTGAGTCGATTAAAACGGTAGCGGATTTTATTCTTCGTCACTACATATGAAAGTTTTGTTTCATGATAATCGATTTTACACTAAATTCCTCTGCAATGATATTATTCGATCTGAATTTCAAAAACATTTTCCCAGAAAAAAAGCTCAACAAAATGTTTAAAAATTGGTGGGTATTTCGAAATTTTAATATCATGTACATTTTTGGTTCATTGAGTACAACTTTTGAAAGCAGAATGTTATCGAAAAGGAGTGTATTTAATTTGTGTGCTACAATTTACTTAATATTAGAAATATAAATATACATAAAGCATTTAATTTATCAAAAACCAAAAATTGTTTTTCATTCATATTATGATTTCAATTTCGTAGCGTTAGCATTTTAAACCTGTCACACTAATTTTCGATAATGGATCGTTTAACAATCAAACTTAGGTTACAATTATTAAAACCTTATACAAAAGTGGTAATGCAAACGAAATAACTTTACGCGGATAACCCAAGCAATCGTCAAAACTTTCAAGAAGTTTGAAAACATTACAAACTTTACTGACTTCGAAATTTCAATGCATTGTCCTAAAACACGATCAGTCGAAAATATTACTACTGCATTAGAAGTGTCGCTGATGATCCGAATAAATTGATTTCTCGTGATTTTTTGCATTGAAACCTTTCGTAAACTTACTTTTTAAAAAGCGGTTGAAGATCATGACTTGGACGATATTTGATTTCAACAAGACGGGAAAATACCACCAATTTATGGTCATAATGGCAATTGGCTGCCAATATCACGCGATTTGATAAAAGACCGTGTTTACAAAAAATAAACATTACTAAAATTATGACCGCTTGAAATTTGCCGCCAAAATCATCAATCATCAAAAGAATACAGCAAATCTTTACTGGGCCGACATTGGAATAACATTTTAAATTTGGCATTAACGTGATTCATCCGACATTTTAGAAAATTGTATTATTTTAAAAAATATTTTTGGGAACCTCTTTATGATAAAATTTTTGACATTGAAAGTTCGGTCTTTGGTTTGAAGGTGTGAAATGTTGTTAGTTTTTTATTCAGCAGTCAAATAAAAGCGCCCTTGACAAACTATCAAATGAACCTTGAACTCAACTCACAAATTCTAAATCCGCTCCTTATCAAACCACATGAATTATTACTAAAAATGAATAATTTATTGTTCGAGAAACTTTTTAATTGTTAGTATACAAGATAAATACATATATGCATTTTCACAGTTCACAGTTTATTCCTATAGCCAAAAGCTTATCTTGCAATTTTAATTCAGGGAAAGCCAAATTATATATCTTTTGATAAGACCTTCCTCCCAAAAAAAAACACAAACCACGAATAAAAATTTCTCTTTTTCCTTTCTTTTCTTATTACAACAAGTTATGATTGTAATGATTTTGAAAGATTAATTTGAATCCATAAGTATAGTAGCTCGATACGATGGATAGACTCAAACTCGCTTGGTCAGCCATTAATTTATCTTAAAGAACGGCAACTGACAACTAATGATAGATACATATATTTATAGCACAGATAACTGGTTTAGCACGAGAAAGGCCGAACGTTTAATATAAAGATACGTACTATTCGTAAATAAGTAAAAACATATGTTTGCTTATAGTCACGGTGCTGCGCTGCTGCGATGTGCTGATTTGCGGTGAGGAGAGGTGAAGTTTGGGGGTAGTATAGTATAGTAGTTGATAGAGTTTGCTTTAGTTTGTTGAGTTGTGACTATTTATAGACTTGACCCAGTGACTTTGGGCCATTTGTGGCTGGTGGTGTTGATGTTGAAGCATCGATAGACCTACGCAATAAATAAAGTATCTTATATGACTCCGCTAACGACTAATTATAGGTTTACTCATTAAAATACGTTGAGGTTCTTAATTCTGTTTTTTGAAAAGACAGATTGTTTACTTAATTTGTCACATAAATTGAGCTCCTCAATTAAGTTTGAGGGTGATGATAATTCGAAAAATATACCTTTTTAAGACCAACAAAAAAAGACGATACTTTTTTTGACGTAATAAATATGTATAATATCTACGGCACGTATGATGCTCAATTTTTTTTTTTAAATTGATTGATTGGAATAAGTACACCACAAGATAACATAATGCCTTGTTTCATCTATCTTTGTTAGCCAAACAAAAGAAACACTCATGAAAAGTCAACACTATATCCCATCATGTCATAGGACTTTATAAATAGATACGCGTATATCATACCTACCATTACTTTTACTTATAAATAAGGTTAGAGAGGGCACATACTTTTTGGTAGAGATATAAATACAACAAAGAGTGGATTAAAGTCCTAGGCCATCAGGCACACAACCTAACACCACTTGACATAGATTTGTGCTTAAAATGCGTCAAATGGCTTGTGACATAGATCTGTCACATATGTTCTTATATCTACCTACTCGTTTTATAAGAACACACATATCTCACACAATATGGTTGAGGTTGATGGTTTATATAAGTCAAGTCGTATTTACTATAAACGCATAACTTTTCTTGAAATGGTTTTCATCATCCAGACTTTCAACAACAACAACAAAAACTCATGTTAATGTCTCGTTTCTGAATGTGTAGAATACAAAAAGTTCAGTGTAGAATTAATGTAAGTTAAGTACTAGTCACATGGTATATCATCATGAAAACAGTAAAGAGTACATGCACTTAAGACACTAGGTTAACAGTTGAATAATATAATAAAAGTGTTTATTACAGTTTTGTTGCCTTGTTCACACCGTGGAATGAATTGTTCTGAACTTCTTGCAGTTTTTGGACTTTTTCGTTTATTTGGAAAATGTACTACAAACAAATTTGTCACAATTGAATTTTGGCAGAGAGCTTCTTTACAACTCCTTAAAAAGAACTCCAAATTTGGAGTTAAGAAAAAAAATACGATTTTAAAGGAGATATTGAAACTGTCTTAAAAAAAATGTTTTCTTTTCGTTCAGTTCAATAGTTTCTGGGTGTATGTTTCTCCTGTAAATTATTTAGAAAAACTTATGCAAAGTTTATTTATTCATGAAAAAGAGTGTTGGACACTGGGGAGCTACCTTTAGTTCCCTCAAACTGAAATAAGCTCAGTATGAACTTCTTTGCGTTTCAGTTATTTGAATAAAGTGAACTATATTATTTAACTCAAATTTTATAAAAAAGTAAAGAACGCTTTCTTATGAATGTTTTATAAAACCTTATTTTAAAGTTTGAAAAAAAAAATATTCTCTTTTCATCTGACGGAGATAAATTTTCTTTTTTGGCAATTATCAAATCAACGTTAATTTATTCATACAATTATCTTCCCTTTTTAACGAAATTTAGCTAACATTAATCGTCCAAATTGAACTAAAACTTTTTTATCAACGTCAATTTCACGCTTACGTAACTGTCTTCTAAATTGCCCTAAAATTGCAGTGCAAATAATGTGAAAGTTTTTGTATACAAGTTCAATTTAGAGTTTTCAAGAATTTGGCTTTTGGGTTACGAATTTCGTAATACTTTTAAAAACGAACGAAGACTCAGTTGTAAACTGTTAAATTGTACACAAGTGACATTTCAAAACAAGAAAAGGAGTTGAAGCTATAACACAAGAAAATGTAAGTTAAAATTGTTTTTGAGGACTTTTAGCTTCCGACTTGATTTACTCTACCCTTTGAAAACACATATCAAATTTATTTTTCGTACCTTTTTTTATCAGAGTCGTAAGCATACAAAATAATTTAGGTGAAAAATAGTTACTAATACGATGGATAAAAATCTTTTATTATTTTCTTATAAATCAAAATTGTTCACATATAAAAAAAAAATCAATTTTTGACCTTCTTGGTAAGTTTTGTACCGAATAAAGATCAAAGTGCTTGATGAACAAATTAGAAGAAACAGGACATCTTTTGACATTTTGAAGATTGTAACTTCACTTTACGAGCTAATTTTCTTAACATTTTGTTTGTTTCATAATGTCATCTATTACAACATTTCATAATTAAGAAGTTCAGTGGAACTGCCATAAGTCGAACTCTCAAAATGAAAGAAAAAAATTTGAGTCATAGAAACATCGATTTGAAGAAATGATACAAAACTTAGTGAATTCTGCTTTTCCAACTAAGAAAATAAACAAAACTAGGAACTTTCGCGCATACAAACTCGTAACCCGTTCAAAGCCGAAGTTCAAATGAAAAACATACAAACTCTGAATAGCCATCCCTCTTCTTCAAACAAAACTACAGACATTAATCACAGTAGACTCAAGTATTTTTCAAAAAATTGAAACAAAAGGGAGTTTCCCAAATAAGAGCAAAGAATTTAGAATTTATCTACTGAACAAACGTCTAAAATAATTAAAGTAGCATTAATTATTTAAATTTAGAAAAAGAGGGTAAATAAAATGGGATTTCTCCAATAGGAGAAAAAGTTCGAGTTAAAGAGACTATTTGCAATCGAACAGAGTCTACAAAATTCGATTCATAGAGAAATTCTTACTTACAGAAGTTCGAATTATGGATGGCAAAATTCATGAAAATAATGTTGAAAAATCAAAGTTCTCAATAATATTTTGAGTTATACAAAATTTGACTTAAGGAAGTTCGAGTTATGGAAGTTCGACTATAATCATGTGTTTTATTTGTAACCACAGCACAAGTTAGAAAGAAATTTAGAGGAGATACCAGTGCAATGCACATTGGTTTTAAACTTTAAAATATCAACATATGACAAAATACAACAGAGAGAAAAGAATAATGCGTTTTTGGTGTGCGGCTGAAAAATGATTCTCTATATTGATGTCATGTCCGTCATAAAAGTGTTTCGCTTGAATTTGGATATTTCGACAGAGAGCTAAATATCCTTCAGAAAAATATCAGTTAGGCAACTAAAGACAAGAAACATTGCAGAGCAGAATCGTTCAAGCGACTAGAAAGGTTGGATTATAGTTCTATCGCTATTGTTTTTAAAGCCAAGCATTATTCCATTCAATTTTTTCTACTGGTGACACCTAATTTTTGTACGAATCGTGAAACATTTTAAGCACCATTTGGTGTTGTAAATTACAAATAAAAGGCCCCTTAACACTTCTCAATAAAAGTATTTTGGCCGAAACATGACACAAATCTAATTATGCCTTTCCCTTTTCTTTGGAAAAATATCATTTTCGACAACAGTGGCGTAAAAGGACACATTGCTTGGGACATCAGGTTAAAACAGCATCAATATATGTTCTTGTTTTGTAGTTACTAAAAAATTATAGAACCCACACAAATATTAATCTATTTACAAAACCATTCAAATCTAATCAACAAAATAAGTAATACAGACTTCTATCTATTGATTTCTATAAATAAGTTTATTGAACCAAATGGTCAATTTAAAAGGTCAAAATCTCAAAATAATTCATCTAATATTAGCAATTTTAACATATACTATTTGAGATTATAAATAAAACATTTTTTATCCATAACTGACCATATTACACTTTGTTTTGTCAAGGTAAAGCCTTCAACATTTGAATTTAAGCTTAAAACCATAACTCCTACTTACGCCCCTTTAATTCAAAAAACATATTCATATTCAACCGCAACACCCCCAACATTTGTTTATGCTATTTTAACTCTCTGTTATATGAATATGCTATTGTTGTTAATTTTTTTTTTGTTAAACTCCACGAACCGAAAATTCCGCATTCCTTTTTTAAGAAAGATACTTTTATATATTTTTTACGAAATGAGGTCTTATTTTTAGACAACTTTGAGAACAATAATTATTCTTGTAAGACTAAACAATAAAACTTAACTTTTTCATAATAGAATGTCCTTCATTTGACACACACAAAGGTTTAAAAATAAAAAAAAAATATATTACAAACAAAAATAAAACCATTATAAACAAAAACAATCATACCACAAAGTCTAATATGAAGCTTGATGTGATGACAAAGAAATTTAATCCTCTTAAATCTAATTGTTTTTTTTTCTGTTTTAACTGCTGCTGTTGAGTTGATATAAAAGAGTATCACATTCGCTGCTATAAAAGAAAGGAACTATGGTTTTCCACTTATTAATATATTTTTTTTAATTTGTAGATATAAATGTGCTGACACTTCACTTAGATGCAACTTGCCGCAAAATACAATACAAAACTTAAGACACAAAAAACACTTTAATATGAAAATGAACTGCAACTTGATTTTCCAGAGAAACTTGACGATATATGTATGACGAGAGTAGGTATCATGGGCATCACATACAATGAGCCTAAAAACCGCAAAACTGCGTTCATAACCAAGTTAACATTATTTTCACAAAAAAAAATCACACACAAAAACCCGTAGTTTCGATGCAATTTTCACAGCACCTCTTGGGTACTCGTATTATAGGAGAGTGGTTAACGTTAGACGCGTTACTAGCGCTTACAACGCTTGTCTCAAATTAATGAAGACTTATTATATAGAAGTGACACTTACCGCCCCTGATATGATAAACTTGTAGACGAAAGTCTACCGCATATGCATTGGGCGGCTAAGCGGGCACGAACGGCTCCGCTACCACCACTATCAACACCGTTCACCCGCAACCCGCACCTTAACGAGTTTACTACTTTTTGTGACTTTTTTTCTCCTATAAACCTTTCTATATAGAGGCGGATTTTGAAAAATCTTAAACCGGAATTAATTATTTTGAAGGCAGCGCATATTGTTAAAAAGAAAGCAGGCCGGTACGAGAGGCGGAATGTGTTGAATCTTAGATGATGAAGATGATGAGCCTTACAAATATAACTGCGCAAAAGCGCTTTCTGATTTCTACTGTATCCATCCATACGGTGAACGTGGAAAATATTAAGGAAAACCCATTAGACGAGAAAACTTTGGCTTTTCCTGTGTGTTTCGCCCGACCGGGTGAGGATATAATTAAGTGTTGTTATAAGGAGTAGACAAGAAGTCCTTAAAAATAATGGGGTGATATTTTACCTTATGCTTTGAAAGTCTAGGTATAAATATTTATGTATATGAACTTGTGTGTGGTTTAGTTTTTAACTACCCATATTTGGTCTGGCTAACATATAAAATATAATAATAGAGTACTTACAACTTAGTATAGGTTAAATATGTTCATGTTATCAAAATGAAACTTACCTAGAAAGAAAAGAAGAAGAAGGAAAAAGTAAGTACATTATATTTATAAATGGTTATTAAGATTTAGTTAGTAGAATTTTGTAAACAAATTGAGACTTTTAATAGTTGATAATTAGTTAAATAATAATGTTATCAAAATGTATTTTAGAACAAAGAAAAACTTGATCTAATGTAAGCTTATTGAAACTGAAAGATTGGTACTTTAAAGAAATAAATAACAATGTAGTTTCAAAGATTTTGTAGGGTAATGAGGTTTGAAAGCGACAATATTCACGCAATTTAAGCAAGAGTCAATTTATTTTTACTTTTGCTTTTACTTTTTTTTTTGTTTTTATTTGAGGAAAGGCGGCATAAAATCAGTACCATGGTATAATGTAATTAATACGTGCCTTGAGATAATATTTGTTGATTATAAGATTGTAACGCCAAAACCATTAAATTTGTAACTATTTTTTATCGTTAGGTAGGAAGAAGTTAAATTTGTTGTTGGTACTGATAAGATCGAAAATAAAAAATACAAAACATCAACTGGAAGTACTTTTATTAAACAGCATTGAAATAAAAAAGTACGTATACGGACAGTATACCATTTTTGTAATGAATACATCAGACAAGGAATGTTTGACGGTAAGATTGGTATTTACAACGATTTTAGGAAAATTAATAACTTGTTCGGTTACGTCGAAACCAAAAGGTCATATTCTGAAAGTTCTCCTCAAACTCAGTATTGTTACTTGTATTTTGCTAATGAATTGGTAAGTCGAATAGACATGTTTTAATTTTTTGTGTTCTCTTTAAAATTATTCAACTTATTCAATACTTCACTGTAGTGTGGATTTTGGAGAAATGAAAGATTTTTGTGCAGTTTTTTAAGAATTTGTTTTCAAATTTAAAAATAGAGATGCGACACACACTCATAACTTCCCATCCGTACCCGTCTGTGGATTTGTCTTAATCCTTAATAACAATATTATCTTTGAGGTTAGCAATTTTAAGTCAACATCTTTTTTGTTCTCCTATTACTCAAGTCGAAAACCATTTCTTATCAGTTTTTTGTTGTTTTTGTAAGTTTTCGTATCTTGTAAGAAAAAGTTGTCACTTGAAATTTTATTAAAAAAAATAACTAAAGGTTAGAAACAATAGTTTGCATATCGTAAAATAAGTTTGATTTTAATATCTCTATTTGTTCAAGAGATTTTGAGTCGAAAATCAATTTTTACCAAGTATTTTCGGTAGATTATAATGTTGTATAAGAAAACTGACGGTTGCATTTTTATAAACAAAATTCACTTAATATTGAAAACAAGCCAATATCTTAAACTTTTGCTAAGATATTTAAGTAAAACAAAAAATTTTACCAACTTTTAGTAATGCTCTTTTTTTAGATTTTTAATATTTTTAAAAAAAAAACTGTCAATTCGATTTTTCTCAAAATTTATCCGGATGCCAAAAACATTAATCTTCGTTGCTTAAACTTATTTTAAAGGTATAATCATTTTTGGTATTAAAATATACAAGTTCCCGAACGTACGTACACACACCACACACATACGAGTACATCTGTCTAAAAATCTGTGTTTTAGATTATAGGGACCTTGAAACGATGAGAAATGTCAGAAATTCGGACCGAATACAATTTCTTCTTATGGGATAAAAAAACACAAGTAAAGCACGCAAACTTAAAATATTCATAAAGGGCATTTTAGAATATAGTGTCAGAACTGTCAGCGATTATCAGTTCTTTAAACTGTAGTACAACATTACCTTTACAATGTAAAGAGAGTTTTTATTGGATTCGTTCAAAAATCAGAACTCGATATTTTAGATCAAGTTGGTTTTAGCAGTTTTGCTGATCAACAACTCTTTTAACTTGAAAACAGACTTAATTTATTTCAAGCTTGAAACTTAAAGTTCAAAAGGATTTTTACACCAGAAATCAAGGGCAATTTTTTAGCTATTATCTTTTTGGAAACACTGTTTTAAACAGCTGACGCCCGTTTCGTGTTTTTTTTTCACTGTTAAACATCTTAAGTTTGAACATTTTTGGCTCAATGGGTACGTAAAAAAAAAACAAAATTGTCGATTTTGGAGTGAAAATCAGCCAGAAGAATGGCCAATGCTACCAATGCATCCGAAAAAAGCCAGTCCGGTGTGGTTTATGAGATGGTCGCATAATTGGACCGTACTTCTTAAAACATGATTCGATTAGTATAGTAACTGTGAATGGTGACCGCTACCGTGAGATGATATCCATTTTTTTTTGCTTAAAATTCAAAAGCTCGACTTACATGAAATGTGGTTTCAAAAGGACGGTGGCACATATGCCACACAGCACGCTCAACAATGGACGTATTGAGAGGCGAGTTCGGTAAACATTTTATTACACGTTTAGGACCGGTCAATTGGCTTCCTAGATCGTGCGATTTAACTCCTTTAGACTATTTTTTGAGGCTATGTTAAAGCTCTGCACAGACAAGCCCGCTTCAATTGACGCATTGGAAGGCAAACATTTCGTGAGATACTAAAATGTTGAAAAGAGTATGCCAAATTTGGACTAACCGGATGGACCATTTGAGGCGCAGTCAAGGTACTCGGTACTACTTAAATATAGATTTCATGTATTTTTTTTAATTGTTTGTGTTGTTTTTTAACTTTCCTATAGCTTTTAAAAAATCAACCTCTACAATAATTAATTTTAAAACTCCCTTAAATCGTAATTCTTTAGAAAATAAGCTTACGCATATAATCATCTTTAAAAACAAAAATTAAAAATTTAAACCACCAATGGATTTTTTTTTCAACATAAAATCATAAACAACATTTTCAAAAACTTTCTCACAATGCAAGTTCTCAATTTGAATTTGGCTTTAAAAAAAACTTAACATATGTTTTTTTTTATTTTCACTGTTCATGAAAACAGTAAATTAAATTTCATTTAATAACAACCTTAAAACTATAAAACTAAATTGAGCAAATACGTGCTTCGAAGTTAGTCGCCATGCATTTAACTTCATTTAATTTTCTTTCCCTATTTTTGACGACTCCAAGTCTAGACATATTTATTTTGGGTTTTTCTTGTTGGTTATTTTGAATCAACATTATCATTAAATGTCTTTAGGTAACTAATAACAATAAGGAACTTTATTAAACACGTAATGGTACATAGTATAATTTTGTCATTCAGTTCATCTGACAAGGATTTTCTTGAAACCCGAAATTTATTCCTGTTTACTTATAATACGTGTATACTGTGTAAGCTGAAATCGATAAATAATAATTATATTTTGTGTTTGTATAAATTGTGTCGGTATTACAAATGAGCACATTAATTTCGTTCACAAATAAGTTACTAAAATGCTCTATGTAGTGTAGACATGTAAATCTAAAGGGTGTTTCAATTAAATTAGATAAACGTAACTTTTATTTCAAACGCCAAATGTTGCTTGAGTTCAAAATTTGACATTTTTTACTGTCGGTGTTAAATAACCTTTTTAAACTATTGATGTTTAAAATTTTTAAAAATGGATTCACTTTGATAAACTGCATTTTCAAACATTTTATTATAACATAAAAATTTAATTTTAAAATATCAGAATCATCGAATGTGAAAAACTGGAATTATGTAATACCGTTTTAAAACAACTTTATACATAAGTAATTTACACTTACATAACTGATTCAACTAATCGCCTATACGAAAATCAATATTTACATTCATATTTCTGGCACCCTTAACTTAGGTTAAAATTCAGGAAAAATTGCATTCCAATAATTTTTACACCAATTTATGGAACTATTATTATCAATCATCAAAAACATCAAAATATACATACATTTTAAATATCATGATTTAAACCTACTAAGCTTAATTATTTAACTATTAAATAAAAATAAAACAAATCATTTTCTTATTTTCTATTGATTTCAACGGCGATTATTTTTATTGAAACACCCCTTTAACTAACTACCTTCATATTTACTTCTTAAATCCAAGCATGGTATTTAGTAATTTGCAAAATGTCACACTAAAATATGAAGTGAACAAATTTTGCTAATGACATATCAAAATTAGTGGCACATAGTTCAATTCTTAAAATATCAACACACGCAAAACTATAACGAAACATATTAAACATGAAACTAGAATTTATTTAAATATGCATGTATATTCTTGATGTTTTGACATTATGTATTTGATATCATATTTATAATCTATACAATTAAATATTTATCCATTTTCTTAATTAAAGGATATATAAATATATTCTTTTCTTTTTTCAAACTACGAAGGAGATTTAAGTAGTTTTTGGTAAATAAATGAACTTCCTTTATTTGTATAAAATACTATAGTATAGTAGAAACAATTAATTACAAGGAAAATTAAATGAGACCAAACATAAATATTAGATACTAATATTATAAAGAGGAAAGATTTGTATTTTTGTATGTAACGAATAAACTCAAAAAGTACTGGACCGATTTTAATAATTCTTTTTTCATTAGAAAGCTACGTTATCACTGAGTAACATATGCGAAGCATAAGCTGCGAAGAGTATTAATGATAGGACAAAAAATGTTCGACAATATTATAGAACATATATATATAGAAATTTTGGAAAATAACAGTGGTTAAATATTTTGTCTGGACGCGCCCGGTGGCACGGGTAAAACCTTTTTTGCCAGTTTATTATTGTCAAAAGTACGATTATCCGGAAGAAAAGCACTGGCAGTGGCATCGTCAGGAAATTCTGCAACCCTAATAAATGATGGGAAAACGGCTCACTCTACGTTTAAATTACCGTTGGCTGTTTCTTTAGATCAACAGTCTGTATGTTTAATCCGTAAAAATGGTCCACTGGGAAAGCTCTTGCAGGACCCGTCGCTGATTATTTGGGATGGGTGCACTATGAGCCATAGAGCTCATGAAGAAGCAGTGGACCGCACATTAAAAGATATAACAAACTTATGCAATATGATGGGTGGCGTAACTTTTGTTTTCGCTGGAGACTTTTGCGAAACTCTACCAGTTGTAACAAAAGGTATACGTGCCGACGCTATTAGAGCGTGCCTCAAATCATCACTTTTGTAGCAATTATAACTCTCAATTTGCGCACAAATATGAGATCATATTTATGCAATAACCGCGGTGGTAATTTTTCAGATAATATACTTAAATAAGGAGACCGAAAATTTACTACTCTAATTTCGAGCAGCTCCAAAGTACTTTTGGATATTGTAAACCCAGAAACGACTCAGTAAATGAGCTAAACAAAACTATTATAAAAAAAGGACCAGGTGATTTTAAATGTTACAAATCCGTTTACACCGTGTGTAAGATTGAAGATACAGTGCACTACCCACAGGAATTTTTAAATTCCCTCAATTCTGCTGTTTTGCCACCTCATGAACTAAGAAATTTGAGCCCTCCCAATATGTGTAATAGTACAAGACCATTGATCAAAGAATTAAGAGATAATGTGATTGTAGCAATTATCATAACGGGTCCCGCGGCCGATCAGCTCACACTAGTTTTGTGGATCCCGATGATACCAACTGATTTGCCCATATCATTTAAAAAGTTACAGTTCCCTTTTAAAATATCCTTTGACCTAACAATAAATAAATCCCAGAGACAAACTTTTCATATAGTTGGTACGACTTAAGGAAAGAGTGCTTTTCCCACGGGCAATTAAATTTGGCACTTTTTCGAGTAGCATCTCATAAAAATCAATACGTTTTGTTGCCACAAATAACACAGCCAACGAAGTTGTACATTGAGGCTTTAAGATAAGCATACAATTTGTTTCTAATTTAGTGATTCCTGGTCGTTTAAATTAGCATGCTTATAACTTAAATATCTGTACTTATTTATTTTTACCCGTGCGAAGCCAGTAATTTATAAATTTTCAAAGGAAGAAGTCATTTTCAAAATTTGTTGTCAAGTTCTTGAACCTTGATACAAATTTTTGATTTTTTGACACCACCATTAGTTTATTTATATGACATGAAAAAAACTCAAACAAATTGAATGAATCGCAAATGTATAACTAAACATTATCACTCTTTAACAGTTTGAAGTTTCAATTGTAAGAATCCTGACATAATGAAATGTTTAATTATTAAACATTGAGCTGCCATTCAAGAAGCAGTAACCTTTCGATGACACTTCTTTTTCTCTCTTTGCCAAACGACAAGAATCAAACTGTAACCTCTGGGAACTACTCTTACATTTTGTTATGTTACATAGAAAATTAAAAATAGCTGAAAGCTGCATAAACTTTATATTTAAAAAAAATAAGTTTTAAGTATTTTCATTGTTTTTTTATTGGCAACTTTATTTATTTGAAAATAAGCAATATAAAAAGTTAACGTTCTCGTTTCCAATTTAATGATTGTTTAAAAACAGAAACATTTTTTCTTGTATTTCGTTTCAGAGATTTTAATTACCTACATTTTTGAACAATAAGTTTTTGAATCTGATCTTCAATTTTATGTGAAATTAAATCCTAGGGGAAACAAAAACTTGTAAGATTAAAGATACATCAATACGTTGTTCAAGAACTTTATTTGATATATTCACATTTTATTTTCTAAGACAAATTTTATTTTATAAAATACAGACTTGACCCACGGAGAAACGCTGTCTTTTAGAATATAATTAAAATGTACTGACTTGAAATGCTTAAAATGATATTCGATTCATCCTAATTAGACTTTTTTTGATAGAGAAAAAGAACACTAAAACAAATTATTTTATTTTAAATTTGTTTTACTAGTCCTGTCCTTTCTCAACATTGTTGATCAAAATTTGACTAAACTTAAATTTTTAATTTAAAACAAAACACCAGCCGAAACAATAACTTACAAATAAAAAGTGCGTATACGCCACAGTGTACTATGATAATATTTGCTAGCTTTAAAGGAGAACAATCACTTTGCCTTATATGTTACAATGACCGCTATTACAAGCAGAAAGTGTTATTTAAAATAACCTGCAAGAACAATCAAAATTTATTTAATATTGGATGTGGTTAAGCTTTTGACGTTCAAAATTCTTTTGTTAAGATTTTGCTGACATAGTTTGGCTAACAAAATTTAAAGCTCAGTTTTTTTTAAATGATTTGTGTTTTATCGTTATTATATCTTCGTTTTTTTTGTTTGTTTTACAACATTCTGCAAATACTAAAATAAAGTTTAAAAAAGCGCCCAAGAAGCCGAATCTAAAGAAAAGGTTAAGTTGAACTACACAAATTTCTCTATTTTCTATTCTAGCTGCAGAATTGTTTTCCATAAAGCCTTTCAACTCTACAAATATTAATTTGGACGATCTGTCCCATTTTAACTAAAAATTTAACCAAAAATACTTTGAGACAAAATGTACATTATAGAATCCAATCATTGAGTTTTGGCAGGTTGGTTACAGCTATCATTGAAACGTCTGTCTAGCATTTGTGCTTTGAGTTTATCATTGAAAGTAAAACTGACATGTCGTTATACAAATAAAAGTGAAATGGTTTCATTTCGAAATATAAATTTAAAAATTAACTATTCATTGAAATTTATTCCATCATTGAAAAAACAAAAATTGACTAAGATATGAGCTCTGGGTTAAATAAAGTATTTTTAAAGTAACTTATTATCTTAATTTGGATATTAAACATACTTACATATTTATCTTTTCTAATGGCTTTCAAATTTCGAATATATATTTGAATGATAAAAACCAATGATAGCTTTAACGGGCCTCTTAAGAAGATATATGTTTCAATAAATACAAATTAACTTCAACCTGCCTGAAATTTTGAACCTTGAATTTTATTTTTAGAATTTTATTTGAATAAGTTGACCGTATAAGTTTTCACTTAAAATCGCGTCCATTAAACCAACATTGTCTAGACACTCTCTTAGAGCTATAATTAGTTTTAGTATAATAAATAATTAAGTTTATAATTGAATAAAAAAACTTTTTCGATACGCCTAACAATTGTATACTTATTTTTATATTTCACTGCAAACAAAAGAAAAAGTTAAATAAATTTATTAATATACAGACAATCGGCAAAAACCTTATATTGTTATAAGTTTGTATATTGTTCGAGTTTGTATATTTGTTTTTATTGTTATTTTGATTTAAGTATAAAATTGTAAAACAATTATTCAAGGCAAGACAAATGACATGATTCATATTTTGTAACTTTAAGTTCATTGATTTTCATTATTGTGTAATGAATTGTAAATTAAATTAATAATACGCTTTAATTTTTACAAAATAACTCATTTGTGAGTAATCACTCAACGCAGAAGTAATTCTGTGAAAAGCATTTTTCATACCACACATACGATAATTTACCTGTAAACGTTCCTAAATTTCAATTCAAACTACCTTAATTAGTCAATTTATCATGAGAACAAAATTTGAATTAATCTTCTCATCAGGAGCTTAGGGACTACCCATAATTGAAGAAGATCAAAAGAAGAATCATGTTACTTAATTTAAGCACAAATATCTAATCAAATTTCGCTGGGCCATTTCACTTATGTATTAAACATTTACCTTAATCAAAGTTAAGAGATTTTATGTTGAAGACATTAAAGCCACTAAGAACCCCCTTTTGATATCAAAACCTAAACTTTAATTCTTTTTTAATGTCAAGAACTTATCATAAAACCTTTTAACATTCCCAAAGGTCTAATTTAGGAAACAATGTTATAGAAACCCCAAAGAAATTATAAACCCTTAAAGTCCCAAAATATGTTATGTACGTATGTATGTTTGAGTATCTGACTCTTTCCTATCTTTATGTGAATCAAAATATTTGGCACCCTTTTTGAGAATGTTTACGACTTCCCACTTTTTTTCTCCTTTTTGAATATGATAGCAGACGACATTTAAAACAATAAAATGGTAATTTCCCACTCAGTCTTTTAAGCCAAAAATGAACAACAACAACTTAAAAATAAAAAGCAAGTCAATTTGTAATTACATAGCTTGTCAGTTTGCAGATAATAAATATGAATTAATAGTTTAGTTGTAGGTTGGAAAGCTGGTTAAATAAAAACAAAAACAAAAGATCTACAAAACCCACCTCACCCACCCAATTTGTCCCCAATAAAAATAGACCCACAAAAAGACCCAATATTCAGAAGCATGACAACGAGAATACGAGTGCTGGTAGGAAATCAGGATTTTTATTACACCAACAACTACCACACTATCTACATATATATTATATTCTATGGATAAAATGGTTCTTCAACATCAGCATTCGGTTTTTCTTTTATTTGTTATTGTTTTGCGTAGGTTGATTTCAATGGCATGACGATGATGTGGGTACAAACAAATTAAAGGAAATATTTTATGGATTTAGGTTTTATTAGACCCGGCCTCAGAAAGCGAGGCATTGAAACGTCCATAAAAATGAAATAACATTCTAACCACCCCACGACGTCATCTTTATTACGAGATTTAAATAGAACAATGGTTTATTACAATATTGTGGCACGGTTTTTAAGTTGATTTAAGATCAATTTTGGAGCTTTTTTTCTGGCGCACGGTCTTTCAATATCTGAAATGCCTAATTATAATAATTTAAGGGAATAACAGTAGATAAATAGGTATACCTTTGCTTAATGGAAAAATAATTGAAGAGCTTATATTAATAAAATACAAGATACAATTCACACCCTGTTTAAGTATTTTTTTTTTTTGGAGAAGAAAGGTTTTAAAATGTATGTAGGTACTCGTAAATACGTTTTGTTTTTCGAGAAATATTTATGATCTTTGCTTTTTCGATTAAATTTTCATTGAAACGTGTTTCAGCTTTTATTTGAATTTCTTTGTTAATCGATTATAATTTATGGTTTAGAAAGGTATTTGTATGAATAAAGAATAAACGGTAGGAGCTTGCTGGGAAAAGGTTATAAGGTTATCATTCCAGACGTAAAGGCAAGAGCTTCTTAAGTAATTTCTGAAATTTAGTATATTGTTGAAGACACATCTGACAGATGTTGTCAGTTATTCAGTCTGTTTTAAGAAATTAACATAAACAAATGATAAATTTGTGGAATCAAAACCTTCACTTTTCAGAAAAATTTCTAAATGACTAAAAGAGTCCCTCCGAGATTACTATTCACATCATGGCGGATGATAAATAAGTCTACTGTTTATTATCTTCAGCGATGAGACTTATTTTTGGATGAATGGAAGAAATGGCCAATACCAACTCAGAAGACCTTAAAGAATGTGCAATACATTTTTCGAAAAGCCAATATTTTTGGGCATGTTGCTTTAAAATCAAAGCAACGATATTAGGGCCATTACCAGCGAGCGTTAAAAGTTGATGATTATCAACTCTATTTTTTTTTGGTAGTCTATGCAAATGAACCACAAACTACAATCTTTCTCGAAGACAACATAATTCTTGCCATAAGTCAAGTTCAGTTGAACTTGTGCGGAGACTAATTAAAAGTTGGATATTTTGGATGCGAATAAACGAATTAGAATGTGGATATCTCGCAGACACTTTATTTCATTTGAATTTATTGATAGAATTTGTTTAATGAAAGACCCTGTAGTTTTTGTTTTGGAAAACGCACATGTTACGTCCAGATTTACAGAAAAACTAGTTTTAAAATTGTTTCGAGCCTTAAAGTTTCCAAGAGTCTTAAAAAAAGTTTTGAAGAAACTTAAAAATATCGGCGTAAGAAAAATGAGTTCCTGTGATCCAACAAAATTTAAATATAAATTACATTTAAATAAAAACAATTCTTACGTTACAATACTTTAGTGCCTACCTTATTATGTGACAATTTTAAATAGCTTATAAGTGCAACCAACATTGATTTTTAACTATACCTACTTATTAATAAAAATAATGAACCTGATTAATATAATTACGCACACAAATTTGCCCTTCTTCAACAAATCTAACTTATAGATTACTATAAGCCCCTTCAATAATAGATTAAATGTATGTATGTCATTAAAATCTGTATCTGATAGAACGCCACGTGTAATTAATACTACCAGATGTTTTGTTCTCTAAGAATGTTTTATTTTCTAAGACATTTAAAAAGTAAATAATGAGTTTTCAAATGAATTATGTTATTGGTATCGGGTGAGTAAGTTTCCAGGAACATTTGGCTGTTATTGCATTGGATTTTTTTTGAGGAAAGTTTATTCCCAGGAAGATCCAGGATACCAGAAAACATTCCAAGGGTAATAATTAAATAAAAAAACACAATTCATTTGTTCATAAAAAAAATTAAAATTATAATCCAAACATAATTTAATACAAGACAAGAACTATTTACATAAAAAAAATGTAATGCTAAATAAAAATATATTTTTACTAACAAATATGCAACATAAGACAAAATTATTTTCGTTGACATAACGTACATTTGAGTTGAGTTAACATACATTTTTTCAACTCTAAAACCAATATAAAGAAAAACAGTGTAATTTTTTAAATCATATTATCCCATTTTTTAATTTGGAGAAAAATCTAATTGACAGTTTTTTTTACAAAAAAATAAAAACCTTAAAAAACAATGCTAAAACTTGGTAAAAATTTAATCTTGACTCAAATTTAAAACATTGTCTTCAAACTTTATATTCCACAGAAAATATTGTTTTCGATATTCAGTAGATTTTTTTATAAAAATCCAACAACAGTCCGTTTTTTCATTAAAAAAAAATCTACAAAAAATAGTGCGCAAATTTGGTAAAAATTGATGTGCGGTTCTTGATATCTCTCAAATCAATTTCATTCATACAATTTGTAAGAACTTAAGAAATGCTACTAAAATTGTTAAAAATTTCGTTTTGACTTAAAATCTATTTAACAAAACTAGATTTTCAAACTAAACTATTTATTTATATAAAAAAATATTATTGGTAATTTTAAAATTTGTAACAATAATTCAACTAACAAATGTTTAACCCAACACGAAAGCATTCAAACTTTTAATCAAGACAAATCCACAGACTGGATGGGAAGTTATCAGTGTGGGTCGCATCCCAGCTTCTTTTTTTTTCCCTAAAAACTTCACTATGACAGGTCCTATTTAACCACTTAGAAATCTTCAAGAATATTTCACTTTATTATTTATTTAAACGCTAATCTTTAATATTTTCTAACTATGTACTTTTTTTATTTCACCCATAACGATACCTTTCTAGAAACAATCTAAGAGTTCCCTTCAAAATTGAAATCATTTAATTTATTTTTAAGAATCCACAGAAACCACCCATAGGAAGACGCATACCCGCTTAGCTCATCATCGAAAAAAAAGTAAGAGATTCAACAACATCCTCGATAGTATAGTGGTCAGTATCCCCGCCTGTCACGCGGGAGACCGGGGTTCAATTCCCCGTCGGGGAGTATAGTCGATATATTTTTTTCTTTTGAATTCTATTTTTTGAAAAAATTGACTCTTCTTCATAATCTAAAGAATGATTAGTCTTCATATAACAAAGGTGAGTATTTAACACTTTGAAGAAACACAAGAACAACAAATTAGCAATTTGTTTTCTTTGCACTTGTAAAGTTTGTTTACTTATTTTGTGTTAATTGAAAACACTTTATAAGTACACTTATCGTGTCCACAAGTTCTACTTGAGTAGAAACCGAATTGTGATAGCATTTAATTCAAATATTTATAAAAAAGAACAGCAATTTAAAAAAACACATACAATTAAAACGTAAATTTAAACTATCATTCATTAAAAAAATTGTCATAACCATCAGTCATTCCACTTAACACTAGATAAGAGCAACCCCATCAGCGCCGTGGGCGATATTAGAATCAAAAAATAATTCATAATCCAATGATCATCATTTGGTTTAATAAAAGTAAAAACCGTCAGTTATTACTCCTACTATGACAATTTGATCGCAGCAATCAAACATCGCTGTATAAATAATTTTGTAGAAACTAAATGTAAAGCAAAAGGTAAGGAAATGAAAATTTTATATTGTTTTTGTTGTTTTATTTTTGTTCCTTTATGTTAGATCTATTTATGTATGGGTGTTTTTATTTGATATCTTTTATGAATCAGCCAAAATGATCGTGAACATAAATTTCTACTCATAACCTTCTGATTTTATGATTTGTTTATAATTTGTTTAACAAAATTAAAAGAGATCTTTTCATTGTTTTTGATTGTTTGATAGATTTTTGTATTTTAATTGAATGAGTGTAGAGAAGTGTTTAGGCAACGCATGACCATGAAATTTCGATCACTTTTAGTTTTTGTTAGCGATAATGTAGAATTAAGGGTGGTTCGTATAGAAGAAGATACTCGTACGTTAAGTTCATGTTTCATTTTCAAATATTTCAATATTTTTGTAAGTAGGGAGGCATTTTCAAGGTTTCGTACAAGAAAGAAATAGAACATTTTTTCATAAAAAGGTTAATAAATTGGAGTCTATAAAAAAATATCATAAATAATTTGATCTTTTCTAAGCACGCTTTATTTGATTCTGAAACAAAATCTTATAGCACATGAAATAAAGTAATTTCAATATTGATTATAAAATAAATGGAAATTGTAAAACTCGAAAACAAATTTCGATGCTAAAAGCTTTTCACAACATTTTCATTAACAAAATTTTAAATTATGAAAACAGATTTTTGGTAAATAATTTGATTGCATTAAACTTTTATGTTAATAAGTTAAAGCCGGCAACGAGACACGATTATTCTCGGGCCCATCTCAAGGAATAATATACTACTTTTGAAATTAGACCAAATCGAGATACCGACACGAGAATGAGATTTTTCGATCGTACTATTGAAGTATGACTATGATCAAGATAATATTGGAAACAAATAATATAAGTATGTAGACAGAATTTAACTGCATTTCTGCCAACCTATAACCTTTGTAAAACGTCTACAATTTCCGACTTTCCCCATTGACGGAGTTTACATTTAAAAAGAAACATAATTGAGACGAGGCTACCGATGAAACAGCTGGTGAGAAAAAAACAATTTTGAAACGTTTTTTTTATTTGGACGAGACCGAAATCGAGACAAGACTAGCAAAGTCTCACCGGGTGTGGTCTCGTCTCGTGGTCAAGCCCACTTTAAGTATTACATACAATTTTCTTAATTTCGTTGATATATAGTTTTTCTACTTATGTCAAAAAGAGTGCGAACATATTAACATAATTGTTCGTTTTAAAGATATAAACGTGGAAAAACATTTTTTATTGCTATTTTGCCATTTAACATTTTTCAAAAATATGTAATAATTTTCTAGAGTTAAATTTGTCGCATACAAAAATTATTCTGGATGTTTTGTCATAACATAGAATTTTCTAACAAGAGGTTTTACTTATAAAAAAAAAACTATTAAGGCAGCTGTCACTTTTGAAGTGTCATCATTTGACATTGGACAAATGATAAAAATAGAACGATATACGTTTCCAACACATTGAAATGTCTAAAACTAGCAATTTTACGAGAGATCTTGTGATTTTAAATCTTAAAACTTTTTTCTTTAAAACAATGCTCCAAAGTTGATTACAGACCATGAAGATGGAGTTTGTGTAGCAATCGAGGACTTACAATCCCAAACATGTCAATTGATAATGGAAAATTTCATAACATAGGATTTGTTGTTGCCATCGTAATAGTGGACTTCATTCCTTTTTGCAGTGAAATAAATTGATTTCTATATTGATACTCATTTACAGTCAAACTTACCCATAGCGAATTTACACGGGACCAGAGAATTATTTCGTTATATAGAAAATTCGTTACAAAGAATTTTTTGTTTTTACTTTTTATTTAAAGAAATCAGTGATTTTAGTTTGAATGACATTCTTCCATTTTTCTTTTCAACAACATCTCCAGAACAGAGATGAGTATTTACTTCATATGTAGCAGATCTACTTCATTAATTTATTTGTATGTCTCTGCTACGTAGCAACTTATTTCTGCTTCGTTTTAAAATTTTGTCTAACGCACAAAATTTTATATAAGATGTGATGAATTGATTCATTGTGGCTGTTATTCGCTGCATTTATGTGCATCAGCGGCAATAAAGAAAACTGAATTTCAAATTGACATACTTACAAGATGTTTATTTTTATTTTTCTTACAGTTCTAAACGACAAACTGAATTTTGTGAATTTCAAGAAGCATTTAACCTTCAAATACATACATTTTTACGTCTAAGTTCGACTAGGTGATGTATTTTGTGTTTTTTTCATTATCTGCTACATATTTTACAAATCTACTTCGTTTTTTGAGCAAAATGTTTCACTTTTCTTGCTTAGCATTCTCATCCCTGCTCCAGAAAGGTTCTAAAAACACCAATAACAATATCTGTTTTTCTAGTCAATCGTTTTTCAATTTTATTAATTAACAACAACTTTTTCTAAAGAGAAATGCTTCTTCGAGATATTTTCAATTATATTCACTGAAGCCCGAACACAGAATGCTTGAATTTAAAATCTTGGGGAACTCCCCTTATAAGTTTTTTTGTCTCTGCATGCTGTTGTTTTTAACAGAAAATTATTTGAAAAAAATCGTTATGTGGAAACAAATACAAGACAAAACAAAATAATTTTTTGGATTTCCGTCAACAAAATTTGTTCTATGTAGAAAAAAATTCGCTTTATGGAAATTCGATATAAGGAGATCAAAACACACCAAAAAAAGTCACCAAAAAGATTTGTACTCAAAACCAATTCGTAATAGAGAGATCTTCGTTATGTAAAAGTTCTTTATAGGGAAGTTTGACTGTATTATGAAATCAATTATCGGAAAACCCTAAATTATCTAAAAAATAATTACTTTTGTATATATTTTGTTTTAATTTGGAAAGTACCAAACTCATTTAAAGAAAACTATTGAAACCAGTACGTTCTACCTGTTGAATGTTTTAAACAAACAAATAATAGTATGTTTCGGGTTTAAGGGCTCGTTATCTTGCTCTCATTTTAACATGCGTATTATAATTTTGACTACCAAAAATTATTAAGGTTAAACTTTATATTGAAAAGGATAAATCAAGTAAAAAAGTTAAGAGTCAGAAATAATTGTTTGTCTTAAGGTTGAATAATAAATGAGATCTCTAACAAAAAATTATATATTCTTAAATTTAACATGATGATGCACATCAAAACTTTAACTGTCGATTTTTTTAAATGTGTAGTTTTTAAAATAAATTGAGTTAAAATTTTTCCTTAAAATAATTTCTACACACGAATAAATATGAAAACTGAAAAAGGTACACTCGGGCGTATAAGTATTTTTTGATATTTCAATTGTGAAGCATTTCTTCTTTTCTTTAGTTTTTACAGAAACCATATGTACCCTTAGTCAATAAATATCAATCGCCATCAGTGAATAAACTTTTAAACACAATTTTATCGTTTATATTAATCAATTCTTAAGAATTATGAAGTTCAAAAATATTCCCCCACTATCCACACTTACACACAATCCATTTCATTGCAATCTTCGCAATTCGAATAAATTTTTGCAAACATCTTCTTTATCGTAAGTAAAGCGATTCTCGATGATCACGTGAACATTAAGGTTTATAAACAAATACCTAAATCTTACTACGTCAGCTTAAATTAATTTCCACGAATTTTAGAAGAAGCAACCCTAATATACTCGTAGTAGGGAGATACGTTTTATAGACAGATTGTTAATTTCTTCAATTTTACTGCACCCGACTTAAACCAATAAATAATTAAAACTGAATTTTTTTCCGCCCCACAATCTCATAAGTCTGTCCTCGTAGTTTTGCTTCCTCTTTTACCACAAAGCAGCAATAAGACGAAGAGATTGCATAAATGCATCACAAAGGAGAAAAACTTTCCTATAATCTTGCTCGTACTACCTTCAAAGATAGACCAAAGACTCTCCTATCCTGATCTCATTTGCACCTTTAAAAAAAGATGCAAGACGACAAAAAAAATAGTTACAGTTTATATAAATTAGAACAACATAACTGCAAGCGTACTCCATGTTTATTTCTAGTCTTTTAGCATCGCATCAGCAGCGCAGCACCCCAAAAGCTAAAGGAGTTCAAGGCAGCAGACATATAGACAACAAAGCAATGTACGTTTAGTACATATTGCATATAATCTACATAATAGTGTCTGTTCAAAGTACAAATAAAAGCTTTGCACATAAAAATAGTTTAACACACGTTGTTGTTGTTTTTTGTTGTTATTGTTTATAGTTTTGCGGCGCGGCAGAGGCATCAACATCGGCGTATAGTAGAAGTTTATAAGTAGTCGACGGATTTTGTTTATAGAGCCAAAAATAAATCGCAGTTGAATTAAATTCTATTTTGTATTTTAGCTTAAAAATAAACGCGCAATAGATTTTAATTTCAAGCACTGCACATGAATTGCAAAGCTGATGCTTCTTTGGGTTTTTAAGGTGACCAGTTGCGTCTTTTTTAAGTGATATAATAATCTCGCTCTTGTCTCGCTATGAGCTCGATCTCATCTCAATTTCGTCTCGTTCTCATGCCACTTTCGTTTCGTTCTCATCTCATTCTGGTCTTATCTCACTCTTAGTTCGACTTTATCTTGATTTCAAACAATTGATCTTATATCGCTCTGGTATCGTTCTAATCTCGTTTAGTCATATCTCGTTCGCTTCTCTTCTCTTCTCTTTCTAGTCCCAACTTGTTTTTGCCTTGTTCTCACCTGGCTTTTGGCTTGACCTAATCGTGATGTATTGATCAATTCTTTCTCTATTCTCTTTGTAGTTTTGCTCTAGTCTCACTCTAGTCTCTTTAAAGTCTTGTTCACGTTTATTTTCATCTTGTTTTCTTCTAGTTTTCATCTTTAAATTGCGTTTAATTTTAAGCCTTTTGTCTTTAATGCTAGGTGCTTTAATACTGTGCTCTATAGTAGTGATTTTTTTTAGATTCTACAAATCTGGTCACATCTATTTCTGGGTGTGATTCTGTATACTATGCACAATTGTTTGTGCCTCACTTTAAGTTTTTGAACGAGACACTTTTTTGTTAGTGTCATTATAGGTACATTTTGTATTATATATTTATATTTATAAATATCTACATAGGTACATTTATATGAGGTGCAGCAAGCGCCAAGTTCTCGTGATGCTTTTAATCACTTCTTTTGGTGGTGTGGAATTCAATTGGGCAAAGCCTTGGCCTTTTCTTTTATAATTAAAAAATAAAATATAGGCACATCGAAATTTTATTAAGATTATGAACACTTTATAAATTTGAAAATAAAAGGTAATTCTTAAAATCCATTTTATTATTAATTTTTATTTGAAAACATTTAAAATTTTGTATGACAAATTGTAAAAAACTGAATTTCTGAAGTGCATTCAAGCGTGATTTTTTTTATAATTTTGATGACACACAATTATTCTTCACCCTTATAAAACAGAACGATGATATAGGTATCAATAAACAAAGCGTCTAATTACTTTAAATGCACAATCGTGCACTGTACCATGAGAGCACATTGGAATGTTGATATTTTCAAATGCATAACAAAAAAACTGCATCATAACAATGCCGCCCCACAAAAGGTTTAGAATATGCGATAATTTGCTTTTGGAATTTAATTTTATTTTTCATCACAGGGTAGTTAAGTGGTTGTGGAAAAAAAAAATCTCGCATAATATTCCAAGCTTAGGCGGGAGAGCACTGATAAGCTTGAATGGGAAATATTTTGTATAAATTTTCTATTTCCACTAAGGAATCAAGTCAATAACTTTTAAATAACCTTTCGAAGACAGGAAATCAATTCGAAAAATCCGAAATAAGGCGAAACCTTAACAGTTGTTTGCTAAACGTTACAATAAAATTTGTAAGAGAAAGAAGGTTACATTCTTTCCGAAGTTTCGAAAAAAGAATTTACTTCAAACAAATATTCCTCACAACACTTTAAGCAAAGAGTTTTCTAATTTGAACATCCATTGTGAACAAACTGTCAAGCCTGTCAATGTTGAAATAAAAATAAAATGCACGACTGGGTCGCACGAACTTGCTCCTGTATGTTAAGAGTCTGTTTAAAAAAGTACTTATATAAATTTGAAAATATACCTGTAAAATAAGTTTGTCTTCAAAGATATAAATGCCATTTGATTTGTCAAAAAAAAACGTGCGATCTTTGTATATGACAACCATAGTACTCTCATGAGCATAAACTTTTAGGGCGGAGAAATGCCGAGTCTTTGACGTAAGTATCGAAAGCGGTGAAATTCAGCGGGAGCGAGAAGACAATATTATTTTCATTCCCTTAAGCAGCCAGCAGAATAAGGGAGATAAGATAATCCACCCAAAAAGTCAACACAATTTCCTTCATTTTATTTGAGTCTATCCGTGTATATGTTTTCACATAAAGAGCTTCCATATGATGGTTGATGAATTTGTTGTTGTTTTTTTATATCAATGCACTTTATATACCTAAAAAAAGGAAAAGTAAAACAAAATGGCTTAATATTGTATCTAATAAGGGGATGAAAGACACTTTTGCATGCTTACGACAGCTGTTTAGGATCTTTTACCGATATTTGTTTATATTTACATTCATAAGTCTGCTTTTACTTGAGTACGATCTTTGTATATGAAAAATGGTTTCTTTTATGTATAAAGCTACGATGGGATTCATATAGATTCAACTAGTTCCTTCAAAGCTTTTTTCCTTTTGATAGCTTTATTGTAAATTCATATTAGAAGAACCAGGATGGAAAATAATAAGATAAGAAAGAGGCAGACCATGAATGTTTAAATTGTAAAGCGATCGCCTATTGGTTGTGTAGTTAGGTAGCAGGCATATAGTTCATTGGCGTGCTTAGCTTTATGCAGATAGATAGATAAGGACATGTTTATGATGATAATGAAGGAATGTTATTGGTAGCTAAAAGGTACATACTACATTCCTTCTTTACTATAAGTTTTCAGCGCTAACATGGAGTTTTTACGTTCAGTTTATTTATTTTGTTAAACTTTAAAAAAAACAACAAGCATACGAACAGGTACAAGAAATTGCTATTCATGTGTTGTTTACAGTCAGGATTTTGTGCGTTTTGGATTTTAGTTATGAAGTGACACGTAAGCAGTAGTTGTAGAAGTTGTACGTAATACCTTTATAAATGGGTATAATGTGTATACGTTGAAAAAGTGATTCTAAGAGAAAATACATATACTCTTTCTGGCCCGTTTCTTTAACTTGTAGGTACTAAGTATTTATTCTTTTATATAGTCGAAGGCAAGTAAATCATGTGTGAAACAACGTTATTCGTAAAGAATAATATTTAAAAATCACATATACAAAGTTACCAAGATAATACTTCTTGATAGACACTTTAAAATAGATTGTTGATTAAATATATCATATAAATGTGTACCAAATGCATTAATTTGGATTAAAGATATGAATGCAATTACAACTTCGTCAAAATAATGCGCTCTTTCGGGCTCATGCATAGTGAAAATATTAAAAAAAAATATTTTAATATTCAAAATTTCACCCGAAAAAAAAGTTTGTCTTCAAAAATTTAAATGCCATTTTATAAATAAAAAAACCTTTGATTTTTCAAATTTTTTTTTTGAAAATCGTTAGAGCGGTTTTTTTTTAAATTAATTTTTTATATATAAAATTTTTAAATTTTGTTCTAAAAATATTTTTGGTATGCAGTTGTTTAGTGATTGTAAATACACGCTATTCATTTGAGTTTCGTTAAAAAATGTTGACCCGTTTTTGAGATATAGAATTTTGAAAAAAAAAATTCAATATTTTCTTAAAAATCCAAACAATACAAAATTGCACTTTTGTAAATCAGATATTGTTAAGGCAGTATAAGAGCTTATTCAGAAAAAAAATTATTGAAATCGGTTTATAAGTTGCTGAGAAAATTAAAAAACAAAATAACGGTTCTATGAGCGGTACCTTTCCTGAGCAATACAAAAATATGTTTTTGTTTTTAAAAGAATCCAAATAAAAAAATAAAATTTTAGAGGAAATTTAAAAAAAATCTATCGGTTTGTTTTTGAGAAAATTCGAATTTTCGTTTTTCGACCAAAAAAATTGTATGGGGGCCACTGTTAATTTTGATCTTAAAAAAAAAATGAAAAAAACGCCTCACGCGAATCTGCTCAAAACCTTAACTTCCAAATTTGAACTCAATCGACCTAATGGTTTAGGCTGTAGGAGCGTGGACAGACAGACAAAACTGACCGGACGGAATCGCGGGACCCACTTTTTTCGACTTCTCTACCATCGTAATATCATGTTTGATTAAAATCTCGAGTTCGAAATTTTGCACGAATGCAAAACTTGCCATATAGTTCCTATATGTCGCAAGTATAAACGGTTTTTTAAACTAAGAAATAACTTAGTATGCAATTAATTGTTGTAAATTAATTAAAAGAACTAATATTTTGTTTATTTAAATTTTAGCTTCAGTGGAAAATATAATTTAGTTACATCAAGAAAATGTATTTAAAATAAAAATTAAATTTAAATAAACACGAAGACACGAGAAGGAAAATTTATTGAAAAATGAAGCAAGTCGGCTTAAGAAAAAAATCCGTTGTTAACTAATTTAAAAAAATATATGTAGTTCTAACTTTTTTAAACTTAAATAAAAACATTTGAATGTTGTTTAGAATTGCGTTGAATTCATAATTCCATTAGTGGCAAATATTCACCCTTTGTTATGTCACTTCACATGACAGCTGAGTTTGACAGCTGGCAAATTTCAGCAGTGCCACAAAATTAATGACCCTGCACATGATTTTTTTTTTAACTTCCCATAGGAATTTATTGTAATGGGTCCGATTTGTTAAATTAAAGATTTTGACATTTGACATAATAAGGCAGAAAGATGCAGAAAGGGCTCTCAAGAAAATTGCGTGGGTGGTTTTTTTAACCATAGCAGTTTAAAAAAGGTGAACATTTTGGTTAACCCTAAATATCTAAGAACCAGAAACGCTAGAGACTTGAATTAAATTTTATATAATATATTGTAAAAAAATCCAATTCCCGGTTTTTTTTATAATTCAAAAAAACTGAACCACAATTTGTCACCTCGAAAATTGTACGAATAAAAAATGATTTTAGCTCCAAAACAATTTTGTGCAACTAAATATAATGTTTTTAATATCCGGTAAAATTTGGAGAAAAATCGAATTGACAGTTTTATTATAAAAAACATTACATAAAGTTGGTAAAAATTAAATTTCGACTCAAATATACTTAACATGTGAAATTATGGCTTCCAACCAATTTTAGCTTATAAGAAATATTGTTTTCAACATTCGGAAAAACCGAATTGACAGTTTTTCTTACAAAAAATAAGAACCTAACAAAAAAACAATACTAAAACTTGGTAATAATATGCTTTGGACTCAAATAGCTTTTCAAAATCAAAAAGATTGTCTTTAAACCTTTTTTATTCCACAGAAGATATAATTTTCGATATTCAATAGTTTTTTTATAAAAATCAAACAGTCCGTTCATAAAGAAAAATAAAATCTACAAAAAATAGAACGAAAATTTGGTACAAATTGATGTTCGGTTTTTGATATCTCTCAAATCAATTTCATTTATACAATTTGTAAGAACTTAAGAAATGCTACTAAAATTGTTAAAAAATTCGTTTCGACTTAAAACCTATTTAACAAAACTAGATTTTCAAACTAAACTATTTACTTATATGAAAAATATTGTTGGTAATTTTAAAATTTGTAACAATAATTCAACTGTCAACTTTTTTAACCCAACACGAAAACCTACAAACTTTTAAGGAAGACAAATCGACAGACGGGATGGGAAGTTATCAGTGTGGGTCGCATCCCAGCCTCTTTTCTTGTCATGTATTTGAAATTTTTAGTGTTTAATTTTAGTATTTGTTAATAACAAAATAATACACAATTGTGTAAAGAACAACTTTATGTACTGTGAAAACGTTATTAACTTTTTTACCAGTTTTTAAAGCCATTGTTCATTTATTCTTCTATAACCTTCTTGTATAAACATATTTTAATCTGAAAGAATTTTTTGAAAATTAATTTTTACATCAACTAATTGAAATTTAATCTTTTGATAGAAAAAGCAAACATTTACTTAAATTTTCATTTATGTACTTATATTCTGGGTACACCTATTTTATTTGTATGTACAATAAGAAGAGCAAATAGCCTACTTAATATGTAGATACTATAACAGATTGGAATGCAAAATTTGTAATTAAAAGCTTGGAACTTTATTTTAGGAGGATTTATTTGCAACAATCCAAAATGTATATGTAGACACAATTTGAACTTTGATATTAATCGCGACTAAAGTGTAATTATTCAACGTGACGTGGATTCAAAAATTTATTTTTGAATATAAATCAATCAACAAAATAATTTATTTAAAAAGGACACTTACAAAAATATTTTAAAATTCAATTTATAATAAGAAAACCAATCAAGTACATATATTTGTATTTTTTAAATAAATTATTTCAAGAGTGAAACAAAGAAAATCACATGAATTATTTTTTTATTTGTCATTCAAAAGTTTATCTGTCAACCTCCCAAATTACATTAAATTGATATACATTGACATAAAACACACCCAACTATCAAGTATACATATGTACTTATACTATTTAACCTGTACCTGCCCGAAACAATTAATTACTCTCTAACGAATAAACAATTTTATAATTATTATAATAACTTAAATCAACACTCCTTAGAATTATTTTTTTAACTACATATACATATATGTGTTAAATAAAAGTTCTATGTACAAAGCAAGTTATTTCATCAGATGGAAATCCCAAATGAGAAAGAAATAATAATCAAAGTTCTCATCAAATAACGACCTTTATTATAATGTCAAGCCCCCTTTCGATATTTAATACATTCGGATTCTATAGATGCATGTCAGATTGTCGTCATTAAAGATTTAATCGCCTTAACTTAATTATCATCTGACTTTGTAGATATATTTTTTTTAATTTTCACTCATTTAAATAATGTACTTAATGAGTACCTATATTATGTATGTATAAGCATGTATAGCTCTATGCATATACATTCATAATAAGCACTGATATAAATTAAAATAACTTATTGAAACCTAACTGTTCACACATAAGATTAATCAATTTTTGAATGAAAATTTTCTTTTCATCAGAAAAGAGAAAACCAAAATAAAAACATCACAGCGTAATAAAATAATTGATTTTTAAATAAGAACTTATTTTCTTTCTTTTTAAGTAGATTTTTTATTAATTAACTCTCCCAACACTGTGGTTTTTAAGAGTATTCAAAATAAACTTTAATTAAAAATTAACTAACTTTGTTGAATTTATTTTTTTCAGTCTCTAAGATAAGTAAAAAAGATTTTTAACTTAATAACTTAATATCCGTGGCAGTAGAGAAACTTTTTTGATAATGTGAACCTTAAAATTATAATTAAGACGTTGTGTTATTTAAAGTTTAAATAACAACATGAGATTTTAGTATTAGATACGTACAACTAATTTGACAATTAAATTTTATATTACATAATTTTATATTGGTTACTTCACAAAAAAAAATATGTTAATTTAAAAACTTGATAAAGGGAAGTTACTGATTTTGAATAAAGCGTTAATAATGTATCGAGAACTGACATATTTTTAAGTTTTAGAATTAAAAACAAAACCATTATGAAAAATGGAAAAATTCTCGCTTTTAAAACAGCTTTCAACTTTACTACAAATTCTATGAGCATTTGGCCACTTTTGAAAGTGGCATAAGTCACTTTTTTTTAAGTCGAGATATTTAAGATATTTGTTATACCGTTAATTACTTATACTTCTCTCGAAGAAATCTCAATAGTTCTCAACTTATTGAGTGCAAATTTTTTAAAAATGAAAAGATACCGTTCAATTGTATTTAGTGTTGCCATTAACCCGATTTTTTTTTGAAAAAGTGACTTATGCCACTTTCGAAATAAACGGCTCAATTAAGTGCCATATAACTAGCTGAATACCTTACAATACAATAAAATTTTATCGTTTGCACGTGATTAAATTCACTTTGATTTGACACTTTTAAAAACGGTCATATATATGTTCAAATTAATTTTACATGTGTGGATTTCAAGATTGAATAGTATTTTAGTCAAAATTGGTCAATTTAATTTGATTCAGTTTATGAAGTCGTATTAAAACAAATAAATATAGTCCAAGTCTACAGAAAAGTTAATTCATATTGAATTCTGATATAACACAATTTTTCATGTGAACGGAGTGTAATTAATTCAAATATAAAATTTCTATTTACAAACTGACCCGTTTCTTTGTACGAAAATAAATTTTTTGAACTCTGATATTATTGTTTTTTGATTAAGGAATTTTAAAAAAGCATAGGAATGAATGGCAAGAACTACTTGCAAGACATTTTAAGTATTCAAATATTTTATTTCGTAGAGTCGTGGCTCAAAAAGAAAAAGTTTTATTTTTGTATCCTTTTTTTTCATATAAATACATGTCTTGTTTTAACAATACAAACATTCAACAGGGCAAAACGACGATTATTACCCTATGAATTATTAATTGATAATTCCAATACAATTTGGCGAACAATTTAGTTTAACACAATAATTCATTAAAAATGTATCAATTCATACTGTTGAGTCTTACCTCTTCAAAATAGCTCAAGTATTGGTTTAAATTTTTAACAGGCTCTAAAATTTTATTATTATACCTTAAGACTTTTTGAATATTAAGGTCTTAGGCTAAAACAAATAGGCTTTTTGGTGAATTTTTTTATCAGAAATACTACAAATTATTTCGAGATCCCAATGACTGCTTAGAATAATTTTGTTGGAGCATTTTTTTAAAAATTGTCAATTGATGTTTTAATTAAATGCATACACATAAAAACGGGTTGTTAATTAATTAATAGTGTACTTTTTACTAGCCAAATGTCAAATTATAACAGTTGTTTATATTGCGGGCTATTCAATATAAAACCTCTTATTTGAAAACCCTATATTTATCGGTAATACATATTTTATAAATTGGTTAAAACAATTTTAAAATGGGAGTAATACGTTTAAATATTTGCAGTTTTTAAAAGAAATAATTTTTGTAGTTAAAAATAACATACTATTACGAACAGCAGCAATCTACAGTTTGAGCCGTACGAGCATGCACTGGTGTTTTTACATCTCCTACAGACGCCGATTTTTCCTATTGTACGCGCATTTGGTTAATTAAATTGACCGAAAAATCACGAAGTGCACGAAAGCGTTGCTCAATTGTGTATCTTTCTATGGTTTACTCGTAAATTGAGTGAGTCTGAATTTGAGAAATGTCAAATAAAAAGCTGTGTGGTTCTTATTTCTTGAAAGTTAACCACCCTTTATATATTTAAGACCCTATGTTTTGTATATAAAAAAATAAGTTGTCAGAGGAACTTTAAACAATCATCACCTAAAGTTTAGTAAACATTTTCATTTGAGTATGTTAGTTTAATTTCAAACATTTTCTAAATTTCTTATTTTTTAAATTCACACAGACGAGACGCTCCAATGTCTAATGGCAACACTTTTGCTGTTTACTAATTAAAATAGATTGTTAATTAAATTCCACCCACGTTCTATCTTCCCTTCAATAGATAGATAGATGATTTAACTCTATATCCCTATTATAAATTATGTGTATACTGGTTTAGTGTATTAATATTAATTAAAACTTGAATGATTAGTTTTGCGTGTTAATTTTATACAATAATTTTTTTCAGTGTTATTCTCACTCAAATATATATATAAATATCGGTATATAATGAATGTGAATGACATAATTAACTCGAAAATGAGTAGAAATCTATATTTGAAATGAGAGAAAAAACTAGCCAAGCGGGGTACGTTTTTGTCGGTATTGTGTCATTCAAAATAATTATTGTGTTCAAGTTGTTTTATTATTATTTACTTCTTTATTCCATTTTATATTTTGTTCTTTTTTCGTATGAATGTAAAGTTTGCTAATTGTCTATGTTAACATAAATATTTGCCAATTCGAAATTTTTGCAATTCAATAGAGCAAATATTTGCTAACATTTGATTTGTTTCATACATAAATTGAACATAATCCAAATGTATCTTTATGTAGAGGTATAGATATGCAAATTTTGAAACGTACTTACAGTATTTAGAAATAGACAAAAGATACAAATTAGAACTTACCTGAAATGAAAAGAAGGAAAACAAATTATTAAACAATCAAATAAATTACATAGATGAAAAATTTTGGAAGTGATCTGATTAACAAGTAGGACAACACTTTTTAACAACTTTACTTTAAGCAGTTTTTTTCATAAAATTGATGAAATGTGTTGTCAAATTTTTATTCAGAAAGTTATTTCAGGAAATCGCAAATAGGAAACAAGCAGATTTAGGTTAGGTATTAAGCAAGAAAAATGAAAATTAATATTATGTACATATCTCTTTCGGTGAGGATATTTTTTTCTTGATTATGTTTGGAAAACAATTTTTTCTGTTACTATACCAGTTTAAAGAGTGGAACCACAAGGAAAAAAAAGTAAAAAGAGAAATCATTATTTTTTACAAAATGCACTTTTAGCAATATAGTTATCTACAATATGACATTTTAAAAACATTAGTACGTACAAAGCCAATTTCTTCACCAACTTTTTATTGTATGGGAAGACTTGGACTTTCTTCAAATACTTTTTTCCAAAACGGTACTATTTGATTTAACTTTAAGAATTAAATAGGCTTTAGCAGAACACTTTTTATATCCTAGTTTGTATTTTAAATTGATAACGTTTTTTTAGTGTTTTTAAATAAGCTAGGCAAAAATGTTTTTTTAATTTAATTACTTTAAGAACAATATTTTGTGTGTGATAAATTACTTAAAGTTAATATATTTATTTTATCTCCCAATATTTGAGTCGGAACCATTACTTATCAATTTTTTGTTGTTTTTGTGTCTTGCTTAGATCAATTTTTTACCAATTTTGCGTACTATTTTCTGTAGGTTTTAAATTTATATTTATATATATTTTTAGCTTCTCATATGAAGTTATTGTAGTTCTTCCGATTTGTCGAATTGAACATTTTGATATTTCTCGACATTTCAAGGTCCTGCCTAGAGTCGAAATAAAAGATTATTAGAAAGATGCCTGTGAGTGCGTATGTTCGTAAGGCCGTACGTTCGCGACTTTTTTTCGTCGTCCATAGCTCAAGAACCAGCAAAGATATCGACTTCAAATAAATTTTGTTATACAGATAATAATGCAGAAGGTGCAGCAAGTTATACGAATAAAATTCAATAAAGGTTTTTTTTATAAATAAGAAAGGAAAAACAAATTTGTCACCCCACGAATAAAAAATGATTTAATCTCCAAAACCATTTTGTGCAACAAAGAGTAACGTTTTTAATATCTGGTAAAATTTTGAGAAAAATCGAATTGATAGTTTTTTACAAAAAATAAAAACCTAAAAAAATTAATAAAAGTTGGTAAAAATTGATTTTCGACCCAAATATCTTTTCAAAACTTTGAGATATTGGCTTTAAACTACTTTTATCTTTTAAAAAATATTGTTGTTAACAATCAGTCAAATTTTGAGAAAAATCGAATTGACAGTTTGTTTACAAAACATTAAAAACCTAAATAAATTAAATAAAAGTTGGTAAAATTGATTTTCGACTCAAATATCTCTTCAAAACTTTGAGATATTGGCTTTAAACTTGTTTTATCTCTTAAAAAATATTGTTTTATTTCACAGAAAATATTGTTTTTGATAATCAGTAGTTTTTTTTTATAAAAATATAACAGTCCGTTTTTTCATAAAAGAAAATCTTTAAATAATAGTACGCAAATTTGGTAAAAATTGGTTTCGGGTCTTGATATCTCTCAAATTAATTTCATTCATCAAATTGATATATGTTTATGTAAGAAATAAAAAATGTTAAGAAATAATACTAAAATTGGTAAAAATTTGTTTTCGACTAATAATCTATTTAACAAAACTAGATTTTGAAATAAAATTATTTCATTATATATTGGTGGTATTTTTGAATTTTTTAAGAATATCTGTTCAATACAGATAACTTTTTTAACTATTAAGCTAGACAAATCGACAGAACGGGTGTGAAGTTATCAGTGTGGAAGACAAAATTAGTTGGAAGACAATATTTTTTTAATTTTTGAAAAGATAATTGAGTCGAAACTCAATTTTTAGCAAATTTGCGTACTATTGTTTGTAGATTTTAATTTTTTATAAAAAACGGACTTTTTTTACAGTCATTTCATGGTATCTGTTTTTAAAATTTCAAAGATTTTTGGTGTAAATATTTACACCTGGAATTCTAACGATAATTCTGGAAAACATACGATAAATATCTTGGTTGATCCTAACTCTAATTTCTTAAAAAAAAGTTCTCGATTTGTTTTAATAACTTTCAAAAATATTATTTTTGCATAAAACTTGTGATTTTTGGTGAGAAAGAAAATACAATGCTTCTAATTCTGTTTTATTGTTTTGAAGGAGGAGTGGTCGTTCTAGTTTTCAATCATTTATTATTTTCAAAACTCAAACTTTAACTTTAAAACTTTTAATGACATAATTAAAAGCATTAAGTATTGGCAATACTTTTGATTTTTTTTACTTTTACAATGCTTAACATTTTGAAAACGTATGCACTAAATTATTTTAAGCCATATGCAAAAGTTCATTCTATGCAATCGGGCATTTTAAGTTTTTTGATCATTATTTCAGAAATGACACGAAAACTGTTTTTGCCTCAATAAATTGTTAAAGTTTTCTTCAAAGAACAAATTAAGTCCCAAAATGAAAACAAAGACAATTTTGGTTAAAAAAAAGAAACTACCCTTTTATGTTGAAATTTTTCCCACACAAACTACCCATAAAATTCACAAAAGCAAAAAAACAATTTCCACCTGCTCAAAAAAAGGTTTCTAACAAAACTTCAATAATATAATAAGACACGAACAACAACAGATATTGGAAGGGGGCAGCAAAAATAGCAGCAGCACTATCAGAAAGCAACCGAACCATGTCGGAATAGCTTAATTAGAAATCAGTAAATTTGTGCTCACGAAATTTGTTAATTAAGAACTAAGCTTGTACACCTAGTACGAAGTATATTGACATCATCTACAACAACTGGTAACAATCATGATGTTACCTCCTAACATTTCTTTATTAATGAACATGAACTTTTTTTTCTTTACTCTTATACATTGTAAAAATGCAGATACTCCCCTCGGATCGTTTTCTTTTCCCTGCTTAAAAAAATAATTCCTTAGATATACTTAATTTTCCATGCAGGTTCATACATTCTCTATTTTTATAGCATAATTTTCACAAAAGAATAATATACACACAACACCTACAATAATATTCCAGGTGACAATATTCAGCCAATAAAAAAAACTATAATAATAAAAATAAAAAGTGTAACAAATATAGTAAAAAAAAAATAACATCAGTTCCTGCTCACATAATCCTCATGTTATTGTTTTTATACTGTTTTTTGTTCGTCCTCACTCCTTTTTAATATTGTACAGAAGTAACGCTATACTACCTACCTAGTACCTATCTATACCTTAGATACCTTTTACAAAAGTCCGAGGTCGAAACGGACATTGAGTTTTATGAACCTTGTCGATTGGGTGTTTCTAGACTCATAGAGAAGTGGTTGTTTGTATATTGTATACTTTTTAGTCCTTGGAAGCATGAAAGGATACAAGACTATAGCCAGAGAGAACCATCACATACAACAAAAAAAAAAAAAAAAAAAAACAAACAAACCCACGACGTATTATAGTTTTCACTCTATTGATTTCCTATAGATATTCAGAAGAAAAGAAGCTCGCTTCATTGCATGTTCCTGTGTCGCCAAAGCTATCTTTCTATACATAGACATATGCAGTTCAACTAGCAAATCTAGCACGATAAAGGACGAATGATAAATAATAGAAAACGTCCAGGCTAACTTTTCAAAAAAAAATCCAGTAGGTTGCAAATTTGCGCACCTATACAATAAAGATGATATCTAAGTGCGATTTGTCAGTCTTTTTATTCGCAAGAATATTGGGAAGAAATTTGTATTGCCTTGAGAATGGCAAAGGTTTTTTTTTTTAAAGGAAATCACAAAGCTTGACCAAAATGTAACTCTACCAACCAAACTATAAAATAAGGGCGGCTTTTGTTTGAATAGTTTACTTGCTTTCTACCTATTCGCACCTTACAAACGGGCTTGAATATGAGGGTGCTTAAAAAACGTATATTTTGAGCTTTTTTCATCAAATTTTCATAGCTCGTCGGTATTTTATGGTATCATATCGGCTAGTAAAGAGATTTTTCAAAAATTGAACGATCTATAAAGATTCATTGTGATTTATCTTTAACTTCCATTAATGGCGTTTTTAAACCGTCTTTTTTTCATACAATTCTAAATTCTCTGATATTATTTTAAAACGGGGGCTACAGAAAAAAAAATATTTTAACAAATTTTATAGGAAATTCAATCTCCTACAAAAAAATTATTTGGGTCCGTACATCTAAGATGTATAGTTTTCGAGATATTAGTCGTGGAAGTTTGAGTAGTATTGAATTCACATACATTTTCAAGCAAAATTAAAAAAATATCATAAACTTCAAGGACTAATATCTCCAATACTTTTGAAACAAATTGTTTGTTTTGCTAGAAATAGTGTCCAAAGAGTTTTAAGATTCATAAAAAGTGTCGAAATCGACTTATTTTTGAAAAGAGGTGTCCTGGTGTCCGACCGTTAAAAAGATGTCAAAATGACACTTAAGTGTCTATAAAGGTAACCCTGCTCCGACTTCTTTTCTGTAGGCCGTACCATTTTTGAGATAGTGGCAGAAAAATGAGAATTGTTTGGAAAAAGAAAACGCTTTATCGGTAGAGTGGATCTACAGAAATTTAAAGAAAGAAGTGTACGTGTATTTTATTAAAAAAAAATTGTTGTAAGCGAGTACTTTATATGTATATTAAGGTCTCACATTTTTAAGGACTTCTTATTTCGAAATACCGGCAAAAATGGTCGCATAGAAAAAAGCGTCCTAATGAAAATGTACATACACACTTTTTGTGTGTAAACGTTTACATCACTATAGTTATTTATACAGTTACCTAAACTAAACTGATGGGTTATATTTTATTTTTGCTTCTGCGTTTTTCTTCTTAAAAGGGTAAAAGTTGATTCCTTTGTGGGGTTTCTTTTAATTAAAATAAGTGACCATGAAGTGTTTATATTTGTTTGTGTGTATCTGTTTATACACACATACATATACAAGGTATAGATTGACTGCGATTTCAGGTGTCCATTGAGAGATTTCAAAGGTTTCTTTCATTCTTTCTTATTAAATGGAAAAAATACAACAAAAGAAAATTACCTTTAGGGGTTCATCCAGGAAAAGTTAGCGTTGGTGATGGAAAGAAAATAAGTGGTTGCTTTGTTTTGTGCTATTTTTTTATTTAAAGGGAGGTTTTGTTTAAAAAAAATGAATTGAACATAAAAAAGTTTATTCACAAAGTAAATCTTGTAAGCAGTTATTATATTTAAGTTAAAACAACGAAAAAAAGGGTGAAACCAAATACCCAGATCTTTGATTGTTGATGTTGTTTTTATTCTTTCGTTCTTGTAATGTGAGTTCGGCGTTTGTGTTAATCATTAATTTCTTTAAAGAAGAGCTTAATTTTCAGGATAAAACGTGAACAATAAATGAATCCTAAAGGAAGGGTAAATAAGTGCTGCTAAATTCATTAATTAGTTTGTGTGGGGGAATTTAGTTATTCATTTTTTTTTTCGGAACAAATTGATTCGAAAAGAACTTTTGAAATATCATTTACGTTTCCAGTAATATTCCAGGAGAACATTTTATTCACCATGAGTCCCATTTATAAACACAAAAAATAAAAAACGTGTTAAAGAACTTAAAACAGATTTTATAATATTTAATTGTGTATTAAAATGGCTTCCATATCAATTGTCAAACTTCCCACTTTTAGTATTTGACAGAAAAGAAGAATGAAAACTTCTTAACATTATGTAGAAACACCTGTTTAAGAATAAATTATTCTTCTTCTTCTATCATGTACTGAAAAGAAACAACACCAAACTAATAAACTTCCTAAAGAAAAACAATAAATTATAGTTAAGAAATGTCCGGAAAGTTATACAAGACAAGAACTTATGTTTCTTCTCGAAACTGTATTATTAATGGAATATTATTTAAAATCTTGAAGTTGACCAAATAAATAAAAAAACAATAGATTTGAAGATGGTTATCAGAGGTGTGGCTTTATAAATTTATTACACGATGACATTTTCAACTGTCAAAAAAAAAAATTCAACGGAAAGATGTCAATTTTCTATCAATTGAACATGCTTTGTTTCAGTTTCTTGTTCTCATGTTTTAATATTTGACAGCAAAAAGATTTATTAAAAATTAGAAGCTTATATTCAAGAAATCTTTAGATAATTTCAACTTTAATGGAGACATCTAACTAATATTATAAAGGGGAAAGATTTGTATTTTTGTATGTAACGAATAAACTCAAAAAGTACTAGACCGATTTTAATGCCTTGTAAGGGAAATAAAAAATAAAGTATTCAATTTACTAGTTTTTGTTTAGATGAAGTTCTAAGCATTTTTTTAAAGGCAATGTTTCGAAAAATTGTACAGATTCAATTTCCTTAACTAAATAGTTTTAAGAAATTGGGCATCGCCAGTGCAGCCTAGTGTGAGATATCGGAATATTAACTAACAATTTCATCATCATTAATGAGAAGAAAAACCTTACTGGCTATTTTGATAGAGCATTGTTTATAAAAATAGTGATGAGAAAGCGTATCAATTGAATCTAATGTGAAGCAGATTACATCACATGCCAAACGTTTAACATTGCATAATTTTAATAGCAAATAAAATAGTATAAACCAGTGTTTAAATTATATCAGTACATTTTTTTACTCTCAGTAAATTTCTAAAATGAAATTCAGATTGTGGTATTGTAATTATAAGATTCATATCGACATCATTTCTGCAGCTTATATCTCGAGAAAGTCAGGTACAATTTGTAAGCTTAATTTTAAAAATGCATAGAAATTAAAAAAAAATACAAAAAAAAAATTACAAAAATAAAATTATGTCAATTTTGCCTTTATTATTGTTTGATAAACCGCAAAAAATGTCTTCTTAGTACAAGGGCCGTACTAAAATTTTATTTTTAAGTTTCATCTGTTTAAATGAATCATTCTCTTACAAAAAAAACTATGTTTTTGTGAACTAAATTTTTGATGTCTTGAATTTTGGTATGTAAATGATTTGTTTAAATATCACCGAAATACGCTTTTATCTTAACCAAACTTTTTTTTTCATTGAAAAGGTCCTTTATTCTGTTTTCAATTTTTATTCTTTAAGTACGTGCATGGCATACTCATTTACAAGATTACATCAGCCAAACAACAGTCAGATGAGGAACAAGAAGTTCAAGGTTAAGAGTTAAAAACAAAAACAAAAACAAACATTGAAAACGAAAACGAAAAACTTTATAACTTCTTGCAGCAGCTTACAGTCTTATCCAATCCAATTATATAAAAATGACATGTCAAGTGACATTTTCACCTTGGAAAGAAAATCTCAGTTTCTTTTAAGATTCCAAAAACTTTTCCTCCAAGTAATTTACCTACATCCATCCATACATATCCGTATCTTTGAATTTTGAATAGAAATTCAAGACAAACGTAACCATGCAATCCATATGTGATGTCGTCCTTATTATCGGCCACGTTCAAAGTCACCTACTACTTGGTGCTTGTACTAATGCACTCTATATATCTCTTAGGAGATAAACTGTCAAAGTTACGACATTGAAATTTTGGCCTTAATTTTCTTAAATAATTTATTATACTACTTATAGTATAGACATTCTAAACCTTGTCTGGCGCCACCTAAAGCCGTCATCATCGTCGTCGCCGCCGCCGATAAAATACATATATCTGTACGTAACGTAGCATAATCACAAATAATCCTTTTTCGTCACTATGAGATCCTTTGTTTTAATTTTGCAGGAAAATTTCATCTCAAACTATTTCTTTCTTCTTTAAGAAACTGATAAAGAGAAGGATACAAAAAAAAACATAAAATCAATAAGAAATCATCGTCCTCGAGCCCCCTTTTGCAACCCCTCCCCCCCTTAATCTGACGTTCTTTGATGGTAAAATTTTATATAGTTACATCACATGCCTCATTGCATATTGTAACACCGAACCGCCAGAAGAAAATATTTCCTATATATGTACATTCTTCCTCCCTGCATCTTCACTTGTCAATGAGTTTATTTCTGTACTGTGCCTTTAGTCTTCATTGTCATCTCTCTTAGATAGATGAGGAGGAGAACAAAAAATAAAGGATACAACCAAACCAACAAATCACTTCCCCATCAGTATTGTAGAACGATGACGATGAAAAAGATCCTTAAAAAAGTTTTGTAAACTTATTACACATCACATATTCCTACAATATGAACATACAATCTTTTGAGAAATTTAAGTCCAAAACTGTGTGGCACTTACTTGCTCATTAGTCATTTTAAATAGAGCTTTTCTGACGAAAGAAGAAAATTAGTAAAGTGTATAAGATTTTGAAAAATCTTCGGTGTTCCAAAATGAGACTTTAGAAAACTCTTAGAAAGATTCAATAATGATACAAACGAAGACTAGCGACAAAAGTAGTTAAGTCATATCATACCGAAACGAAAGTAGTACGTATTGATTCAGAAGCTTACTTATCCAAGTTATGTCATCTGATAACCAAAACATACGTTTTTTCTGAAGTTACGATATTTGGTTAACATTTTTGCAGATTTTTGAGGCTTTTCTAAAAGCTTTAATTTTGATATCTATTGATTTCATAGGCTCAATACATAGTAACACATTAATTTGCGTCAACTAAAACAACTAAAAAAGAAAATTAAGTAAATATTTTATTCAAAAAAGGTGACTGCAATAAGAAGTTATTCAATGAAATTAAGAAAATGTATTAGATTTTTATTTAATGTGCTCGTAAGTACTTTTTAACTGGAAGACTGGCTCTATGGCCTCAATCGAATCGATGTATTTGTGGAGGGTTGTCACGTAGCCTTTACCCAAGTGTCAATCATTGTGTCCAAAAAGTCACAAATTCTATAGGTAAAAGGCACAAAATAATATTTTACTATCTATTAATCTTTTAATCTGCAGAAAATGGGTCCAAAATATTGCATTTATTTAAAAGTCTGCTAGGCATAGGTCTATTAATGTATGTGGGGTCCAAGAACCACCAACTCAATACAATCACAATTAATAAAGTTATTTCATTTGCAGAACATATTTAAGTTTTTTCAATTCTTATACAACTTTACTGAGTATTGATTCGGAAACTTACTTCCAATGCGACAATTTGTGCATTTTGGAAGGAGGGAGGTGCTCTAACCTCAAATATGATAGGAACAATATATATATCCAGTGTAATACCCTTGGCAAATATCAGTGAGTGGGTTTGCAAAACTCCTCCTGGTGTAAAGTTATTTGGCTGTGCAGGTTCAGCAAATCCTCTCTTTAAAATACCATATAGAACATCGCTTTCAAATCGACCTACGAAAATTTTAGAGGTTATTTCACCAAACTATAATACAACTATTAATTTAGATGAATTACACTACTTTCTTATCACAGTAATTTACCAACATTGAATAAATTTACTGTTCATTGCCTCTACACCCAACAACTTACGCTTGGCAGACTTCCAAATTGTTATACTCCTACGCTTAAAGCAAAAAAGGGAGTAGGTTATTAGAAATATGGGAAACGTTTCCATTGTCAAAATAACATAACTTTTAGTAATACTTAAACCTCAAATTCTATTTTTTTTGTGATAAAATTACTTATCCCTAAAGCTCTAATAAAACGAACCCATAAAAGAAGAAGCGGAAAGAAATTGTTCTTCTTTCCTTTTAACCCGCCTACATGCTATTGCCATATAATAGTGTTTTGGCCTTATATAGGTAGGTATCTATACTTTTTTCAGCCTATGGCCAGATCTAAAAAAAGATATTGTTCTTCCTTGTTGAAGCTTTTTATTTATTATTATTTTTTTTCTTCACTCTTCCTTTGTAATATGAAACAGGATGATGAAAAATATAATGAAAAGAGATGAAAAATATGGTAAGGGGCCAAACAATTAGTCAGGATATCGGATTTTTTTTTCTTGGCAATGACATCTCAAGTCAAGTCAAACTTTGAGGAGAAAGAAAGAAGCCAAATTGCTTTTATGATATCAAGACACATATGAATAAATTTGTATTGGTATAGATCCACCCGCAAAAATTTCATATCTCTAAAATTGTTTTGTATTAGATTTTTTGAAATTTATGACAGTTTTTAAAACATATATTTCCATATTGCACAATTTTAACTTTTGCCAAAATTGTACTCAATTTTTCATTTTTAGTACATTTGCAATATACATACATACATATGTTACTATACATGCATACAAATATTTATAATTGAAAATCTTACTCATTACGAGTTTGGCATTGACTTTGTAGTCGAATATTTGTAAAATATCTGAAATTGTTGTAAAAACCCAACCTTAAAGATTTTTAATTTTTGTATTGTTTTTGCTTTGTTCATGTTAATTGATATATTGCCAAATGAATTCTCTTGTTGTCTGGGCTGTCGTATATGTTCGTATAGTACATACCTACTTAATATATCGATTGTTAAATTGCTTCCTCACTCGCTAGCAACTCGGGGGTAATGAATTGTTATTGTTTCAATTTGAATGTGTCGAGTATGTGCACTTGGGATAATGACACCCGCCATCATCAGGACCACACGAGACGCGAGAAAAAGTTTATAGTAAACAGATTGTATTTATTGTTTGTTAAGATCGAAGAGTTCATATATATTTATTACAAATTTAACATCAGACGTTTTTATGTAGTAAATACTCAATTAACAGATCGACAGACACGAGTATAGCATAACAGTTGTAGGTATGTAGTTCTGTTTTCATTGAAGTAAAGAGAATTAATTGGTTTAAATTATAGGAATACTGACAGAAGATGAACTTACATACGTTATTTATTCACCTCATCAAATAAAATGATATGTGAAGTCAATATTCAAGTACTTTAACCTATAAATATGAGTACACACGGAGCACAAAAAATTACTGTTGTGATTAGTTCAGTAAATTAAGATAATTTGTTTTCAATCCCTAGATCGAATGAAAAAAATGGGGAAAATTGTTCCAGGGGGTGTTTAATGCCCGTAAAGAGTTACTGGCATTTTTCTATGTTTTTTTTGTTTTCCAAACGAATTTTTATGGTCCAGGGGGTGCTTTATACCCGTAAAGAGTTACTGGCATTTTTCTATGTTTTTTTGTTTTCCAAACGAATTTTTATGATTTAGAGACAATTTTCAAAGTTTTTAAGCAAAAAAAAAACTAGCTTAAAAACAATTTAGGTACGATCCTCTGATATTTGTATCAAATTTGTTAAACATTAAAAGATTTTATATAAGCAATTACAGTGTAGTCTCTACAGTAGTTAAAAGAGGAAGTTAAATATTGTCTCATACAAAATTTTGTACAACCGGAAAGGGTACAAATTGCTCAGTCGGATTATACAAAAACAATGTTTGTACCAAGATGAATATATGCTGAATGATTTTGCTAAAATCTCTTAACTCAATTAGCTTAAAATTTGGAATTAAATTAATAAAATCTTAAATACTGTTACATGTTGTTTTTGTTTTCCACAAATGCTTATAATAATTTAAAATATATTTCAATAGTCTCTGTCACAATTTTTACAAATTATTTTTTTTTTTTTTTTTGAAAACGGACATAACAATTCAAATGTAAAATTTGTTTTTTTTCTCATTTATAAAACAACAAAAATAGAGTTATTACATCACGCCCTCTACCACGCCTTTTTTTATTTTCTTAAAAATATTATCCATAAACACAGTGCAAAGTAATTAATTAAAAGTTGTTGGAGTCAGCACGATTTTTACAAATCAAAGGTCCCTGAAATCTAAGACCATAGTTTATAGAAAATATGGATGTATAAGAACAAACCGAATTCGATTTTAAAAACTTTATAAATACTAAGTCATAATGAATAAGTCAGGAAACTGCTTCAAAATTTCAAATGATTGTATATTTTTGAAGTTTCCCTGGAACGTACTCTATAGCATTTTTATTTTTTTGTCCATAAAAACAAAGGCTCAAAACTGTACAAAACTTGATAGAATATTTTAAATAATTGAGAAAACAAAAATGTTTTTTCCAATAAGCTTTTAAATTTCATTAAAAATCGTTATTTTGAGAATTAACATAGAATTCTTCAATATTATCCATTTAAAATTGAAATTGACCGAATTGAAAACTTTATAGATAAATATAACAAAAAAGTGAAAAATTTAAATTCACATTTGAATAATAACTTAATTTCAATTTTGAAGAAATTTATATTTTAGCGTTGTTTTCAGTTTTTAGTACGGTGCAGGTTGCTGAAAGAATTAAAATAACTTTCATTTATGTGAAGTTTATAATTTCCTATTTGAACTGAATACTAATGAGTTTTTGATAAAGAAACTCTTTAAAGCTTCAGATATAATTATTGACTTTTTTTTACTAATTATATTTGAAACTCTTTCTATTTGATACATATGTGTAGGCATATAGCTAGCAGCTTTCTTACTCGTAAGAGTAAATAAATAGAAAATACTTTCGCTATTGAGATTGAAATGGAATATTTTTGCCAAAGTGAATTTTATTACATATTTGTATTTTGATTGACATTTTTCCTTTCCCTATATCAAATCAACGTCGCATAAATCATAATAAATAAGAAAATTTCTTTTCTTACACAGCAGATCACTTGATTGATATCATTAGCTTTTCAAGATTTTAAAAAGAATTTGAAATGTCAAAAAAGAAAGGATTTATTTTGTTATGAAAATTGGTTAAATAAATTGAAAATTTATATAAATTTGTTTTCGGGTTGAAGTTTTTTTCGAAACATAAATAGAAAATATAAGAAAGATGCATTTATTTCATTGATTTCATTATTTTTGAATAAAAAAAACAAGAGGCGATCTTCGAATACTTTGAAATACAAGTAAAATCTAAAAACTTCTTACGGGATTTTTAAAAAATGTTATACTTTTGATACCAATCTGATGGAGTTAAATAGCTAATGCGTATTTTAATACCATAATATCTACCGTGAAACAAGATTTTAAAAATATAATTTCAATCAATCGACTTGGAGTGTTATTAGTATTCAAATTCACAAACAAAAACAATGTTTGCATTACTGTATCTAGTAAGTATTGAAAAATTGTTTTATTTGGTGTCGCACTCGAATAAGGAAGAAGAAGAGCTAACATTTGCATCTAATTAATTAAACAAAAATGCTAAATGTATTTGTAGTGAAGTGATTGGTATACGAATCAATTGATTGACAGTATTTGGCTTTGTTTGTTTAAATTTTTATTTTGTGTACATATGCGATTTGTTTCTTAATGATTTATTGACTAATATATAGAAAATCAATGTGTTCATAAGCCATAAAATCAACTTCCTTATATTTTGTAACAATGTTTATTTTTCAAAAGATGTCAAAATACTTAGGTATATTTTTTTTAATCTTATCATTTTTGCACTACCTTAACCCTTTCGACACATTAAGTTCATTGTCTGACTTCCTACAAACAATAATTTATACAGAACATAGAGTAAGTACATATGTATGTATACAAAATAAAAACACTTATATTATTTGGCGCCTTATGAAAATTATAATGATAACGAGAATGATTTTATGTACTTGATAAATTAAGAAGCAAGCTATATTTTTATATCATTCAATTCTACATAGCTACGGTATAGCATAAGCAATCGCTGGCTTCGTGTGCTTCGATTTAAATTTTAATGATTTATGTTATTTTTTACTTTTCCTGAATGCTAATGAGTTCTTATGGGAATATTCTATAAAGTGTAACCATATTGTTGATATTTATTTTAATATGCGTTGATGGTGTATAAATATTGTTGAGTTTTTTGTTTTGTTTTATTGAAAATGATATACTGTATTGTTATAGTTTGTTCAACAAAAAAATGTTTAAGATAATGCGCTTTATATTTTTTATTATTGCGGATGTTGTGGCGTCAATGAAAATAATACATCCATTATTTACATTTACATTATGACTTATTACAATTGTTTTAGTTTCTTGGGTATTATTATCTAAAAATAGTAAAAGGTGACAATGAAAATAAAGGTTAACTCAGAGATTACACTTTGTTTCCTTTTACATTTCTAAAAATAAGTCTCCAGGAAACTACTATTACATCTGGAAATAGCTACTGCTAGATCTGACTTTTCACTTTTTTTTATTATCTTACTAAAATGGCTTTACATTGAAAAATTTTATTTATACAAAATTAATTTAAAAAAAAAAACACTAACGATTATCGAAAACAATTTTTTTTTTAAATTAAGGGGTTTTCGAATAATAAAATGGCATTTTAAATTTTTGAAGAAAAACTTATTTTTCAGAATCTTAAATTAGTTGTTTTAATTATTTTACTTGTATTTCGATCTCAACAGATGAAATTCTGTGCATGATCACCAAAGAGCGCATTATTTTGACAAAATTTTAATAACATTCCTATCTTTTATCCAAATATTAATTTATTTTTATAACTATAATTATTGTAAATACCTATGATGGCTGTGAAGCACCACTGCATCGGATTAACTAATATAATATGTTTAATCAACAATCTAATTTAAAGTGTCTATCAAGAAGTATTATCTTGGTACCTATGTAATGTATATATGATTTAAAATATTATTCTTTCAGAATAAGGTTGTTTCACACATATTTTACTTGCCTTCGCCTATATAAAAGAATGAATACTTAGAACAAGTTAAAGAAACGGGCCAGAAAGAGTCTATTAGAACAACTTTTTCAGCGTATACACATTATACCTATATAGGTATTACGTACAACCTCTTTAACTACAGCTTACGTGTCACTTCATAATTAAAATCCAAAAGGCAGAAGAGCCTGACTGTAAGCAACACATGAACAGCAATTTCTTGTACCTGTTCGTATGATTGTTTTTTTTTTTTAAACTTTAACGAAAAAAATAATAATTATTATTATAAGTTTATTTAAAGTAATATAAAATTACATAAAGTAATTAGTAAAAAGCGTAGCTGAACGTAATAACTCCATGTTTGCTCTGAAAAATTGTAGAAAAGAAGGAATGTGATTGGATTGTAGTAAGTACCTTCTACCTACCAATAATATTCCTTCATTATCATCATAAAATTTATCTATCTATCTGCATGAAGCTGAACACGCCAATGAATTATTCTTCATTCGTTTTAGACATTTACCTAACTACACTTTACAATTTAAACATACATGTTCTTCCTCTTTCTTTTCTTCAAACAATTTATTTTCCATCCTGGTTCTTCTAATATGAAATTAAAATAAAGCTATTCAAAGGAAAAAGCTTTGAACGAACTAGTTTAATACACAAACAATTGTTTTCGTTAAGTATGTTTACAAGTATTTTTCATTTCTGGAATGAGTTGTCCTAGGATGAGTTGTGTCTTGGGATGAAACTAGCTTACCGACAAAAAATGGTGTGTATATGATAAGTTCGTTCAAATACACAAACCATTTCCCTTAACATAATATTTTCCCAGTATTTCATATTGTTATGGCAATATAAAGTTTAGTTTTTTTCAACAAATTGTAAATTAATATTCAATCCGTATGAGAGCCGAAAATGATTCGTCCAGACTAAATTTCTATTCAATCACTAAACAACTGCATAGCAAAAAATATTTTTAAGAAAAAATGGAAAATTCTAACAGTTTTCAAACAACAACTTGAAAAATGGAGGTTTTTAAGACAAATCAAATGGCATTTATATCTTTGAAGGCAAACACATTTCTCAGGAATATTTTTAAATCATACATATGCACGTACTTTTGTAAACAGACTCTTTGTATAAAGGCACAAAAGAGCAAGTTCCTGCGATCCAGTCGTGCATTTCATTACTTTTTTTAAAGCCTTTTTTAAAGCATAATTCGGTCTTTATATCACATGGTATTCTGCTAATCAATATCGATCCAAATAAAATTTCTAGAGGAAATATGCGAGTTTTTTGTCAAAGCAATATGGAAAATACTACAATACACATTTCAACGTATCGTACGTTCATTATAATATTATTGATTTAATACATACTTTTTCAACAAGAGGTATAATTTGATTTTTAAAAACAAGAAAAGGCCTTAACAATGGAAAATTACAAAAAGCAATTTTTCAACACTATACCCTTTTAATGAACCAATTCGTAAATCTAAGGAATGAATTTCTTCGATAACAGGACGAATTCTATCGATTTTGTAGCCTTCCACGTGAAGTGACAAGATCTTGGTGAAAAATTGGGAAAACTTCCTCGAGAAAAAATACCATTCTATTGGGAAACGCTTTGCTTTTCAATCATTTCATCTTTCGTATTCGATTCGATTCAAATATTCAAGAAATACTTTAATAAGGCATATTCGAATAAATTTCCTACAATTGAAAAATATTTTTGAACCTCATGTCTCAAGAAATAATGTCTCAACAGAACGATGAGGACTTAAACATGTAACATTCTGTCTGAACATTTTCAAAAGTCATTACGCAATCACCATAAGGAATCAAAGGTCTTCAATCAAAATAAGAAATGTTTGTTTTTTTCTAGAAACATCGATTCCAGGATAACGAATTATCAAACTTCTTTGATTGCTTTACTTTTGCGATTTCTCATCAAATCTTCTAATTGCTCAATGTATGCTTTTAACGTTTTTATTTTAGAATTGCACATTCGAATAGGTATTTGATTGATGACCAGACACATGAGACCTAAGGTCTATAAAACACTAATAGAAATATAAGAACGACGACGAACTCTCTCGCAAGGAAACCATAGATTTTCCATAGAAAATTCCCAGAAAACTATATGCTGTGCAGGATTTTCGAATAAATCCTGCAACCGTTCTTGCATAACTTTCTTCACATAAATTGATAGCTTTATTGATTTTTGAAAACATACTTATACCTCAAGGAAAAACACAAAAAAAATTTATAAGCTGGTATTAATATAATTGACAAATCTGTACATCACATCTAAGCCAAGCAATAAAAAACATGATAAATCCTTTAAATGTGAAATAGTAAGTTGGAAACATATAAAATTATAAGACACGTCACATATTCATAACAACAACAAAACTTACATTATTCCTTGATTCTCGTACACGTGTATGTTGATCAAAAAACAAAATTGGTAGGTACCTCCTCCTATTCGAAGGATATACGAGTAAAATACAATTATTTTTTATGGCAACACAACCACTTAACAAGGCTTAAATACGACGCATGGCGAACGACAAACAACGACGCAACGCACGGATATATAACCCCCAAGAAAATGAACATTAAATTTACTTCGATAAAATATCCTGAGAAACTTTATTGTTTGATGTTGGTGCTTCTGTTGGTTTTGATCCTTTTGCTTATGTTTTTTGTCCTGATACACAGGTACACCATTTACAGAATAACACACTACCTACAACAACATCAGGAGCAACTCGGATAAAACACGACCCGTAAAATCCTTTAAGTAATTTCAAATACGGTTATACGGTTACGGTTATACGACTATACGGTAAGACTTGTGTTCTCGACGTTGTTCTTACTCGTACCTAGCTAACTAGACTTGTGCTGATGCACTCGTTCGTTGCAGGCCAATAGAAGTGAATTCCTATCATTCTGGTTGGAATATAGTGAACTGCTAGTTGCCAATTAGAAGCCTTACAATGGCGTAAAAGGTGGTGATGGTGTCGTCGCTCGTCGCTCGTAGTCGAATGTTGTCGGTGGAGGCAGCCTTTTAATAGTTTGATATAGAACTTAAGTTGCATCTATAGGTTGAATAAATGGATTTCATTATTTCGTATATGTAATATGCTGCCTCTTCTACTTAGCAACTAGATATGCGCTTATGACGGCGATGGTTGATAACTTGTCCCATCAAAAACGGGCCAACAAATGCATATGCAAAGGGGGCAGATTTAAGCTTTATGCAAGACACATAGAGCACATATAAATAGAAATGATTCTGCCCTTATATGTAGTTCAGGACGACAGAAGACTGCCAACCTACCGACTACAACCGAAGACGGACTAAAGAAGCACTCGACAAACAGACGGACGACGAATGAATGGATGGACGGATGGACGGTTGTAAAGGAGGATAAGGTCTATATCTTTATGTTTACTTTTATAGTGAAACGCTCAAGGGCTAATAAAATAAATAGTGAATGCAAGTCTTTTTTTTTTTGTTGCATTTATTTTTTTTATGTGGCAATGCTCGATGCTCGTAGAGCAATAAAAAATCGATTAAACGGATTTTATGCAATTTCATTCAAGGTTAGTAGTGTATAAATAAAAAAAAAACCGTGGATGAGGATGACCAACATCAAGTCTATAGCTCTACCTATACCCACATAATATAGTATGTAGAACCTACCAATAGTCCTTTTATATAGGAAGGTATAGGTTGGTAGGTAGATGAGTATATTTGAAGCTGAAATGTTATGTTGGTTTAATCCTTCACGCGCAGACAATTTTTCAACCCAATGAAGTTAAATTGCTTGAAAAGAAAATTATTTCGCTTGAAAAAGAAGAGAGATGTTGTTATTTTTTTGGTTTTAAAAAAGATGTTTTTTTTGTGAAAGGTTTACAACTTCAAGTCTTTTGTATATATGTTGATGATGCTTAACGAATATTTTCTGTGGTTTTTTAAACAACCAACAAAAGAATGAAATGCTTATGAAATTCAGTGGAAAATATTTGTGGTGGATTAAACATTTTGAAAAAAAAAAATACATGCCTACTCAAAACATACAATTAGTTCCAAAATAACAACCACAAGTCAAATGTCATAGGTATATGGTCTCTGGTTTGAGCAATGAATTCTAAGCAAAACAAAACTGGAGACGTCTCCACATAAAAATTTGCAGTTTCGAAGCCGAACATTATTTACTAAGCACCAAAAGACGAAATAAAATGTTACTCATTACCAGTGTAGAAGATTTCAAAATCAATTCAATTTTATAAAAATAATGTTGACGGTCGTGGTCTTGCTTTATTATGAGAAGACACTTTTCTCCATTTGTTTTTTAAATTAATTTCGTGCATTAAATTCCAACACAAACTGAAATGTCACTATATCAAGCGATTGAAATGGTGAGTACATTCGTGGTGAATAAACTGAGCAGTGGGTAGAGCGAGAGCAAATTTTTTGCCAGCTGTCAACTATTGACAATTGAAACAGTGTTACCAATTGTAAAATCAAAATTCTCTTTATTTATACAAAATTAATTTCGCCAACAGGTTTATAAATTATTATAACTAAAAATTAATTTAACAAATACAAAATTATTTTTTTGCTATTTGATAGAGGCATTGATTTTGCCTTCCTTCAAATAAAATAAATAACATACAAATAATGATGTTCCTTATTTGTGAGAAGACAATTTATTCCATTTCTTTTAAACAAGCCAGTTTTAGCTATCATTGAAATCAATCATTAAAATTTATTCACAGTTTGCTAATAGCTTTCATTGAAAATGTCTACACAAGTTTTAAGGGTAGCGTTGATCCTTGATGATAGGGAGATATATGTATGTAGACATTTAAATGTTTTCAAAGAAATGATTTTTTTCCCTGGGTTAAATAGCTTCATTTTTGCACAAAGGGTAATAAATTTGACTCTCTTATTAAAATCTCAAAAACAAATGTTCAAGGACGAAAACCAATAAATGTTTAAAATAACTATAACTCCTCACTTAACCTAATATCGGGATAAAAGCAAGCTCTTCATGTTGAAATTATTATTTAAACGGAACAGACAATAAATACACAAATTTATCTGACAGCTGTCAAAATCGAAACATGAAATAGTGTTACCAATTAAAAAACCAATTCTTAATGAAAACTACAATATTTCAAACAAAATCACGTATATTTTTATTCTTAAATTTAAAAATGTATTTAACAAATCGAAATTTAATATTTATTTACTATCATTCGACAGAGGTATTGATTTGCATCCATTTATTCACTTAAATGTCATGCCAAAAAAAACTTCATGTCATTTAATTGCGACGTTTGTTTTTTTTTCGAGTTTAATCAAAACAAACAAATAAATAACAAGTTTTTTTTCGATTTGTTATTTTTTGATGACTGATTCGTGGGAAACCCGAAAATGAAATACACATCAAAACAAAATAAAATAAAAAAACTGGTAGACACATTCCAAATTAAAAAAAAAATACGTAGATGACATTGCAATCACATTTATTTCTTGTTTTTATATAGAATCTATATAAATGAAGGCTATAGATGGAAAAAAAGTTTCATCCATCAGGGATTTTAATTGCTATAAAATAGAATGCATCGCAGGGGGGTGTGAATGTGATACATCATTTGTATGGTATACATTTTGACATATGCGTACATGCATAACTTGACCGTTATTTACTACTATCGTGTTCATATCGTAGGGGGTTGTTTTTGTTTTGTTAGCGATATAAGTTATGACCTAGTTTAATTTAAAGTTTCGTGAAACTTTTTTTTTTTAATATTATTATGAAATTTAACACTTGAAGAACTAATGGAATCAAGCTTATGTATTTTTGATAGATATTTAAAATGTAGAGTATATTTCACTTTTAAACTGTTTTTCGTATATCATAACTATTTTATCATAAACAAAGCTTATGAGACTTAAGATAGCGCAACTTTTGTATTTCAAGTCAGACATAAATAGATACGTCAAAGTTATAATATTATAGAAGATAAGGATGGTTTGTAGAAGTTAATTCTTCAATGTCAAATTGAAGAATCAACTCTCATCGCAGTTAAAACAAATATAAGTCGATAATGCTTGTACAACTAAAACAAAGGGCATTAACTTTCTTTCAAAACTTTTCAATTTCTTACTTTTTGTTGTTTCTTTTTGTGCGTAAATTTAAAACGTGCGTATGGTAATTCGATTTGTTTTATTATTTCTTAACATTTTATTATAATATGAAAAAAAAATTGACAGGAAATACTTTTTGAAACTTTGTGGTCAAAGATAAGAAAACAAAAGAATTTCATTTAACTTTTACACTTCACAATAAATTTATTTAAAATGTTTCAAAAGTTTTCTCATTTACCACCACAAATAAAATCTAAGCACAATAATTATCTTAATCAGAATATTTCAATTATAAAACCGCTTTGGAATAATTGAAGTTAAAAATACTGACAATTAAGAATTATAAGAACTATAGGTTTTGATGCCTGTATGAAAATAATAATTATGTTGTGAATTTGTTGCATGTTTTATTTATAATTTTGACAATTTTTAATTTTTTCATATTAAATTCACAACTTCACGACACTCAATTGTGAAGGTCATTACTTTTAATTCTCTTGGTTTTTTAGAGGGACTTCCGATAACTGTCAAACCAGCTGTCATAATATCGAAATAAATGTAAATATGTACTTTGTTCGCGAAGCTAAACCATATTCGTATGATCAGTTTTATCTCCAGCGTTGAGTCTTGTTTTAGACTTGAATATTATGGTTACGATAACCATCCGTTCATTTTTATAATAAATAGTTCATTATTTGAAGAAAATGTTCATTATGAATTTTTTGTTCTGGAAAACATAAAAATGTTTATTATTATTATTTTAGAAATTGTTCATTATTTTATGACTTTTTTCTTTGAAGAAAACCTTAAGCCTAGTACATACTTCCTCGTGAAGTGAACGTTCGCCAGTGGAGAAAGTGAACTTTTGACATTGCTCACTGGCACACTTGTGAGTACACGTTGTGAACATTTGACTTCAGCTTCACCAACAGTTCCCGTACATTTTGCACGTGAATTGCCCGTGAACGAAAACTCTCCACTTTGTTCTCCACTCAGCTTCACGAGCAAGTTCACGGGTGAACCAAAAATTGAAATTTGTATGGGTTCACGAGATGGTTCATAAGTATGTACTAGGCTTTAGCATGAAAACCATTAAATGTTTAATTAAAACGTACCCTTACATCATAATTTGTAATCTTTCTATTTCGGAACACTTCCTACTCTCCCAATTACAAAAATCAGATCATATTATACATCCTTACATACAGGGGAAGTTAAACTATTACTCTTACACTTGCGCACAGGATGACTTTCACCACTTGAAACAAATTTTACCATTGAGTTTTACTGACCATGACAATGGTAAAAATAACTTTCAGTGAATGTGAAACTATCTATTTTGCATTTGGACTAGTTACGACATTTTCCAAAAGTAATTTTGAGAGTGCACTCCCCGACTGTTGGAATTATTGCATTGTTAAAACAATTTTCACTCCAAAAATAAATGAAGAGCAGGGATTACATTCTTTTCTGAGATAAAGTGGAGTTAAGTTTAATGTATATTACGAAAAGGAGAAGCAATATTTCATTTAATAACATTGATGTGTTCGACGAGTTTTCATGTGTAAAAAATTATGTTTCTTCAGAAAAAATAATTTAATGGAAGGAGAGCCAAATAAGTGCTGGAGATAAACGGGTCGAAATTTTCAAGTTTTTCAATAAAAAAATGATACAGTATGAAAACATTTCAAAAATCGTAGAGATTTCTTTATGCATTCCTGGGTCCAATGACCCTACAGAGAGAGTTTTCTCAATTTTAAACATTGTATTGACGAAAAAAAACGAAAAAAAACAAACAATATAAAAAATGAAACAATCAGGTCTATTTTAATTTGCAAATGCAATTATGAACTAAATTGCATCAAATTTAAGAATTATTTAAAAGAAAAGTCAGAATTAATTCAAAAAAAAATTATTCTTCAGGAATGTACTTATTTTAACAATAAATAATATATTGTAATTCGATGTAAATGTTGTTTGACTAGCAAATATCATATAAAAGAGTTTAAGGTTTTATTTATTTTGTGTTTATTAATAAGTTATTTTTGTTTTGTCTTGTTTGTTTTGTTTATTACCGATGAATGTTCCTTTTTTGTTTATTTTATAAATATACCTAATAATACTATTTTTATTAATTTATTTATATTATATTATATCTATTTACTATTATTCAATGAAATAAAAAAAAATCTTGAAAACTAGTCAACATTTTTCATTTCTTGGGTACACTTCATTATTTTGTCTCGAAAAATATGGTCACCGTAAATATGGTAACAAGCATAAATGTCGATTTTAAAGTAAGCTCAACCCTCATGAGACTTTTAAGACGTTACATACCCAAAAAAATTACTATTTATGTCGCGGAAACCGTAAGCAGACCATTTATTAAAATGTTTAGTTTCTAAACCTTTGCCAACATTGAGGGAAACAGTGGATGCAAATGCCTAATAGCGTGTTGAACAATTTTTGTTGAATTAAAGGTTTAGTGAGTAAAATATCTTAAGAAATGGGCTTGAATGGGCATCTTATTCATGAGATTTCGACACCTTTAGATCACTTTTAGAAGAATAACGTGAAATATCAGCTCTATACTGGTTATAAACAGCGTATTATAAAACTGGGTTTCCAGGAAAATGCTGTACAAAATGGGACTGACAGGATAGTGTTTTAAAACGCTGTCGCTGAGGCAATGTGTCTTTAATTTTTTGGTTAACAAACGTAAATGTAAGTAAAGTTATTAAAAAAACTTCTATGCCTCTAAGAAAGGCAAGCCAACCGAAATTTCGAAGTGGCAATTTTAACTTGGTAAAAATCATGTTTTACGAGTAAGTGCGTTGAAAATTACTTACCATTACTTTTTGAACTAAAATTACGCAGGTAGAATTTGTTGTTGTTTAGAATTGAAGTTTAACTTCAAAAAGAACTTTTAAAAAATGTAACTTACGAAAATGTTAAGCAAGATTTTATAATCATAAAATCCCGTTTCTTTAATATTTCGATCATGTAGCTTAATTTAAAAAAAGGATCTAAAGTTGTTTTCTGATGAAAATCTTACTTTATTCAAAATACTGTATCAAACACGGGTCATTTTCAAAAATCCGTCAATAATATATTTTGGTACAATTTGATGAGTTTTTAAGGGCTATAAATAAATCTGAAATATGTTGAAGAATCTTATCAAATTTGCTCAATTTTCCATTAATCCATTAATTTGTATACATTTTGTCAATATTTTAAAAAACGAATATGAACGGAATTGATTATTAACATTTTTGGTTAGACTTTCAAATGATACAATGTTTCTTATAGGTTGCTTTTGTTGTCTTGTACTCACTACTTGTTGAACAAATTTAAGAAAGTTATAAACTTACCTGAAAAGAAATAAGAAAATCAGTTTGAGAAAAAAAAATAAAATGCAAAATTTGTATTTATTTAAATGGATTAAATATAATAATCTAAACAAATTATAAGATAATACAACCTTTTAGTTTTTTCATAGTCAGAATTAATGTGATAAGCTTTCGAAAAAAATAAACAAACACGATTTCAATCTTTGATTTATATAGCTACGGATTTACTTAAAAAAAAATGGAACATCTTAATTAAAACACACCTAAAATAATTTCACAAAATCGATTTTTCGTAAATATGTGATACATTTCTGAGGGTTATCTATAAATAACTCCTGACCCTGACCTCTAGTTCAAAAAGATTATATTGATTTGGTTTTCCGATCGGCTTTTCTTTTTAAGATTATAGTTACATGTAGACAATAGACATATCATCCGATTATGGTGACGTTTTATAAAACTATGTGTAGAACTATAGATAGGAAACTAGATGTGGCTATAGAATTCAGATAACTTTTTAAGTTTGTAAATAAAGTTGACTAGAGAAAAGTAGCTGTAAATTTCGTAGTTATTTTTATAAGGCTTCAATGTTTTTAAGAACAAAAAACTGACACAATTTTAAAATTACAAACAATATTTTTCATATAAAGAAACAGTTTAGTTTGAAAATCAATTTTTTGTAGATTTTATTTTTTTATGAAAAAGCGGACTGTTGGATTTTTATAAAAAAAAGTACTGAATATCGAAGACAATATTTGTTGTGAAATAAAAAAATGTTTGAAGACAATATTTTTAATTTTTAAAAAGCTATTTAAGTCGAAATTAAATGTTTACCAAGTTTTAGTACTGTTTTTTTGTTAGGTTTTTATTTTTTGTATAAAACCGTCAATTAGATATTTCTCAAAATTTTACTGAACGTTGAAAACAATATTTTTTAAAAGATAAAATTAGTTTAGACATATTTCTAAAAATCTTTCATTTCTACATCTGGACCTTGAAACGTAGAGAAATGTCAAAATTTTCAATTTGACAAATCGGACCCATTACAATTACTTCCTATGGGAAATACAAAATGTCTAAAATCTTACTTCTTTAACAAAATATAAGAAATTGGTAGCTAGCTTTATGTTGTAGTATATTGACATCAGTGCTTACACAGCTTCGCTTCGATATTTATTGTGTTCGTCTACTGCCCTTGGAATTATATTTTTAATTAGATATATTGTTAATTTGTTTGTATATTTCTGAAATAAAAATAAATCTTTTAAAAGCCCCCAATAGGGTTTTCCATCGAAAATATACATTAAGTATGTTTCTATAAATGTGTTTTCTCATTATTTTGTCTTGAAAGACACATTTTTTTTAAATAAAATTAAAAATGATACTGATTCCTATAACCAACAATAAGTTCAAGTAAATGTTTATTTCTATGAATTCGATATTTAACAAATGATGCTATTTTCTAAGAATCCTTCTTTTTCTGAGAAACCTATAGAAACAAGATAATAATTTATCTGCCAACTGGAATTCTTTGTGTCTGGTGATTTTTTTTTCTAAATTTTGTAATTCAATGTAAAATTTTCTCATGAGAATATCTTATTGCGTTTGTTATGTATCTACATACATACATACATACATACATTGTATAAGTAGCTTCATATAGAGTATTATCACATTTTATCTACACATATTACAAAGTAACCATCAGTACAATTTGTATTAATTTATTTTCTTAATGTTTTCAAAGGGTCGCACCTTTTTTTAAATGGTAGTCTTGAGATAAATCTAAAAACATTGATTCATTAAAGATTGATTTTTTACTTTTCAGATTTTTAAGTTTCCAATACAAAAAATCAAATTTAAGTGTCAACTTTTTTTATATTAAATAATAATTTGAGAAGTTTTTGTTTTATCAATCAATTTCAGCGATTTTATATAAGTTTGTACAAGAAAAATCGACAATTTTTATATAACCATTCAACGTAATATTAAAATGGTTAAAAAAAAAACATTGTAGTTTTTTTCTATCATATGAAATTATTCTTATCGGTCTATTTTACGTATCGAAACACAATTTTTTTTCAAAGTTGTCTTTTTTCATCAGTCATATTTAAAGAACCAGTGACAGACATCTGTCAAAAATAAGTTGTTAAATCAATTTTTTTTTCAGTTGAAAGTCTGATATTTACAAAATAGATTGCCTAACTATCGCACAACGTATAAAAATTGTTTAAACCTGCTACAAAAATGGTGATTTTGCCGCATCCACATAATGTTATTTAATAGGAGGTTATGGTTTATATAATCGTCAAACTACGCAAGTAATTTGCAAAAATGTAAAGAAATTTGAGCGACTGGATTGGTTACAGATATTGTAAGGCCTATAATCATTTCGCTCGTACCACTGGAAATATCGCTGATGTAAGTGAAAGAGTTGCCGAAGACCCGAATGTGTTGATTTCTCGTCGTTCTTAGGAATTAGGACCGTCTTACGGCGTATTATGGAGTAATTTGAATTTGGATCTACACCTACATCCATTTAAAGTCCAGCTCACACAACAACTAAAGCCAGCTGACCATTTACAACGTCGCCATTTATGTCGTCGAATAGGTGGTTGAACAAAATTTTCTTCAGCGCACAAGCACATTTCTTACTCGGTGGGTAAGTAAGTAAGAAGAGTTTGGAGCGCTCTTTCGTGCCGATATCAACTGGCAACTAAGCTCATGCTATTTGACATCGCTGGACTTTTTTTGTCAGACTAGGCGGAAGACCGTGTTTATGCAGATAAACCTTTAACTCTTGAGCACTTAAAACCCAACTTTCGTCAAGTTATGGCTGAGATACCGCCCAAGATGTGTCAAAAAGTTGTCAAAAATTACTTCAAAAGAATCGATGCTTGCACCAATTCTCGTGGTGGTCATTTAAATAATTTAGTATTTCACGCATAATGACAACGGTTCATACTTTATCATAAAAAAGAAATATCATGAACAAAATATGTTATTTATGTGTTTTATTTACGTTTACATTTGAAACCGCAAAATGAATAACTCCTTATATCTCAAAGGAAAACATTTGTGTCCTTTAAATGCAACAAAACTTAAATTGTTACAAACAAATTTTATTTGAAAATTCGAAACTCATTCATATGATTCGACATTAATAATTTTGTCAACATTTCAGGCTTTAAGAAAAATATTTAGAGGTTTTTCAGTATGCGATGAAAATGATATAAAAAGTTTTTTGTTTTTGCATCTTTATTTTAAAACTTTGGAACTTGTAATCATTTAACACTTTTTCTTATTAGAAATCTCCTTTGGAGGTTTTTGAATGTTACATTGAAATCCATGTCTAAATCTATATTTTTTTTATATCAGTTGTTAAAATTATGATAATATATGTACAACTTAATGAGATGTAAATCTTTTTGTATAAAAGAAATCTTAAGGAAAAGGTCTCAACTATGGTTTTATTATAATTATGTTCAAAACTTAAAACACATTTTTATATGATTTGTTTCGAAAATAAAAAAACGTTATGAGAAAGCAAAATTATATTATTCACTATAGAAAAATTGAAATTTAAAGAAATGATTGTAATTTTTTGTGAACATCTTAATAAAGCGAATCATATTTGTGATGGGATAAAATAAGTCAAATATGTACATATTTTGAAAAAAAAAGGAAATTGTGACTTAAAATTGTATTCTCTAATTTTGTTCAACAAAAAATAATTACTTCAGAAAAAATGGAGACATTATTTCTATTTTAACAATGAACAAAAAATTAATTCAAATGAAACTCAAATTTTACTCCAAACGAATACACTTGGCCCTGCAACAATTTAAAATAGAGCAATTCAATTTTATTTAACAAAACAAATTCTATTTCCTGATTTATTTATTAACCTAACATGGCGGAAATAAAAAATAACTCCTATTTAACAATATATAAAGTATCTTTATTTTTTCAAATTATCAACCAAGTTAATTTGACTACTGCAGCGTTTATATGTACTTCATTTAATTTTCATACATGAATTTGAAAGAAAAAAAATGATTAAAATAAATAAAAGATAATAGAGGTACCTACAATTTTATAATGATGCGGGTCGTCTATAAGTACAAGTTCAAAAACCTCAACTAGCATTTGTATCACAATCTCACTGATGCCCAAAAAGTAAACATACGTCGAGGCCGGCCGGCGGCGGCGGCGGCGCGCGGCGCGGCAGCGTAAAGACAACATTTTTAACAGATACCAGTGTTAGCCGGTATTGGACCATTAACCGCTATATCAGAAAAATGATAATGATGAAGTCAATCGACTGCATATACTGAAATCAAAAAATCCACTCATGATACCGCATCCATTCCTCTCGTATAATATATGTATGTAAGTTCTACTATGCAGAGAGCAAACGTATTCAATTAATGAAATTGGGAGCAACAGACTGTGATCCCGTCGTCGTCGTCGGTCGTTGTGGACGCGACACCAGAATATCTCAGATGAAAAACGAGGTTAGAGGTGGTTCATTTGCATTCCATATAAAAACAAGATATGTATTTTCATATGGAAACTGAATTGCATCCGAATGTTACATTCAAGATATTTTCATTGAAGACGACATGACGACGACGACGAAGGCGATTGAAGACGGAGACTACGGCCAGCGACCAAGGGAGGTACTGGAGCGGTCGTCGATTCTGAATCCGACAAGAAGAAGGATGGAGTAGTATATAGTAAATGGCAAAGGCGAGCGAGGCGAGGCGAGGCAATAGCGACGTACGGAAATGATCATTCTCTCTAGATAAGTCGTCGGACATTGTTGTTTGTTGTAAAAGAAGACTTAGGAATTCCAGATGGAAGCATGTACACATAGAGTAAGTTTCTTTAGCATCATCGCACTAGTGAGCTCTATTCCTATCCAACCTATACTATGTACATCAGTGAATGGTTAATCATGTTGAACGACGTCATGCTTCGGGAGAATGTCATTGCTATTCCCTTTGAACATTTGTTTTCATAAGAACAAAAAGCAAAAGAAAAACAGACAGAGGATGACAAAGTATATACATGGAAGAAGATGGAGAATAAGACACAGCAAACAATTATTGGAATGTCAAGCCCTGATGGCAAAAACACTCTAGTAAAGATATAAATCCTTCGTACGTATCACCCTCCAAAACCCATTTGTTTACATTGTTGTATTTGTAATGTGAACGAATTCAACGAGAAAAAATTGACGTGTTTTCACGCATACATAGACACACTTCCTGAGGTTTTTGGGGAAATTTAATAAATAAGAGGAGAAATTACACGCACACTATGAAAAAGTTTATGAGGTTGATTTCCGGTTTAGCTTGTAGGCAAACCAAGATGTCTACCGGGGATTTATATCTTTATATAGAGTGTTTTTGCCTGATGGGTTGATTGATTTCTTCGATTTTCAATTGCTATTGCGATAATATCATTGCGAATGATACGATTTAACGGAAGTTATATTCGTATAAAAATGTTTTTAAATTTATTTTGAAGTTATGTATTGAGTGTATCTTGATTGTTTAATGAGACGTATACTGTTTTCCCATAAGAGGTTGCATATTAAATAGCCCACTATATGAGCAGTTGTCACTTTTGAAACTGCCGTCTTTTAACATTCGACAAACAAAGACTACACCGTTACTAAAAATGTTACGAAACATGCTTCAACCACCGGAAAAATAAGGTATTTGCTAATGTTTAACAATCGGTTTTAAAATGGAATTCAAGAAATTATCGAGGACATACGGCCGCAAGTGTCCGAATTGTTCATGGAAAATGTCTTGAAAAGTTTATGGATCTATAATTATTGCCTGATATTTCCTCTTTACAATCAAATAAACATCTACTGATTTCTCTTTAAAATTCCTTTTTTTTTCATATTTTGAAATAAAATTTCTTGTTGGAAAGACCTATACGTTAATTGTCACCTTTCATTCTATCTCTCTCTTTCTGTTATGTACTCGGTTCAAGTTCATATTATTTGGATAGATGTTTATTTATATGATTATAAGCAAAACATACGACAACAGTGAGTTAAAATACTTGAGAAATAAAAATTAGATTGATGTTTATAATAAAAACATTTCTTTAATTTGCAAACAGGGTCATCTTTGGAGGAACAAATTTTTTAAAATCTATGTCAAAGTCACTTCGTTTAAAAGCTTAGATCACTAGCATTGAAGAAACTAAATGGGGAAACTGCGTGATGGTATATGGGAAACGATTTAAAGTTTTGCCTTGTTTTTTAATTCTTTTTACAACAAAGGGTTTTTTAGTCTAAAGTTCTGGATCTAAAGTGTTAAACTCGATACAAATTCTGAATCAAGTATCTTTAATTTTCATCTGTGTATGTTCACATCTTGAATGTCGTGGGGAATAAGTTTTTACATCGATACCTAATAATGGCAGTTAAAAATGTCAAAGCAAAATAAGAACCGGCCTTAAAAGTTGTTCTCATATGTACATATGTTCAACCTCATCATAGGTACAACAGAAGGTATTCATACTTGAGTTAAAAGAAAAATAACTTCTTCATAATGATAATAATTATTCTGTTGACTCTGGCCTCAATGGTTAAGACTTAAGAGGCAATAATGGCGATGATGATGATAATAATGATGACAAGAAGATACTTTAGATCTTCTTCTTTTGCAATAGAAATTCCACAAAGATGCAATGCAATAGCCAATAATAACTTAGAGTTTTTATTTGCTAAGAAGGTATTTCTGCTATACTTTTATCTTCATATTTATTTTTTTTTCTACTTTTCAAGATTTATATAATTCACACGCTGAGTTACACAGTCTAATGTTTGGATAAAACTCTTGGACAAAAGTTACCAATTTTTATATGCAGTCAAAAAATTTGTTTTGGACATTATTCGAAAGATAGGTTTAAAAGTTGTTGAGTTGTGAAAAATCTAACTAGCTTGACAACTTATTTTATGGAAGACAATCCAAAATATTATTGCAATAGTTGTATGAGTTTGACAACTTATTTTAGGTCACATGTGTGGCCACATATAGTCACATTAGACTAAAAAATGTTAAAGATATCAAAGTTCGGAAGTTATTTGCTACAAGGGAAGTATGAACGATGTTTTTTCGTCGTCCATAGTTCAAGAACCAGTAGAAATGTCGATTTTAAATAAATTTTGTTATATAGATAATAATGCAGAAAAGGCTCTGAAGAAAATTGCGTGGGTGTTTTTTTTTACCATAGCAGTTTAAAAATATCTGAAAATTTTGGTTAACCCAAAATAACTCGCGAATCAAAAAAGCTAGAGACTTGAATTAAAGTATATTAAAAAAAAAATCAATAAACGTTTTTTTTATAATTCAAAAACACTGAACAAAAAATATGTCACCTCGAAAATTTTACGAATAAAAAATTACTTTACAATTGTGTGCAATGAAAAATAACGTTTTTAACATCTTGAGAAAAATCGAGTTGACAGTTTTTTTATAAAAATAAAAACCCAAAAAAAACATTAATCAAAGTTGGTAAAAACTAATTTAAAGTTATAAGAAATATTGTTTTAAACATTCGGAAGAATTTTGATAAAAATCGAATTAACATTTTTTTTACAAAAAATAAAAACTGAAAAAAAAAAATTAACAAGAGGTAGTAAAATATTCTTTTTGAAATTCAGTGAATTTTTGATAAAAACCCAATTACCAACATTTGGTAAAATGATGTTCAAATTAATTTTATTCATCATTGTATTTGTTTATATGAGAAATAAAAACTTTTAAGAAATGCTACCAAAATTAGTAAAAATTGGTTAACGACTAAAAAATTATTGACACATTTTTAAAAGCAGCTGGTAACCCAACTCAAAAGTAAAATTTATTGATATTGACAGTCATTTGTTGAGGATTACATTGATATAACTCTTTTGTTTGTATGATTGGTATACATATCTAATAATTGTTTAAGCCGATTTAACCATAGAACAGTTAACATAAGGTTCAACTGTTCTTCACCTATTTCTCTGGACTAGGGCAACATTACGTTTAAACTACTGGTAGGGGACTGCTTCAGTTAACATTCAACAATTATTTTAGCCACCACAAGAACTTGCCTTTTCGGGGACGACAACTTTGTCTGTTTTGTAGAAAGTTTTGGCAATTTTTTGAAGTCACCTGGTAACTCTAGTTATTTTGTTGGGATTGACAGTCACATTGATGTCATAATTAGACTGTATTCTTTTTTTTTGTGTGACTGATATTTATTGCCAGTAATCATATTATAAGCCAATTCAACCTCAGAACTGTTAACATACAATTCTGCGGTTATTCAACTATTTCTCTAGACTTCCCTGTCAAAACCCTCTTAAGGTATTGGCTTTTTTATGACAGAAAAATCACTCTAAAAATTACTTAATCTCTTTTTATCCTTCCTTATGTCACACAACTTAAAACCGAAATTCTAATTTCAATACATCATTCGGTATTGCTGACATGACGTAACAAAAACTTCAAATACTTATTTTTTCTTCTTTAAAATTTAAAGCTCCCTCCATTTTATTTGAATATATTGTTTACCTTCAAGCTTTGAATTGAAATGTAACTGAAAATAATGTTGCTATATTTGCATCTAAAAAACCTCCCACCAAATTCCGAAAACAATAAAAAAAAAAGATTTTTTAAAAACTTCCTAAACCCATTGACATATTTCACACAGACAAAATGAAATTGCACGTTTTCCTGTAGTTCACCTCTTCCTCCGTTGTTTTCCATCTCCGGTTGCAAGCGACTTTCATGGAGGTCGACATTTTTTGTGATCACTTCCAGTTGAAAAAAAAGTGAATGGTATGGAAATAATGTTCAAACATGCTACCAAACAACAACAACAAAAATCACATAGGTTGATGGCTAGAAGCTCATGGGAAGAAACTATCCTCCTGCAATATATAGGCGCGCATTATGGGTGTTTGTTCAAGGAACCCATAAAAACCACCACCGACCGCACATACAACTCAGACTCTAGAGCTACCAGGCATTTAATAGTTTTGTGGGGGCGAATAGTTGTTATCTTTTATTTTGTGCTTCTCGCGTTGCACGATATGCAACTTTTTATAGGTACTCTGCTGTGCATCAGCGCATCTAGTCATGCTTCCAAATTCAAAAAAAAAAAACTTAACTTAGTTATCTAAATAATGTACACACATTCAGATAAAAAATCTTAATCTTGTTCCAAAAAAAAAAAATCAAATAAAAAATACCAAGATCGTGAGTTTAAAAAGATAATCATGATATGACTCATTCACACCGAACGACGACGCAACGACATCGAAAGTTACAAACTCGCCCAAAGGCTTTTCCGAAATTGAAAAAAATTTAAAAAAAAAAAACAAATAAATTTAACAAAAATAAAAAACAACAACAAGACGAGAATAAACAATTTAACAAAAAAATAGTTTTCGCTTATTTTGGCATCATTTCTTTTGGTTTTCTGATATTTTTTTGTGACTGTGTGTATTTCAATGAATCTTTAATTATTTTGATCAGACAGAATTTACAGCTATGGCTAAAATAATAGAAACATTTTTTAACTTTCAATTTAAGTGTTTTAGCACAAACGATAGGTGCTATACAGTGCACTTATTTTATAGAGATATACAAATAGTGTACTAAAAACATTTCCTGGAAGAATTTTTCTTAATATCATACAAAATTTCCAAAATCCGAATAAATAGTTGAAAATGACTTTAACTGAAAGCTAATCGGCGTTTTTAAGTATTAAAATCCATTCTTGAGTTTTTTTATTTTTAGACGTTGGTACGTTTGATACCGCCATTGATGGATGTGTTTATAGAGTAACTTTTAACTTTTATGTAATTATTCTTTTTTAATTTATCTTTTAAATTTTTGTATAGTTCTACAAAATGTTTCAGAATTCAACCGAAAAAGTACAGCGTGTCGCTGTATTATTTTCCTATAATTAATTGTAAAAGTAAATAAACGATTAGTTTTTTGGTTGGCTTTAATAAGTTCCTTAATTATAAGGAAATACATAAGATGTAACATTTCTTTGCTATTTTGCAAAAAGTTAGTGTCAATAAATATAGAGCCATCTGTTGCACGCAAAGATCTACGCATATTAGACCATAATCTACGACGAACCCTTTTTCAATTCATTCCTGTTTTCAATTTTTTAAAATTGTCACTAAAGATAAATGTTAGTAATATGTTTGATATAAGAAAAATAGAACTAATTTTATTTACTTTAACAAAATTTCTATCAAATAAAAACTTTCAACAGATAACAATAATTAACATTTTTCGTCGAAATGTACCGTTTTATTGAAGTTCAAACCAAGTTTTGATTAATTTTTGCAGAATGGACTCGGAAAGTTGTGACCATCATTATTACTTTTTAAAAATCAAAAACTAAAAAAAAAACATTAACAAAATATTTATCACTAAGACATAATAGTTAAGTTTAAGATTCGTTGTTTTTCACATGTGCTCAAGACGATATAACTAATAATTACATTGTGTTCCTATTATTTTGGCCATAGCTGTACCATATATACGCAATCAATTGAATCGCAGTTGGCAGACTTTGGGCGAACAGCAAGAAAATCAAAACTAGTGACGTAGGCTTGAAGGTATTTTTGTGTGCTTTTCAGACAAAAGACAAAATGTAACCATAAATACCTCAATGTGGAAAAGACAGACCAGCAGGCCAGACAGTAGACGGACAGAAAAAAACAACAACAACAAAACCATTTAAACAAAAAAGGTCGATATTCTTGAAAATCTGGAATTTTTTTAGAGGCATTTTTGCTGTTGTCTTTTTTTGTTGTCCGGAAAATAAACCGTCTTATGAATTATTCACATCGCAATGAAGCGAAGTGATTCACTTGAATGGCGCAGTAATAGAGAATATACCTATACCTACTTACCTCTACCCACCTAAAGTAGATACCGTGTCAGTTGTCAGTTGCCGGTTGTGCCGTTGTGGTTTACGGGTCAACGGAACAACATTAATATGACTGCCTTTTGATGGTGTCATGGCTGGTAATTTTTCACAATTTCACAATTTTGCAAGTTTATCATAAAATAATAAAAAACATATGCTTATATTTCTTCGCTATAATTTTGTAGTTAGTCATTTTTTTAGGTCAACGAACTTTATTGAATTTTTATAAAAGACTTGGTTTCATAAAAAGGTTGTGTTGCTTTCGTTTTAAATGAAACACTTAAAAGTGCGTAGATGGCTTTATAAATAATTTAATCTTCGATGTGAAACAAATAGGAATGTTTTATCTGACGCATGGTTGTTTTGATGAGTTAGAATGTCTTCATTAAATTCTTCTTTCAACTTGAATGCGAACAATTTGCAGTGTTTCGAATATTTCTGAGTCACCTGCATACAAAAATTCGATTTCACTTAACATATTGCTATAAGATATATGATTATAATCGGTATTGTGATCTAGTTTCAACTTGAATTAATAAAAATAATAAGGTTAAACTATAAGAAAAAAAAGTCATATGAACCGGAACTATAATAAATGCACGTTCGAATGTCTCAAGAATCATAAATTTTCATAGAGGTAATGATAAGGAACTTGATGATTTATATCTCGATAGACGCTATTGCACTTTTAAAAAGACGAAAATATCTCTAGTAATACTTTGTATAGAGATTTTGGTGATTCATATAAAAATGCATATTTATGGCTAAGATAATAGGAACATTATTTAATATTCAAAGTTTTAGTTTTGAATTACCTTTTGTTCAGGTCAACACTTGTCAGTCAACGAAATATATCTTCAATATCCAAGATTTAAAGCGCTGATAATCATAATCGGACACTTGTCATAATCGGACACTTCGTAACAGGAAAGCACATCACGCCGCTAGCAGTATTCTCAATGACTTTAGGAGACGAGGAAGAGTGAGAAACAGTTCTTCACATGCCATACTCTAGCTCAAAATCACAAGACCTAAATATACTATATAGAATCCTTATAGAACGCTTTAAACAAGGCTTAAAGATTTGTGGAGTTAAAATTGGATATATTAAATTTTTAAAACCTTAAGTAACCATTTTGTAATATTTATTTTTTTGGGCAACCGCCTTTGCTCACAAATTTGTAAAGTACTTTATAAATATTTTTTGATTTGTAAATTTTAACAAAGGTGGCAATATTTTGGAATCCGTTAGCTGGATGCATAATGCTGTTAATGCACGAAACGATAATAATTCTTTCGATCCATTTAAGAAAAAGAAGTCAGCAGGTGTCTGTGGACATTTATACCACTCTGTTTAACAACGTTCTGAATAATGCATATTATCCAGTCCGTTGAAAAACAACTGTTATACATCCTCTCCCGAAAAAGGGAAAGGACAACTCCAATCCGGTGAATCTCCGGTCGATTCGAGAAGGTTATAAATAGAGCTCTGTCCAAGTGGACTGAGAACAACAAAATAATTCCGGATAATCAGTTCAGCTTTAAGGCGGCATATGACACTATTCATGCTGCTTCTAAGCTTGTTTCTGATATCCAGTGGAACAAATCTAAAAGGTAATGTACAGGTTTTTGTCTGGTTGACTTAGAGAATGCCTTCGATACCGTATAAGAGGGTCTGTATCTTAAGTTAAACAGACTTGGCATAAGTAAACCACTGTTGTATATGCTTTTTGACATGCTTAATGAAAGACGGTTTATTGTCAAAATTCGCAAAATCTTTGATATTAAAAATAGTCTTCAACAGGGAGCGGTTAACTTGCCGCTTGAGGTTATCAAGACACTTTTGCAGGGCGATTTCGACAAGATTCAGCAACGACAGGCACTGGCGAATAAAAGTGTAGTAAAGTACCTTGGCATCTGGTTGGATCAGTACTTGAATTTCGACAGACATATGAGTGCTGTTCTGGCCAGGGAAGCCGTTGCTCTGACAAAACGGTTGTTTTTTAGCAGCCCTTATTCGGCTGATGATTGCCTATAGGTGCCCGGTATGGTTCAACGTTGCCCCATCTCAAATGGAAAAGATTCGGGTGTTTGAGAGAGAGAGAGAGAGCACAAACATTACTATTCCAATCAGGTTCTATACAACAGAGCCAACATAAACAGATAAGATAATTTCTTGCTAAAGCTCGTTAGCGGTCACATAGCTTACATAGCGATGTCGTCGACTAACAGCTTAATTTTTGTGACTTACTACCCCAACAATGAGTACTACGAAAATACACGTTTAAATGACCCGAAGCTCTTCTCTAATTAGACAATCGAGGGCTGATACAGGATAGGGCGGCGGTTCTGCTAATCTACCACGTCAGCCGTAAAACTGTTGATAGGCGACTCCTTTACAGTCGAGACGTCCCCGCACTGAACGGAGCCGAGCGCTTTCGGTTCAGTAGGACTGTTTCCGATAGGGACCGCAGAGATAGGGTGAGGCAGGAGAACCAGTTTTGGTGGCTTCAAATTGAATGTCATTTAAAGTTGTCTAGGACGTTTGGTCTTGGCCGGCTTACATAGATTAAAGGATTAATTAATTTTAAGGTTAGGGACAGTCAGGGTGGCACCAAAAATTAAACACATACACAATAAAAAGCTTACTGTGGCTGTTCTAGCACCCGCATAGAGCCAGTACGATATTTCATACGTTTTTGCAATTTACGCTGGTTTTTTAAAAATGTATAAAAATAAAAAAAATAGACAACAAATTAAAAAAAGCAGTAATAATTCTATTCTTGTAGTACCCGTGGCATGATGGTTAGTGTGTTGGACTGTCATGCCAGAGGTCTTGGGTTCGATCCCTGCCTATGCCATCTAAAGTCTTTTCACGGGTATTGCCTCTTGCGAGGAATTGACAAATTCTCCAAGAGTAACTCTTGTCATTAAAAAGTGCTCTATCAAATTAGCCGTTCGGAATCGGCATATAAACTGTAGGTCCCCTCCATTCCTGACAACATTACTCGCACACAGAAATGGTTGAGAGTTGTAAGTCACTAGGCCCTGGTTCTTCATGGACTGTTGCGCCACCCAATTTATTTATTTTATTTAATAATTTAATTCATAATAAAAAAGATAACGACATTTTTCTTCGGGATTTTTGACGATTGTTTAAGTATTCCTTTTTTTGGAACTTGAATATTTTGCTCTTTGGTTTAAAAGTTTAAAAGACTCAGAATTAGTTAGAATATCACTTCAGGCAAACATTTGTTGGCTTTTAAACTATAAAGCAGCAATCTTTTGGTATTATTTGGGTTGGCTAAGAAAAAACACTTGACAATACTTTTACTATTATCGTCTTGGTCTCGTATAGATAAAAAAAATATCCGTTTTGTCTCGATATTATCTCGGTCTCACATAGTTGAGTTTTCTCACATCTCTTGACTTCTTTTATTAATTGCAATAGTTTTTTGAGGTATAAAGTTTTGACTTAAGTCTAATAGTAATTTTTTAAAACCTGGATGAAATGTTGCAGAAAATTGATAGAATTGATGAATTGTTATAAAAGTTAAATTCTTCAACTGTTAATTTTAAATCAAGTACTAGATCCACTGCATCAAGAGATAACTAACCCCTGTCAGATTTCATCCATAAGAAAGTCTCACCACAATAGATTCTATCAAACAGCTTTAATTTGATTTCTAACGACCGTGATTTTCATCTACAAAACAAAGAAAACAATCTAAAATAAAAAAAAAAAAAATAAGTATGAACCTACCAACAATTATTTGTCCATACCTTTTTTAACTAACTCCTTAATCCATAAAACATTAAAAACAAATCAAATTTCATAGAATCAATCATGTGTGCCAACAACACCATTTTTTATCTGCAATTCATCACACATCACGTTTGTCAGCATTCATTTGAAAAATGTACGTGATCTTTTATCACCGATAAAAAATAAAAATAAAAACAAACCACAGAAACATCATTCAATATTCAACGACTTACTACAGCTGAATGGTGATAAGCCCACCAATCATCAAAATGAAAAAAAAAACTAGGACAAAGTGCCCTAGTTAAAGTCGCAGAACATCAAGAGACACCATTTCATTAATTTTTAACACTTCTGACAGTAACTACAGTATGCTGAGTTTTGACCCAGTTCCAGAGTCACAGAGTGAAATTTGCTTCGGTAAGAGTGTCTTCGGCTTTTGTAATTGTTGCTTGTTTTCTTTTTGAAAAGCCCAAATACCTCAGTCTGGATTTGCATCAACCTTTTTTTCCAATACGACTTCTTGATTTCTTCAATCACCATGACTTTGAACTGATGACGTCGATATGCAACGAAGACGTAGTGAAGTGTGCTGATCATTCCTCTGCCTACACTATAAACATTCACCAAGCATATGTAATTAGTATGCAAAAACGTATCTTCAACTTTCAAAAATATTACTCAAGGCAGAAGCTTAACAACGACGAAGACACCGACTTCGGCGATGATTATGATGATGGGTGTTCTACTTTGGACAGCTTTATATCAGTCAAACAATAAAGCGAGAGCTAGTGTTGAAAAATTCATTAGATGGCCAAAGACACAAGAAGACTTTAAAAAAAGTCAAGTAGACACAGACCCACAAGTTTTTGTTTGTTTATATTTTTTTGGCAAAATAAAAAAGTAAACATAAAAAACGATGTAACCATTCCTGGGTTATTCCTATTATGAATATTTGACTTTGCAGTGAAAGCAGTCGACGTCTTCGTCTTCGTCATCATCGTCATCGTTGTGTAATCTGAAATTTAACAAGCAAAAGTGTAACTCTCGACTCAACTCGAGCAGGAAACAGCGCTCCGGTTCAACTTCAACATTTAACAAAATATATATATAAAAATATAAACGGAACAAGCGAAGGCGATGAGGGAAGTATTGCTTGCGATGCCAATGACGGTTTCGACTTGAGAGTTTCTCTTTTTGTTTTTTAAGGAAAAAACTGATACCTATTTGTTGGAGTGGAAATGCTATATAAATAAAGTTTTGTAATTACAAAGCGTGCGATGAAGTATGTTGACTACAAAAGTGGTTTAAATTACTTCTTGTTTTTGTCTGTTAGATTCTTTTGTTTTGGTTTGCTTTATTTCATTTTCCGTTGGTTTTAAACAATTTTTATTAGTTTTATTTTAAAGGCTACTATTAAATTTCTGCGGTCTTTTTTTTAACCAATTTGAAATAAATTCAAACTTTAAAGTTAAACAGTTTGTTAGAAGCAACATCTTGCTGGTTCAATATTGTAAAACCAAATTTGTATATTAAAAACTTTTATGCCCTTTGTTAATATTTATATTGCCTAAAGTCAATAAGAGCAAAAACAGAAAATATATCTATTTAGGGTCACATTGAAGAAGCGAACCATAAACAAAAGTGAAGAGACGGCATTGTTTTACTTTACAATCACCAAAGCTGCTCATCTTTAAACAATTATTAACCTTATCTTCATTAAAAACAAACAAACGAAGACTTATAGAGGAAGGCAATCTAACCAAAGCTTACACATTTAGTTGTTTGTTATTAATTAAACAAAAATAAACAACTTAAAAGACTTAACTTTAAAAATAAACAAAGGTCATCCGAAAAGAAAAAAATAAGTGGTTAAACAATTTAAAGCTTTTAATATTAAGTATTGTTTGCTTCAAATGAATTCTAAGAATTATACAATTATATAGATACCTTTTCTAAACAGATATTGCACATTTCCGGCAAATCATCTATTTTAATAGATACCTAGCAAAAATTCTACGGAATAAGATTGTTATGACAACAAAACAAAGGTCAAGGTTTTAAAATGATTCTGTTTTGGGTATACCTATAATAATGGTACTCTTTGAAAATTATGTATGGGATTCCCAAAATATGTCACAATAGAATAATGTGTTTTTGGAAGGAAAGTGGATAATCTTGTTCGGCTTAGTTCAAAAACTAGTTTTTAAAATGTGTGTGTAGGTGAGTGATCATTAATAAGAAATATCATCAATAGATGAAAACAAAGAAATGAAATATGACATGAAATAATATTGGAATAAATAAATGCAAAAGAAGAAAAAAAATCAGCAGATTTTACGCTTCGAACAATGAAAACATATCTATGGTTCTCTGCTGCTTAATCTTAAATATTTAGAGTGAAAACTACATATCTCGGTTTATTTTAATTGATGCTGTAAGTGGTCTTACTTTCCAAAACGTATGTTTCACGAATAAACCTCTTAAAATAAATCTTTAAATTTACAAGGATCAAGTTGGGATAAAATATACTAAGCTTTTGTAGACACAAATAAGCAGAGACATTAATTTTTCTTGCACGAATTTCTGATTTTTAAAATGTTTCTGTGTTTGCTGGAAAACATGAAATGATTCACTTATCATAATGACGAATATTTTTTATATTTTATGTTTAAAATTGCAATGATTTTGATAAACTAAAAACTAAATTCAAAGTAAGTTTTATCCTAATAATTTTGTTTAAAAATAAAACTAAATCAAAAAATAAAACATTTAAACATTTAAACATTTTGTGGCGACTTATTAATTATTCTTTTTTTTCTTTGCGATTTTCAAAATTATTAAATCTTAAACTTTGTTTTAAAATTATTTTAATTTTCATTTTTGATATTTGTTCACTCTTATTCCAATCTTCTTACATTATACTCATACTAATATTGTAAATGCGAAAGTTACTTTGTCTGTTACGCAATGACGCCTAAACTACTGAACCAATTTGCATGATACCCGAGAAAGGCTTCTTTTTACCCCGTGAAAATGACGCATTTTGGGAGTGGTTGTGTGAGAGGGCAATTTTAGCTCCAACTAATGAGATAGTTAGCCAGATAAACGAACAAATTATGTCGGACGTGGAGGGAAATATCATCGAGTACCTCTCAGTAGACAACGTTATGGACACGGAACAAGTAACATCATACTCTATAGAGTAGAATTATCAGGGGTGCCTTCTCATAAGTTGAGATTCAAGGTAGGTGTTCCAGACCTGTTAATGAGAAATCTTGGAGCACCAACGTTATGTAATGATACACGGGTACAGATTACTCACCTAGGACGAAATATTATAAAAGCTATAATCATAGAAGGAAAAAATATTTTAATTCCCCGCATTCCGATAATTCCAACCGATGAAGTGTAGTTACCTCTGAAAGCAGCATTTGTAATAACAATAAATAAAGCTCAGGGCAAACGCTGTAAATTTTGAGAAAAAAAAACTGTTTCCCCATGGACAGTTATATGTAGCGTCTCAAACCCACAAAATCTTTAAGTTCTGGCCAAGGAAGGAAAAACAAAAAACGTCATATATTAAAATGTCTTGCAGTAAACTATCTTGTTCTTAAACTGTATAAACCTAACCTAACCTATAACAATCGCACTTAGTATGGCCTACAAAAAAGTACAACTCAGGTTTTTTCATAGTATTATTCAAAAAAAAAAAAAGTCGCGGGTAAAAGCTCGTTAAATATAATTTGTTCATGTTACGAGATTCGTTTAATAATTTTTTTTGAATAATTTTCTAGAAAGTTTTTTTTTTTATTGAAAAGACAATTGCAATATTTAAGGATTTGCATCTACCAACAAAATCTACATGTTTGTACGTTACTTTGGTAAATTTGGATTTTACTAGAAACTTTTTTGAATAAGATTAAAAATTGTCACGACAAGTGACGATGGAATTGGAAAATGTTTAGTTTATAATATTTATTGCTTGATTTACTTCAGAAGAACACAATTAACTTGATTAACTGACAAAAATCATTTAAGCCCACTTTATACTTAAAGCAGAATTTGGACAGTTCACTTCCTAGAAATCAAATAAGCATTATTTGTTCTTTCTATTTAATTTATTCAATAGATAATAATCATTGAGGGATAAAATCTTTAAACGTCTATTCTTAAAGTTTGGAAAGTAAAAACGAGAAATTTGTATAAGCATTTACGTTTATATTTCGTTTCAATTTTTTTGTTTATTTAATTTAAAAATCATAAAACACAGCAGGGGTGGAATCGGCTAACGTGATAGTTGACTATCATTTTTTTGATAAGCAAATTGACTATCATCTTTTTTAATTCCGTCTGTGTAAGATGATTTAACTCAATTCAATTCGATTGAACAATTACAGATTTAAATTGTCAAAATTCATTGTTGCTTCGGATTCTTATAAAATATTTAAATAAAAGTATCAAATTTTATCAAAAATTGAATTCAATTCTTACTTTTTTTGCTGTTTTAAATGTCGTAAGCTTTGTCGGTCACACAATTGTGATTTTTAACGAAAAGAACATTTTCTAGTCGTTTGTGCAAGCGTCTGGTAGCTCTTTTCGAAATAAACACATTTCTTTGAAAATGACTCACATTTTTGTTGTGACAGCTTTTTAGGTATCAATTTGACCATCACCTTACTTAGATCAAATTCGATCATTTTGATTGTCATTTATAAACAATCACTTTAGCCGATTCTACCCCAGTTTAAGGGCCAGTTAAGATTTCTAAGATTTTTGAAAAATTTTTCACACGGATTGAAAAAGCAAAAGATTGAAATATAAATACAATTCACAATTTATTCTCATCTAGCAATCAAATTAGCTTTGAAATTTGTATATAGATTTGAATATATATACAAAGCTTTGCATTTCTTTTCTCCCTTTTTTAATGATGCGATAGACAATTCTTGAGAATTTAGATTATAGAAATTTTATTTTCAAATTTCTGTAAACAAAAGTGATAAATCTGTATATAATAAATATTGTTTGTATTTCTGAGAACGCGGCAAGCTTTAATATCTGAAAAATATAAACTGTCTAAACCTTTCAAATACAGTTATGGAAAAAATACAAACAAATCACAGAATAAAAAAGTTGAGTTGTAAGCAATTAAATGATCAGCTGTTATTGTGAAACAAATGCACGATAGTGAGGAATTTGATTTTGTAAAAAAAAAACCTAAAAAACAGACTTTACGCTGTTTATGTGAAGTTAAGTTTGTAGGGCACCCCTAACAGAGTACTTAAGAGTTGTCTCAAATCTTTTTTTTCCACATTGACAATTAATCAGAGTGTTGATTTTATCATGGAAAAGTTTATCTCTAATAAGTATTTTTTTGACCGGCATAATACGTATACATACATAAATCGTAGGAAATGGGATTTATTAGTGACTAGGTCTTGGTTGCGCTACCAAAATTTATTTTAACCATTCTTCAAAAAAAAAGGTATTCTTAATTAAAATAAAATTAAATCGGTGATGATATCTAATAAAACGACAAACAACCCTTCCAAATCATTTCATATACAGAGCGAAACAATAAAGTAAGATAGGCAATATTTTGGCACCTATCATTTGACTGTTTCCAGAAAAAGATTTTGTCACTACTTTGTATTAAGTCTAAATAAGAGTAAAGAATTTAGTTCTTTGTACGGGATCTAGTTTTTAAACATACACCAGTTAGGTCCAATATAATTCAAAAATATACATCAGTGAGCCAATAAGTTCAATGACACTCCTTTAGTTAGCTCTATTGATAAAGCCTACTTATTTGCAAAGCAGTTGGCTGAAGATTTCACCTTACCAGATAGTGTCATGACTCCTCCAGTTCTTGAACGCGTAAATGATTTTATGGGACCAAGTTTTTTTCGTACTCGAACTGTGGCGAGAGTTCTTAAAGATCTCAACATTCATAAATCCGCTGGCTCAGATGGTATCCTCGCTATTATTCTGAAGAGGTGTTGTTCCACGCTAGCAAAACCACTACGTAATCTTTTCCATCTATCCAATTTTTCTGGGCTCGTTCCGAGTAGTTGGAAAACTGCATTTGTTCAGCCAATCCCAAAAAAGGCGAATCTTCTTCTCCCACAAATTACCGACCGATAGCACTAACGTCCCTTCATTCTAAGGTCATGGAAACGCTGATTAATTATCAGCTTAAGAAATATCTTAAGGAACGGAATCTTCTTAATGTCCGGCAATTCGGTATCGACGAATCTCTTCTTCGTTGGATTAGAAATTTTCTTTCGAACCGTTCAATACAAGTTGTTTTGGACGGATTCAAGTCTGAAACTCATAAAATAAACGCTGGTGCGCCCCACTTCTAATCCAATACATTGTTTCGCTGAAGATAGCAGTTTTAGCTTTTCATATTCGTTTCCAGACTCACAACCCTTCTCTTCGGATGTGGAACTGCAAGGGCAAAATATGATTAGCTCATTAAATTCCGACCTACACAGCATTGTACAATGGGAAATAAAAAATCGTGTGGAATTTAATGCTTCTAAAACGCAATGCTGTCTTGCATCGTTAAAGCGAGATAAACCCTCTTTGCCACTATCTATGAGTGGAACTTGCATCAACGAAAGGGAAAATCTTGACATCCTCGGAATGTGCATCAGCAACCACCTTTTGTGGAGCGATCACATACACGATGTTGCCAAAAATGCCGCAAGATATCTAGGTTTTTTGACACGTTGCAAGAAATTTTTCTCTCCGTCTGATTTGGCTACAATCTACAAAACCTATATACGTTCGATACTTGAATATAACTCTCATCGCTGGGCTGGTGCTTCAGTTACTTATTTAAGCCTCTTGAACAGTATTCAAAAAAGTGATTGGTGACATTAACATCATCAACTCGTTTACATCACTCGAACATCGACGCAAGGTTTCTTGCCTCACCCTTTTTTACCGTTATTTTAACGGACTATGTTCTAGTCAAATAGCCACTTGCATTCCTCACCTTAAACAATTTAACCGTAATAACCGCGCTTCTAGGAATGCCCATCAGTTTACCCTTGAGCCCAACTTCGGCCGTACTATGAAGTACAGATTCTTTTTTTAGCCGTACTACGCGAATGTGGAAAACAAAATTTGCAGCTAGACTCTACATTTCACTTTCACTCAAAATGCAATTGAAATCGATTCAAAAAGATAATTTTGAGTTCTAAAATTCACTTTCATCCATATCGATTCCGTTTGTTTCGAACTCAAAACGAAGTGAATCGCCGTGTTCTACATTTCGATGTTTACGATTTTCAAATGATTTGAATTCGACCAGAAGAAATTGTTTAAAAAACAACTTTTTTATGTAATGCACTTTGTTAGTAAAAAGTTGCACCATCTGTAGTTGATAAAATGGACAACGCATTTAAAATGATTTTTCAGCACAGCAAAATGTCTTTTTGATAACGTTTAGATTAAAACAATGTTCGTTTAAAAACTGATAGATTTAAAAACTCAGCTTCGACATTAGAGTTTTTACCAAATTTTCGGAAACTTAACGCAAAGAACTGCAAATCTGCAGCTAGCTAGTATGTGAACCGCCACAATAAAAATAATTAATACAATTTTAATGATGTCTTATTTGTAAGACTCGCCTCTGCTCTTAATGGCAGAAAAACACTTCGTAAATTATCGACAAATAAAATTTAAACAAATATACCTATGTATATAGAAAAGTGACTTTTTAAATAAATTAGAAACATAACTTTAAAAGTGGTACACATGGCGTATAAACACTTTTATTATTTGTTTGGTAGGTTATGCAATTTAAAACAAAAATATCATTTAGTACCTATATTTTCTAATTACAACACGACACACATGCAGAAACAGCACAACGTCTGTTGGGTCAGCTAGTATATGTATATCGGAAGCGAAGAACTTCCGTTTTGTATTAAATTAAATATAAATGTAGTAAGCGATTTTAAAACAATTTAAAGAAAGCACAACAAGTAGTTATGTGCCTATGTTTCGAAGGTTCTTAACTCCTTATCATAATTAAAAAGCTGTCAACTACGTTCTAAATTATTTAACAACTTAAAATTGTTTATTTTTTATTTGTGCCACCTTATGTGCGATAAAGATTATCATCGTGCGTAAAAACAATGCACATGCTTTCGAGTTTAATTCAATATTATCGTAGTCGTCAACGTCGTTTATCGTCATCGTCATCGTTGTCGTTGCTCGCTGCTCTTCTTACAATACAATGCCTTTTGCCTCTTTAGTTTGCGATAAAATATTTACATACATGACTTCTCGTGAATTAGAAATGAGCAACAAGTGTTACACTAACTACCTCCTCCTACCTACCCAACGACTATCAACTATCAACCCACAGGCCACACAGCACTAAGAAGAACACTGCACAAGCAGGCTCAGCTCACAGGCATCAGGTTCAGGGCACATAAAAAGAATATAAAATCAACCCTTTTCTCACTGTGTGATTAATGCATTAAGAAGAAATCCTAGAGGACTTTTACAGTTCTACTTAAGGATCAAACTTTTTGGAAGTCAAGTGAATGTTGTGACATAAAAGAGTAATGTATATTTGTATAATACTTACAGTACTCCGGAGCAGCGAGTGCACACAAACGATCCGATGGTCATGTTGACATAAGTTGGACCTTTTTGGCCACAGTCGAAGCATTGCCGATTGCCTCCGCCACTGGTCACCAGCTCCCGCAGGACCTTCAGATACTTGTCGTCTTGTTTCTTGCGGACAACAGCCATTGTTGTTTGTTGGTCGCTGTTGTTGGACGTAATGTTTAGTTGTTGTTGCTGTTGTTGCAGTACGGATATGGATGGTGTTGCAGCAATGCGTTGGAATTTGATATATTTTCTTTCGAGTGCAATTTTTCCCCTTTTTACTTTATATGTTACTTTTTCCCGTCGTTCACCTAAGTTTGGTTACTATACTTGGAACTTGGTTACTGGTTTTAAAGGTACTTTGGACTTGGAGACTTTCTATAGCATTCCTGGTTGAAGTTGAAACTAGCTTGTCGCTTGTCGTTTGTCGTTGACGTTGTCACCGCACTATAGACACGCAGACAGGAAACACTCACGGGAAAATTTAACTTTTTTCTCACACAAGAAGTTCCTTTATTTATGATATTATTTTAAACAAAGGAATATTGAATAATAATCAATTATGTACAAAAAAAAAGAACCAAGGAATACCTATTACTTCTTTTTTCTTTATATAAAACAACAACACAAATGCCAAAAGTGACACAGAGCAAGGGAGAGAAGGACGAAGAACAAACTACACCACAAACATAAAATGAATCATTAAATTCTTTCGTGAATCGTGATTTATTTTTCTTCCTTTTTATTCTTATTTATTAATTTATTTTTTTTCGGCTACGCAGAAAATTAAAAACAATAATAAAATTGAATCAATGCAATGTGAGGAATTAAATTTTATTTATTTATTCGTTGGTTCACAATTGAATTTTTAATTTTATAATGAAAAATAAAAGTGAAATTATAATTTTCTATTATAAACTCTTTTTTCTTTTTGTTTAGCACGTCCCGAGAAGTTGAGAAACTGACGTCTCTCGGAATCACCGTATTTCGCTCGACTGTTCGTTGTTCGTTTCGTTGGCTGAATTTTTTCGCTTGATGAAAGAAAAGAAGGAAAAGTTCGCTATAAGAAGGAAAATGACAAAATGAAGAATGAAAATAGAGAGGTGAGGGAGGGTGAAAAAAGTACTTGTTTTTTTTTGTGGACCTTTTTATTTTTGAGTAAAGTGCAACGAATAATGAGAATGAAAGAGAGAAGAAGAGCGAAAATAATTTGTCTTTTTCGCCACACAATTGAGGTGGAGTTTGCATCGATGAATGTTTTTTTTACATACATGTGCCAGTGGCTAATTTACACGAATGGGTTTTACAGAGAGTTTGATTGAAAAGAAGTATTAAAATGAGAATATATAGAGTTTTCTGTTACATTCTAATAATTAAATAAGCATAATTTAAGAAAAATCAATGTGTGCTTATTTATATTTGCGGCTTTAATGTGCTCTTAAATTTCTTGAATTGATTGTAGGGTACAATCAGAGCCACTCAGAAAATAGTCTAATGGTGTCATGTAGTCTTTATTTTGTATATAAAATCTATGTTACTATCATGGGGCTGTTTTTTTACGTTCACTGTAGGCTCAACGTGGTGTTGGAAGTCTTGTACAAAGATGCAGTTTCATTTTTAACTGCATTTTAGCTATTTGAATGCAATGTTAAAATGTTGTAGTTTTGTCATATGTCCCAAGATGGCTACTTCAAAAATTAACACCTGTCTAAACAGCGTTTTTCATGATGGTCTTGGAAATAAAATTAGCAAACACTTTTACGGATAGTTAATACCTTACGTCAATCTTTCCTTCCTGTTTGAACTTTTCACGGTTAATGGCTGAATCTCAAACACGCTTCAACTTCGGCTTCACCTGACGTTTAGGAGTTCAGCCATAAGATTTCAATGCATGCTATCACAATGGAGCTTCGACATAACGTTTCGTTTGACATACTTAAGGAAAATAATGTAATGTAACGTAATGTGACTCCAAACGGAAGCTCTAGTTCAATTATCTGAACATTTGCTATGTCTGACAGCTCAACAGCTGTAAAAAAATGTCAACAAACGAAATATTTGCTCTTTGGAGGGATGAAATAATAGAAATAACATTCAAAGCAACCTAGAGTAGATCCACCGTAACGCAGACGAAGATAAAGCGTGAATGACATTATTATCGGATGACAAAACATTCATCGTATAAATCCCAACAATCTATCGATAACATCGATTTCTTAGTTTTTATAACTCATCACTAGTCGGCATTTTCATGCATGAAATCAAAAACTGTCAAATCATCTGCATTAATTTTTGTTGCAAAAATAAACATTTTCGTTTTTGCGAAATTAAAACTTTAAAATCCAATCAACTGTATTTATTTATGAAAAACAAAATTAAAAACTAATAAATAAAAATGTGCAAAACAACTAACAAAGGTTTCGATGTTCAGTTTTGTGCCAAAATAAATGGCGCTCGTACGGAATTCGTGTTGCAGCGATTCGTCAACAAATGGTTCTTAATCATAACCCAATACGAGAAGATGTGCAATGTCTTCTCGGTCCAATTCGACCTAAAGCAAGGAGACGCTTCTGTTCCTGTACCACCGCCAAACTATGATGATCCATCCGTCCCCATAACAATCACCAACACTTTCGGCACGGACACGGATGAGGCGCGAAGCGCCATTCAATTCTTGGTAAACAAATCAAACCTGGGCAAGTGTCCAACGGAACTCATCATCAGCATCGGACTGAAGGAAATCAACGGGAAGGTTCTACGTGAAATAACTCAAGTCCTCAATGAAGTCATTACAATTTCAAAATAAAGAATTTGTTATAATGAAACAAAAAATACAACGTAGTTTCAGTTTCTTTTCTGTAAAAATTTGTTTATTTCATATTTGTACATTAAAACGTGTACAAAGAATAAAAGTCAACGTCACAGAGGCGGGCAAAGTGGAATTTTTTAGTCGAAGAGACCGAAACCCATATCGTCGTCAGATTCCTCTGGTTCTTCTTCCTTCTTCTCTTCCTTCTTGGCCTCAGCTGGGGCAGCAGCTGCACCAGTATCGGCGGCAGCTCCACCAGCAGCTGGGGCGGCTCCAACTCCGGATCCGATGTTGGTGATCAAATCCTTGATGTTGATGCCCTCCAAAGCCTTGGCGAAAAGTCCTGGCCAGTAAGGTTCAATGTCAACATTGGCGGCTTTCAAGATGGTGTTGATTTTTTCCGCCTGCAAGAAAAATCAATCAAAAAAATATCATTAGAAATGGAAAATTACAACGTTCTATTGCTCATTTAATTTTAAAATAGAATTAGATGGGCGCAATTATTTTAGATAAATGAAGATTTAGAATCCATGAGAGATTATCGAATCTAATTTTAATGAGGTTTTTTGTACTTACGGTAACGGCAACATCGTCATCGACCAAGATGAGGGATGAGTAGACACAAGCGAGTTCAGCTTTGGTAGACATAATTGATGTTATTTATTGTTTTTATTTTTTGTGCAAGTTGCCAAAAATTTATAAAATCGGCCTTAGCTCAAATCGAGAACAAGCACACTTCGCGAGATGCTAAAACGGAAAGAAAGGAGGAAATAGCGAAACGTCAAATGTTGTACAAGTGAAGTTAAATGAGGTTCGGGTTGAATTTGCTACGGGATATTAGGCGACATCTAGTTGTCATAAAAATAATACTCTTTTAAGGTGGAACTCAATTGAAGTGAAAGAGTAGAAAATCAGCTATTAGGTATGAAACCGACTAGGCAACTTTTTTATTTTCCTAAGTCCGGTATTACACAGCGCATGCAATTAATGCGCATTAATCGGCAATAATGTATATGGAAAATATGTTAAAAAATCTGTGTTGACAAATTTGTCGTACTTGAATTATGTTGGTTATATTTATTTTCAAATTTGGACACAAACTTTTTGCACGTAGCAACCGTGGGTATACCTATCGTGCACTTGAAATCACTTTCGTGTCCCATAATGAGGTATTAGCTCTACTAAACACAAACACGAAGTGAATAGTGAAGCAAATGCGAAACAATACGAAGAAAAGGACAGACAAACGTCAAAAACATGCAAGAAATAGCTTGTACTTGCATGCCGACACAAATGTATTTCTATTTCATTTTGTATTTATTCCTTTCTCTTTCACACTTCATTGATGCAAGGAAAAACATGCGTTGTGTAATACCATACTAAGTGTTTTTAAAAGCAGAGATAAAAACTTCAACAATCAATTTGTACTACTATGTTATTTAATTTTGTATGTTTTACTTGCACTATTGTGCATCTGTTTTTTTTTTGAAATTTTAACTTATCGATTTATATAGATTTTTTGATGCAAAATGTTGGTTCAACAGTCGATTCACTTTTGTATAACTTTTACTAGGTCTTAGGCTAGGCGCGCACATGCAACTTTTTCGAAATTATTCAACCATTTAGTTGAATGTCCGCGCAGTTTATTATAATTGCTATTGACACAAACTAAGGAATCGATTTGAGATAATAGAATGGTTTCTGCATGTGCGCGGACTCTCATATAAGTCTATAATGCTCAGTTTAGAAACCAAACAGTTTCATAACTAAAAGTTGCATGTGAGCGCCTAGCCTTAGGTGATTTCTTCCACACAAAACCACAATTGAACCTCTTTTAACTCAAAATCGTTAACCACACCGCAACACTGACAAAAATAAATGACCAACGTAAAACTGTAAGGATATCCATTTTAAAATTACAAATGCCATCAAATATTGCTTTGTCCAATGCCAAGTGCATAAATAAACGATATGTGGCTTAGCGTTCATAATTTAAAAATTTATTATCCTTTTTACTTGCAATATTTATCCATTTTTGTATCATGATTATCACTAGATTACATTTTACACTACGACTGACAACTTGCTGTGAAACAGAAGTTTCTTGAATTTTTGAAAACAAAAATGCCACTACAAAGAATTTAAATTTTTATTTTTTGGTTGTAGAACTTTGTTTTTAGCATTATTGAGCAATTAATTAAGTAGTTGCTTGGTATACGCAATTTCCATGTCCGTAAATGTATTTCTAAAAAAATGTAAAATAAACCAATTTCAAGACGAAATATTCCATTCATTTATTTAAGAACAAATAAAAATGAACTCAAACAAAACGAAAATATTGCTGTAAAAATTCCGAAAAGTGGATTATTAACAATGCGGACCAACGCATGCTTAAAAGTTTCTGCATGTTTCTCATATAACTTCGCTGTTTTTACAGTGTGCACGATACCTTTTAAGATTAACTCAGTTTTGTGTACAAAAAAGATTCGCCAGCAGATGGCAATTTAGTAGAATTTTAAATTCGTACTAGATTTTTGACATTCTTTCAATCTGAAGTAGACGCTGATTGAACTAAATTACAATCTACTACTGGCAAACTTCATAAAATGTCACCCCGGTTAAAGAAATAGCTAACTTTAAAAGACGTACAAAGAAGAAAAAAAGCTTTTTATTTAATTAACTAATCATCTTTTATAATATTGGGGACAATAAGAAGAAAATATAGTCATAAAACAAAAATTAAAGGCAACAAAAATTAAAACACAATGAGTTTCTCCAGCGATGAAGTAAACTTTCTTGTTTATCGCTATCTCCAGGAATCAGGTACATCACCGAGTGGTTCACTCCTTAGTCCAACCCCAACTTTGAAATGCCACAAACTCGCGTGCATAATTAATTTTTTTTTCCTTAGGTTTTCATCATTCGGCTTTTACCTTTGGAGTGGAATCGCACATTTCTCAAAGTAACATCAATGGAGCTCTTGTGCCGCCAGCGGCTTTGCTTACAATTCTTCAGAAAGGTCTTATGTACACAGAAATTGAATGGAGTGTGGGTGATTCGGGTGATGTGTCACGGCCCATCGAAGGACTTAGTCTGATTGATGCTGTGATGCCAGAAATAAAGACTCCCAAGCCACCGGTTAAGCCTGAGGTGAAAAACGAACCAGTTAAAGTTGAGACCCAGATCAAAATGGAAACTGCTCCATCGGAAGCGGCAGCGTCTAATGGCGCGGAACAAGAAGCTGCTGCCACAACAACTACCACTGCTACAACTTCCACACCCACAGTGACTTCATCGACGCCAGTCACAACGCAGACTACAACAACGCAACAACAGCAAGCCCAGCAGCAGCAACAACAGCAACAGCAGCAGACTCAACAGCAACAACAACAACAACAGCAGCAGCAGGCTCAACCACAGCAACAGCAACAACAACAGCAGCAGCAACAGGCCCAGCAACAACAAACAACACAAGGACCCGCTGAATCCATGGAAGTGGATCAGAGCATCGAAATCCCAGCCTCAAAGGCCACTGTGCTGCGTGGTCACGAGAGTGAGGTATTCATCTGTGCTTGGAATCCCAGCCGGGATCTGCTGGCTAGTGGATCCGGTGATAGTACAGCGAGAATCTGGGACATGTCTGGCACTCCAACGAGTCCCAACCAGTTGGTGTTGCGACACTGCATACAAAAAGGAGGAGCCGAGGTTCCCAGCAACAAGGATGTCACTTCGCTGGACTGGAATGTGCGTCTTATCAGTTTCTGTATCACTTGTTTTTATGATATTTTTTTTTTAGTGCGAAGGAACTTTGTTAGCCACTGGAAGCTACGATGGTTATGCCCGCATTTGGACAACTGCTGGAGTTCTTGCTTCCACTTTGGGTCAACACAAAGGTCCCATATTTGCGTTGAAGTGGAACAAACGAGGAAACTACATCCTCTCAGCGGGTGTTGACAAAACCACAATCATCTGGGACGCTGCCACTGGCCAGTGCACCCAACAATTTTCATTCCACAATGCCCCCGCCCTGGACGTTGACTGGCAATCGAACTTGTCATTTGCGTCCTGCAGTACTGATCAACGTATACACGTTTGCAAACTGGGCGTTGAGAAGCCAATCAAGTCCTTCCAAGGACACACTGTAAGAGGAGAGCACACCGAGTCTCTAATTGAATTCATAATTTATTTCTCTTTCTAGAACGAAGTAAATGCCATCAAATGGGATCCCCAGGGTCAGCTGTTGGCATCCTGCTCCGACGATATGACTTTAAAGGTTTGGTCAATGAAGAACGACACTTGTGTGCATGATCTCCAAGCCCATTCCAAGGAAATCTATACGATAAAATGGTCTCCAACCGGACCGGGTACCCAGAATCCCAACACCAATCTGATTCTAGCCTCGGCATCATTCGACTCCACTGTACGTTTGTGGGACGTGGAACGAGGTGTATGCATTCACACTCTGACCAAACACACCGAACCCGTCTATTCGGTTGCCTTCAGTCCAGACGGAAAGCATCTGGCTTCGGGCAGTTTCGACAAATGTGTCCACATTTGGAACACACAAACAGGTCAATTGGTTCACAGCTACAAAGGAACCGGAGGAATATTTGAGGTCTGTTGGAATTCGAACGGCACAAAAGTGGGTGCCAGTGCTTCCGATGGCAGTGTCTTTGTTCTGGATCTGAGAAGATTTTGAGATACAATTGGCAGTGATAGTGAACTGCAATAGGATTAGGGGAAGGCGGGCGTTTTGCATGAAATATGGACAAATCAACATTTTTTTGTGAAAGCTTGAAAGAATATTATGTAATTGCTTAAAGGTATAATTATATTAACAATTTAGATTTGGATATTTTTTGAGTGTTTTCTTTTTCTTCATTTCGAACGGATAATCAAGGAATTGGTGGATTAATAAAAATTAGAAAGTACTGCATGGAAAAACTTATTTATTAAAATCAAAATTCAGTAACAGAATCTAAGAAACGTTCTTTGAAGAAAGTACATGGCTCTCGTTTAACTTCTCCATCTTTTGTGGCACCCTTAAAAAATTTGGTAATCTGTGCCCCAGCATACTTGGGTTTTTCACTGTCCGGTTCGTCAAATGTAACGTTTACAGAATTGCCTTCCAATGCGTTCTCCGCTGTTGACCAGCTGAATCTAACCAAACGGGGATATCCAAATACAATGTCGATGTTTTCCGTAAGAAATTTCTTTGTCACTGGGTCGCCTGGATAGCCACTCCCGAAATCCTTTGATGTTAGTTTTAGACCTTCGGGGAATTTCCAAACCTTCAAAGCATGGTCTCTTGTTACTTTAGCACATATCGAAGCCGCCGATACAATTGGATAGGTGGAATCAGCTTTTTTCGCCACTGTAATTTCAAATTGAGGAAAGAGTTTCTTTAACTTATCTTGATACTTTTCTGGTGGTCCGACAGTGTCTACGTAGACTTCAGCGATATTGACCCCAGCATCAATAGCTGCCTGAATTAGGCCAATAGCAGAATTCATAGAGACCTCGTTCAGTGAACACTTGGCCCGTCGGTACATGCTGTTGGAGATGATATTGGGTGATATAATTTCCACTGCCCAGCCGATGCAGGAGTTGGCGAATTCTTTTTGGTTCATATCATCGAAGATCACATCACGTTTTTCTTCAGTCAGTTGTTTGGAATCGGCGCAGCCTAAGTCGACGAGAGCTTCTTTTTTCGAAATGGGACAGAATGCGACTCCATAAACCATTGGACCAAGCACTGGACCGCGACCGGCTTCATCGACACCCAGCACGCAGGGTTCATCTTTGCATATTTGTGGAATGTCCGTTATAAAAACTGTATTTTTGGCATTGTCTTTGGATGCTACGAAAGGTCCAAGAGATTCCAGAGAAGTTATTTTTAAATCATCCATAGTTCTCGGAACAAGAAATTAAACTAATTTACTTTTGTACTACTTTGTAAACTTACCGCCAAAAGTGCAATTTTTTGACCTTCCATTCGATTTGTTTACAAAAAGCAACTTGTCAAAATTAAGGGGAAGTGATTATATACACACACACACAAATTTATATAAAAAATGTACACTAGTGACAAAACATTTATGACAGAAATAAATGAATAATGGTATTGGTTTACTTTTTATATGAAAATTCATTAAATTCTGAAGCTTAAAAACTAAATTTTTTTTATAAATTTTGAAACCATAAAAAGACGAATGCATCTATTTACACAAAATAAAAGTATTTTGTATGATGAATTGGCTAATTTATTTACTCTTAACAATTGTAATTTTCTGCTATTGTTGGGGCTGGAGTCTGAGCAACTTGGTTGCCAGAAACTTTAAATTGCTCGAAGTTTTTCTGATTTGTTTTCAAAAGCGAGCAGATGTTAAGGGCCTTGCACATGACAGCGAACAAATGGACGAACAAACGTGATTTCACACATTTCAAAAAGGCAGTTTCAATCAAAACACATTAAGTTATAAGAAACCAATTGAAACTTAGGTTAGGATAATAAAATTTGCATTTTGTTCTCTAAACCAAGACAATTTTGTAAAACCAATTTGGTAGTAACGAATTGCAGTGTGGTTGCTACGAACTGTCAAACTCTATTCAAGTTCCACATACCATCCACGCTGCAAAGAATAAATTATTCGCACTCAACTTAACCTCAAAATTATACAACTCTTGTTTTGTTTGTTGAAAAGGGTCATTATAAATTGACCATTCATCGCTGTCTGCGAATAGAAATAAAGCTCATGTGAAAGAAAAGTCAAAATATGCGATAATCCACAGTTCGCAATTCGTAGCTCATGTCCAAGATGCTTTAATATTCAACATTTTCAAATTCAAATTCAAAATATGAGATTAATCTTACCAACCAATCTCTTCTTTAGAGCAGGAAAGAAATTAATTTTTATTTTTTATAGATTAGAAAATAATAAAATTCGCTAAAAGAAAATCAACGTTGCGCAAGACCATATTGAAAAGCTTAGCAACTTCTCAATGTTTTTAGCTTAAAATGCTTTTTCATTTACTCAACCCAGCATTTCGGTGTTAAAAGAATTTAAGTTATAAAATTCCGCTCTTATGACACGCCTTTACATGACATTTTTGTTTTACTTTTTTGGTTTTGGTAATTTTTCTTTTTAAATTTATAATTTTTGCTTTTTTATGCTTTCCATACCAAATTCGTGTGATAAATCTTTTCCATCTGCAGAAAAAATGTTTCATACAAATTTTGATAGTTCAAAATGAATTTATCTGGTTCATTTAGCTTACTCAGGTTTTTTATTTTTCCATACCAAAAGCAACATTTGGGAAATCCATTTTGAAATGGCAAAATAAAGCCAATTTTGAAAAACTTAAGTTTATCAGTGGTCTCTCATATAAGCTAATAGTATTAAACAGATTAGTCCACACAAATTGTTGATCTTACACCAAAATAACACGCTTTAATCACTTTTGGGAAATAAGGTGTAAGCTGAAAATTGGGAATAGAATAATAATGCATACACAACATTAAAATTATTAAAAACTGATATAATGTATGAAATTTAAATAAATTTTATGTTACTTTAGCTTCAAAAACGAAGTCCCAAAAAGAATTTCAAGATTATTCATACATTTCTACTACTCAAAATTTCAATCATCTTGCGTGCTGTGCTGTGCTTTTAACTCGATTTTAAAACGATCAACTGCAAGCAACTCAAAATTATGATTATATTTCACTTCCTTATTTCCCACTTTAGAGGTGGACCATTGAATATAAATAAATCAGTTAATATATACCATGATCAAACAAAATTGATAAGATAATTTCAATTACAAATTTACAGTGGCTGTTAATCTCTCCATGTTCCATAAAAAAAGCAATGAGATTTTTGTAAATAAATTATTGTCATGGGTCAATTATTTTTTAGTTTTGCAGTAGCCTCAAGGTAGCGTTAAAATTTGTTTATGCAAAAGATGTAATAAAAACTTAAGCTAATGTGCGCCACACCCCTATAAGTTCGCAAGAATAATATCGTATATTTGATATACTATAAACGCCAAAACACTGCTCAGATTCAATTTTGATATAAATCGCTTCGAACAATTCATTCTAAATAGTTACTCCTGAGCATAACCCAATTCTCTATCTGTAGTCTCTATTTATTTTGCAGTACTTGTGAACAAATCTTAAAAAAATATTATTTTTTCGCCCCCGTGAATCGCCTTACACCTTTAAGGAGCCAGTTAAGTACTATTCACATGAGCACGACCAACGACCAACGAATGAACGAACATTCGTCGATTTTGACGTTTCTTTCACACAAGAGTTTTTAATTCGTCGCGAATGAAGCCACAGCCGAACACCATTCACCACCGAAACCTAAATAAGAATGATTTTTTAGGTTAAGTATGCGCGATTATTTTATTCGTTGCGAGTGTGGATTATGTGGAACGCGAATAAAGTTTGACAGTTCGTATCAACTTTAATTTTTTTCGCGACGAATAAATTTGTTTTCTTAAATTTAATCATATATTATATTGAAAAGTAAAAGTAGGTATCATAAATCAAATAGAAACTATATTACTATTGTTTTGTTAAGAATTTGTGTGGAAATATGTCTTCAAACGTATATAAACTCACATTTTGTAATTCATTCGTCGTTCGTTGGTCGCGCTCATGTAAATACTACTTTATAGCTATAATTGGTTTTGATCATTGAAACAAATATTGCAATTTTTTTGACAGGTCGTTTATTAGCTATCATTAGAAATTTCGTTCAGTGAACAAAATTTCCTCATTGAAATCCACCGAAACATTTTTACTGATAGAAATCTGTCATTGGAATTGTGTGAAATTGGAACACATAAAAGTAACAGCTGTTCAGGAAAATGAATTTCCGTCCGGAAAATAGAAAAATACATTTTTAGAAAAAAAAAATAAATATGCAATAACACTTTTGTTTGTAAAAAAAAATCTTTGTGTGGTTTCCGTTCGATCAGTATATAATTTTCATTCCCAATCAAAGGGAAACACCATCAAATATCGATTCAAAACATTGTCCGCATCAATTTCAATAATAGCTATAAACTGGCCCCTAAAGTACTATTCACATGAGCACGACCAACGAATGAACGAATATTCGTCGATTTTGACGTTTCTTTCACATGAGAGTTTTTACTTTGTCGCTAATGAAGCCACAGCCGAACACCATTCACCACCGAAACCAAAATAAGAATGAATTTTTAGGTTAAGTACGCGCGATTATTTTATTCGTTGCGAGTGTGGATTATGTGGAACGCGAATAAAGTTTGAAAGTTCGTATCAACTATAATTTTTTTCGCGACGAATAAATTTGTTTTCTTAAATTTAATCATATATTATATTGAAAAGTAAAAGTATGTATCATAAATCAAATAGAAACTATATTGCTATCGTTTTGTTAAGAATTTGTGTGGAAATATGTCTTCAAACGTATATAAACTCACATTTTGTAATTCATTCGTCGTTCGTTGGTCGCGCTCATGTGAATACTACTTAACACAGTGATTTTGGTGTCTCGAAAAAATCAAGTGGATCAAATTTCGCCGAAGTCGTAATGTGTACTCAGTGTTATAACAACCAATTATGTTTCCTACTGTACGATGAAAATTGCAATGGCGAATTCGAATAAAGTCTATCTCTTTCTTCGGCACTTGGTCTCTTGTAAATTATTGAATTTGTATTTATATTTGAACTTAATTATTTACAGCTCTTTAATAATTTATAAATTGTTTGTCTTTTTCCCCAATATATCAACGCACTTGATGTTGTTAAAATAACGAAAAATCCTCCCCTTCACAACAAAAATTATTTAAAAAAAGGAAGATAAATATACGAAAGAGATAACAAATATTATCTCGCCAGAAGAGACACGATAGACCTAGAAGCACAAAACTGACACTAGCGCAAAGGAGTGTCAAACACGAAAGTTGGGCGATTTCGAGTTGGTTCGTTTTCGTCGTCGTCGTTGGTTGGATATTGTCGTCGTTCGCCGCGAGAAGAATTTAACAAGAAGCAAAAAGAAAAAGAAAAAAAAATTGGTGAAGAAGAAAAATATTTCAGTGGCAAAAATCGATATAAATTCTTCTTTTATTTTCGCCGAATCAAAGTGTTTTCCCAAAATCAAATCGCTTATTTCATTATAAGTTATAAAATATTAAGATTGTAAGTCCTGCAAATCCAGTCTTACAAATTTTGTATATGCAATTGAATCTCGCAAGTGAGTAAGAGTAACAGAATAATATAATAATTGATTTTCTCCGCACCACTCACTGGCACTGCAGTGGAAGTGTGTAAATCTGAATCTGGTGAATAATTAACGGGGCGAACAGCAACGATTTATACACACATTTTTATGTAGTTACTTAAATTCTTTAACTTTTTATAAGTGACGTGTATTAAAAAGCCGGTGATGTTTCACATAATAATTTAAAATTTCAACAAGAATAAAAGAATATTGTTCAAAAAACAAACTTGCACGGAAAACTTTTTTTTTATGCCAACAAGAGTTTGCACAACATCGGATTGGATTGGAGTTGTGGAGTCATCATAAAGAAACAGAAAATGACAAAAATTATTGCTCCTCTGAGCTCTGAGTACTTACTCCTATTAGAAATACACGAAAAAATAAATAAATGTATAGAAAAAGTGGGGGCGGAATGTGAGGGAATTTCTTATTTTTTATGAATTCATCTGCACCAGCACCATCGAAGTCATTCAAAACGATTTTTCCTTTTTTTCTTTTCTTTATTAAATAAATAAAGGGAATTATGTTATGAGAAGAACCTTATAAAATAATGGTTGAAGATTGTGGATTTGTGGTGTGTAGTGCTGCAAAAAATAGCGATAAAACGTTTTGGAAACTCGCACTAAAAAAGGGGAAACCATTTCCTGAGATTATCAAAAAAAGGGGAGGTGGTGATAGTTTCTATATTTTTTTTTCTATATCTCTTATGTATATTTTTCTTCACTGAAAATAAAGGTTGTTTTTGTGGTTCGGTTGATTAACTCATCCTTATTTTGTTTTGCCAAAAAAATAAAATATCAATGAACAACCAACAACAACAACAACAAAAAGAAAAAACACAAAGTAAAAGGTCAAGTAAAGTAGAAAAAAAAAAACAGCAATAGCATTTTTATCACTGCTTGTTGTCTTCTCTTCCAAATGAAGTCGTTTTTTCTTCATCTTAGTTTTGTTAAATTAATTTTGCAAGACAGTGACTCAAGCAAATGTTCAATTGATTAAAAAGCATTGAACTTATGTCGAAATATTAAAATGCCGACAGGCCAAACGTATGTGTTTGCAAAATATATGGGAACTTATTCGTATATGTTGGGAATGTCATTGTTATAGGTAATAAGTCAAAGTTCGTTGTGTGGGAACCTGGCAAAGGTCATGGATTAAAAAAAAAATCATTTAATTTTGTGGTATAATATGTAACAAGTTCGAGAGTGGCTGACTACCTATGAATTGTGTTTGGATGCGTTAAAATCGATTTAATAAAGCTATTAATATTTCTAGGTAGGTAAGATGTCTACTTACGAACATGTTTTGATATTCGAAAGTATCTTATAGATATTTTGATATGTAGGTACCTAAATAATTGCATTGTTGGCAAGTTAAGAATCTTAGTCACGATTTGTTGCCGATTTACGTATATCTAGCTATTTAATCAGTCATATTTTTAAAACAAAACTTGATTTACTCTGGTATATTGGTACCTAGTTATATACATATGTATTATAAAAACTCGGAAGTTAGAATAGGTACTTTATGTAAGTATATATGCAAATATAACTTGAAACATAAGTTAGTTAGTTTTGGCATAAAGACAAAACATACAAGAAAAAGCATACGTATTATACCTACAAATTTTGTGAAGAATGCGGAGGAGGCGACCAGCATTTAATCAGACAAAAAAAGACAGTCAAAACATAAAAGCAAGCATTTAAAAAATATGCTTTCTATTAAAAAAATTGTAATAACAACTCAATCTGTGTAGGTATATTACATAAAAATAAAACTTAAGAAAATATTTAAGTACCGGCACCAACATTATTGAGCACTCTCCCATATAAGCGAGTTTTATTTTACCGTTAGCGACTGAGTTCCTTATTGAAAAACTTATAAGACAGCTAAAAAAGTAAAAATAATAAAAAAGACTAACACAAAAATATCTTCCAATGAAAAGATAGTACCTATACAAATCATCGCTGTAAAAAAAAGAAAATAAATTCTTTTTTAAAAGATACTGACCTAAGAAAACAGTCACAGTTGCTAAAATCTAAGAAAAATGTAACTTATGAGAAAAAACTACAGTATCTACGTATATCCTAAATCCGGATGTCTACTTCGCATTTTACTATTGCTAGAAATAGAATTAATCTGGAATGATTATTTTTTCTATAACCCAAACAATTTAGAACGATATTTTCGATTAAAGAGGATTTCGTATCTATCACACATATTTAATGCTTTATTAAGTATCTTAATGCAAGGTTTGTTCTGTGAGTTGGAAAAAGCTGAGCTTTAATTCAATTCACAACACTCCATACATTCATAGGTGATAGGTTCGTATTGTCGAATTGAAACATGGACAATTTTCTCCGGAAATTTTTGATACTAAACGCTCTGTCCTTACACTGCCTAATAGGTTTGATTTTTGCAATAATGGGGAGTCAGTTGTTTCTTAACTTCTATGTTCATGTCCTGCCCTATCGAAAAGGGTGATCTGATAAATTCCTATTACTTATTGTCTTAAACGCTTTGTTATTAAATTCAAATAGTTCAAAGATTAGGATCCATGTAGAATCAAGAACCGACCATTTATTAGTCTAACTTATGTACATGTTCCACTTTACGAAAGAATCGAATTAGACCACTTACTACCAATAGTTATATTTCCTTTAAAAATCATTCACCCCATTCCAAGATTCACGAAAAAATTAAGTTTTCGTTAACTCACAGTTTTTCTCATAACATAAAATTCAAAACCATTTTTCTTACTCATTATTTTTGAATGCTTAGGCAATATTTACGTAATAGTTTTCTATTACTGCATACCATCAGTAATATAAATTTTCATCTCTGTTGTAATCCCATTCGTAGTCGTTGGTTGGTTCGTTGGTTGAACTATATCGTTTTGGTATATTTTGAAGTCATGCTATCTGGTTTTATCCTCTCCGTCCTTTTATGTAAACGCCTTTTGTATTCAACAATTTTTGTGGCCTACAAAAAATCTCAATTTCAATTGTACCTACAATATATTTTTTTTTGAGTAGCTGTACAGCATGCTCTTTACATATACTTTTATGTTCGTATAAATATGTTTAAATAAAGTAGAAAAAGTTTCATCTTAAAAATTGTATATACTCGTATGTTGCCTCGGGTCATCGAGTCGTTAAAAAGTCACCAATTGTGCAGAGTAAGGAAAGGGAATATACAAATCTCATAACTGTGCTGTAACTGTGAACATGCATTAATTTATGAACTATCATCTATAAACGAGCAAACTCATAAAAAATCTTCTCTCCAATTCACTTCAATCCAATCAGATGAAAAGTTAACTGCAAAAAGTAGTTGTTCTAAATGATGTCTAAAAAGTTTCCCTTTACATCAAACCAATGATGCAAAGAGTTTAAGTTTGACAATAATTTTAACTTTTGTTTTACAGGTGGTGTTTTCTATTGAAAATAAAACACTTGAATTAGGTGTTTGAATTTAAATATTCTTACAATAAGGGATTAAAATAAAAACTAAACGTGAATCTACGAGGCAAAAAATCATCAACAATGGCACCTGTAAGAGGTGATGGAATGCGAGGACTCGCTGTCTTCATATCAGACATACGGAATTGTAAGTATAATAATAATTACATTTTATTTTTAACAATTCATATCTTTCACATGTTTTTTAATTGATTGATGGCAAGAACGAATGTCATTGCACGCACAATTTTATTGCTCCATTAGCAACTGAGGCAGAAGCAGGGTCAAAGAAACTTATTCACATCGATGTAATAATTTATTAAACGTAGGGAAAAATATATAACGAAAAAAACTCCCTCTCGTAAAATATTTTTTGGCTGCTTGACTTGGCAGTCCTATAAAAGATATTTTCTTCATTAATTGGAACTCTCTTTAGGTCTTGGTAGACGATGTTTCTGTATGAGTATAGTCGATACGATGCGCGATATACACAAATGGTAGACTTCTACGTAGATATGATTAAATTGTAAATATCGACATTTTAATTATCGTTTTATTAAGGGGTGGTTTTTTGTGTTTATCTTTTAAAGTCTATCGAAATCATGTCAATCATTTATTTAAAGTATCTAAATTTTGTTGTTCATGGTTGTTCTCTGTGATAAATAAAGTAGTAATAAAAACATTCCTTCAAATTTAAAACCTGACTTTGAAATTTGTTCTGAATGTAGGTATTCTATTTTTAGAATTATTTTAAACATGTTATCGCTTTGTTATTGCATTTAATGTCAACTTGCATTTAGCTTGAATATAATAATTATTATGTTCAAATGTATGTACGTGCAAAAAAGCAAACATTTCAAAATAGAGATAAGAAAAAAACCAATGCAGTCGTTTGTAAAGATTTAAATATAATCCAATTTCCACCCCAAAACGCACTGAGATGTCATTGTAATCTTATTTTCCTGTTTTTCAAGTTTAAAAAATTTCCCTCATTCTCTCATGACGTTAAAAGAACAACTTCCATTTTTATGAAAATCAGACTACTATGTCACCTATTAATATCCAACATCATACACAGGATGCACAATTCATACTCTCTATACCTAGTAATAACTATATATAAGAATAATGTCATATTATGTGCTAAAAGCTTAACTAAAAGACACAGCTCCTCTTGACAAGAGTTTTTGTTTTGTGTGTTGGGTTGTGTTGTGTTGCTTTGTGCAGCAGTATAATGTTGTGTGAATAATCAGAATCATTGAGTGTTCTACTCTACTCTAAAAAAAGGGTGTTAATATAATTAAAACAGGGTTCTTCTTCTTCGGCATAATTTTCTTCACCCTCTTTTTAGATTGGCCTTTATAAGTTTTTTTTTTCCGTTTTGTATTAAACTGTGCGTTTTATACCTTATCTTTTAACAATTTAAAGCTGGAATAATTTGTTCCAAGTTAAGGATTTTTTTTGTGGAGAGTTGAAAACTTCTATTATATTGACTTGCTCCACCTGATCCGGAGTTTGATTTTACTGCACTGTCCTATAAGTTGATTTCGAAGACTTTCTGGGACGAAGAGTTGTTTTCCAGGCAATTTACGTGACCCAGCGATTTCAAATTCTTTTTATCCTCTTAACTAAGTACATACTTTATGTACAGTCTGTACAGCTGGCTTGTCGTTCCATCTTCTCCTACACTAGCCGAATACGTATATGGGACCGTAGAACGTTTCTCTCGAAATAACCCAAGGTGGTTTCATCGACTTTTTACATGGTCCATGCTTTTGCATTGTATAGCCGGACATAGGTGACATAGACACACTTTCGTTGTTCGATAAGGGTTTTGCTACTCCATTGTTTTCTCTAGCTCTAATTTGTTAGACCTTAACTACCTAAAAGTTAAATCAGTCGATGTTGGCGTTTTGACTGATACGTCGATGTTGAAGGTCCTGACTTGGTAACAAAATGCGCTTTTTTTACCTCATTAACCGCGAGTAATTGGATAGACTTTTCAAAAATTGTATCTCTAGTGTTGACATTGGAGCTCTGCACTATTCTTTCGAGGCCGCATCTAAACTTGTCTAAACCTATTTTTACTTCAAAAGATGTGGTAAAGTTGTTACCAACCTTTATCCATCAGCGCAATATTTATGAGACTAATTCCTTTACAGTTGGTGCAGTTTAGTGGGTTCCTTTTTCGAAATTTAGTCTTCGTTCAAATCTTTACAACAGCTCAAATTTTGTTATTTCTGGCGCATAAATCAGACTGAATTTGGCATTTGGCGGATGAGCTTTTTGTCTTTGAAACTTCACACAATAATTGTTATGCAGATCAATCTTATGATCTTGGTAGCCGTGTGTGACGCGAGTTAACGATGCCTAGAAAGAACAAGTATGTACCGAATTTCCAATGTGGCGTGAGGTCTTTGGCATTTAGTGGCAATCATGTGCCGTTGGTGCCCATATTATCCAATTCAGGCCAAAAAATGTATAGTTCGTCGCCAGTCCAAGATCAACACCAAAGAGTGACTGTTTTCGCAATGCAATAGACATTCTCACGTGGATACTGTTCTAAATTCAACATTTTTGACAATTTAACTATTCCAGAACGTTCAACTTCTGCAAAGCAGTTCATTGAAATTATTTACTGGTATGCGACCAAGTGTCTATGAGAAATCAGCCAAGTTGTGGTCTTTGAAAGGCATAACTTATATTCACCTGGTCTATAATATTGTACTTCTAATCTTAAATATTGAAGCGTTAAAGTAATACTTTTTAAGATCAACAGCTGTTTCGTGCTTTACAAAAAATTATAATAAACAATATTCGTATGTTAGTTAATTTAATTGATAAGTATGCAATATGGATATTAGACTTAAGTTTTAATTGCTTTGTATCACACTTGTAAAGTGCAAAAACTTGAACTTTCACTCATTGAGCTATTATTAGAATATCAAACTTATTACTGCCATTATACTTATGTCAATATGTATATAGGCAAAATAACACAATATTATATTGATGAACAAGCTTAATTATTACATCCGATATTCTATTAACATAAATCTTCTTAATCGTGTTCTTTAAGGGATTTTTTTTTCATTTTGATTACTCACTATGCCGAGCGCCACTTCAAACAAAAAATAAAAACTAACCAACGTACCAACCAACAGTTGTCACTTATTTCGTATTTAAAGAACAATTCCACATGAGTTAGTTTGTGTAGAGAGAGCAGCCACCTATTGTGTTTGCATTTGCGCTTATCGAATTAAACAATTTATTTCTATTTCTGTAATTTAATTTTGTTTGGAATTATTATCGTGGAGAGACAATTTTGTGCATTATTATTTCGTATTACAATTCTCATTCAAAAGAAAATAAAACTCCAAAAATAGATGAGAATATTTTAATTTGGAGAATTTCGAAAAGAAATATATCCACGAAAATCAGAAATCGTGAAAGATGCGTAAGCCATGTAATTCTTGGCACCTATGAAACTTTTGGGGATTCTCAAAAGAATTTAATTACTACAAAGACTGAGTTAAGGCTAATATTTTAATAACTTATCAAGGTCTGTTATCATTTTAGGTAAGCTACATACCTTTGTGGGTTTGTTATTATTGAAAACGTTTATGTGCCTTTTATTTAAAATCTCACTGTTTTTTTTATGTATTTTCAGGTAAAAGTAAAGAAGCTGAAGTGAAGCGAATAAACAAGGAACTCGCTAACATCAGAAGCAAATTCAAAGGAGACAAAACTCTCGATGGCTATCAGAAAAAGAAGTATGTCTGTAAGCTGCTATTTATTTTCTTACTTGGTCATGACATCGATTTTGGGCACATGGAAGCTGTTAATTTATTGTCTTCGAATAAATACTCAGAAAAACAGATTGTAAGTTTTTTTTGTTTTTTCACCAACCTTAAAAATTGTACAAATTGTTTTAAAAATATGTTATTTTCACATTACAGGGATATCTGTTTATTTCGGTTCTTGTTAATACAAACAGCGATCTTATACGTTTGATTATTCAATCTATAAAAAATGATTTACAATCTAGAAATCCGGTTCATGTTAATTTGGCATTACAATGCATTGCGAATATCGGCAGCCGTGATATGGCTGAATCGTTCTCAAATGAAATTCCAAAGCTATTGGTATCGGGGTAAATAACTTCACTCAATATTTTGTATGGAATTTTATTAATTTGTCTCTTATTTTTAAAGGGATACAATGGATGTTGTAAAGCAATCGGCAGCACTTTGCTTATTGCGTCTCTTTAGATCAAGCCCTGATATTATTCCAGGCGGTGAATGGACATCGAGAATTATTCACTTACTCAATGATCAGCATATGGGTGTTGTAACAGCGGCTACATCGTTGATCGATGCACTTGTAAAACGAAATCCCGATGAATACAAGGGATGTGTAAATTTGGCTGTTTCACGTTTGTCGCGTATCGTCACTGCTAGCTACACTGATCTCCAAGATTACACTTATTACTTTGTACCAGCTCCGTGGTTGTCAGTGAAGCTGTTGCGTTTATTGCAAAATTACAATCCAGTGACTGAAGAACCAGGTGTTCGTGCGCGCCTAAGTGAAACACTCGAAACAATCTTGAATAAAGCCCAAGAACCACCAAAGAGCAAGAAGGTGCAGCATTCTAATGCTAAGAATGCTGTCCTCTTCGAGGCAATCAATCTGATCATACACAGCGATAGTGAACCGAATTTATTGGTGCGTGCTTGTAATCAATTGGGACAGTTTTTGAGCAACCGCGAAACGAATTTGCGGTATTTAGCATTGGAATCTATGTGTCATCTAGCAACATCAGAGTTTTCTCATGAAGAAGTCAAGAAACATCAAGAAGTTGTAATTTTATCCATGAAGGTAAATTCTTTTAAATTTAAATTCTTTCACAAAAAGATATGATGTTTCATTCAATAGATGGAAAAAGATGTATCAGTTCGTCAACAGGCTGTAGACTTACTCTATGCTATGTGCGATCGTACCAATGCGGAAGAAATTGTTCAAGAAATGCTCAACTACTTGGAAACAGCTGATTACTCAATTCGTGAGGAGATGGTGCTAAAAGTGGCAATTTTGGCTGAAAAATATGCCACAGATTACACATGGTAGTTTTTTTTTAAATTAAAGTCCATATCTATTCTTATGACACATGTTTTTGTTTACTTCTTTCATTGACAGGTACGTTGATGTGATTCTTAATCTCATTCGTATAGCTGGTGACTATGTTTCTGAAGAAGTCTGGTATCGCGTTATTCAGATTGTTATTAATCGCGAAGAAGTACAGGGATATGCTGCCAAAACAGTATTCGAAGCTCTACAAGCACCAGCATGCCACGAAAACATGGTCAAAGTTGGTGGTTATATTTTGGGTGAATTTGGTAATTTAATTGCCGGTGATTCTCGCTCAGCGCCTATAGTTCAGTTTAAACTTCTTCATTCAAAATATCATCTTTGTTCTCCGATGACACGAGCTTTACTCCTATCCACTTACATTAAGTTCATTAATCTTTTCCCCGAGATCCGTACCAATATACAAGAGGTATTCCGTCAGCATAGTAATTTGCGTTCGGCTGATGCTGAGCTCCAGCAACGCGCTAGTGAATACCTACAATTGAGTATTGTTGCGTCCACCGATGTTCTGGCCACCGTACTCGAAGAGATGCCATCGTTTCCCGAAAGGGAGAGTTCAATTCTGAATGTGCTCAAAAAGAAAAAGCCTGGTCGTGTGCCGGAGAATGAAATTCGAGAATCAAAGAGCCCAGCACCAGCATCCCTCAATAATGTACACGTAAATCATAAGTAAGAATCATCATGCGTGCAAAATCTATTTAAAAAATAATATTAATAATTTTGTTCGTACGTTCAGGGTGACCAATAACACAAATTCAAATGCAGACCTCCTTGGCTTAAGTACACCTCCATCGGCAACAACCAACAACAATTCTACCGGTGGCACACTCATCGATGTTCTGGGCGATATCTATGGATCGAATTCAACAACAAACAGTACAGCGATCTATAATTCTAAGAAGTTCCTCTTCAAGAACAATGGTGTACTTTATGAGAACGATTTGATACAAATTGGTGTCAAGAGTGAGTTTCGACAGAATCTTGGTCGCCTTGGCTTGTTCTATGGCAATAAGACTCAAATTCCATTAACAGTAAGTGAGAACTTTATGAGAAATTGATCATTATTATATTACTTACTATTTATTGATAGAACTTTACACCTGTGTTGCAATGGTCGGCTGAGAATGCGCTCAAGCTTAACGTTCAAATGAAACCAGTCGAACCAACACTCGAAGCTGGTGCACAGATACAACAGCTCTTAACAGCCGAATGCATAGAAGACTATAGCGATGCGCCTACAATCGAAGTGACATTCCGTTATAATGGTGTACAACAAAAATTTAGTGTTCAATTGCCCCTGACTGTAAATAAATTCTTTGAACCAACCGAAATGAATGCAGAATCTTTCTTTGCTCGATGGAAAAATTTAGGAGGGTAATTATCACTATCTCTATATATGGCGTAAAAAAAACAATTGATTTAATTTATTTATTTTAATGTTGTTTTAATAGAGAACAACAGAGGGCACAAAAAGTCTTCAAGGCACAAATTCCTTTAGATTTGCAAGGAGCCAGAAATAAATTAATGGGCTTCGGTATGCAATTGCTAACAAGTGTGGATCCAAATCCAGATAATATGGTTTGTGCGGGCATAATTCATACGCAAACACAACAAGTTGGATGTTTATTGCGATTAGAACCGAATAAACAAGCGCAGGTGAGTGTGAGTTACATTGTGTTTTACAAATATTGATATTTTAATTATTTTTGTTTATTTTTATTCCGTAAATAACTTCATTGTATAAAGTAGGCTAACAATATTAAATTTTATTGATAATTAAGACAAAAGTTGTAATACGCGAAGAATTAATTGATAGTAGTCTGTCCTTTCCTTTGGATTATTAACAATGCTTGAAAGGCGATTGAAGAGGGTGTTATGTCTGGATAGCATTCTAATGCATCCCTTAAAATAATTATTGGGCAAGTGTCAATCTTCAGAAAATTAAATTTTCAATTTACTAAGAAATATATTTACCTATTAAACTCTAAGATTAGGCAAAATATGTGGGTCTTGTTTTGAAGAGTAACATTTTAGAAATGCTCATCAGTTTAGCGTTAAGTCCAACTTCTGTCGAAATGTTAAGTACATTATATTCTTTTTTCAATCGCACTACATGAATGTTTATTTTTGTCATACCACACGCAAAAAACTAGTCAAAGTGTATAAGTTTTTCAGCCAGCAAAATCTTTTAATCCAAACCAGTTTAACCTTAATTTCGAGACTGATCATTTTCGGTTATCCTGGGTTAACTAATTTTATGTGTAATTGTTCGGGAATGCCTTTTCAATAGGAAAAAACTAACACTAAACGAAATCGACGAAATTTTGTATTTTATTACAAGATTTAATGACCTTGGAAATCGTTCTACGTTTACCAACTCAAACCCTATTCGTTTAAATTCTGAGAATACAATTGATACATTTGTTGCGTGTTGATTGTTTTTTTTTTGCAATAGAAAATTAATCGAAAAACATTGTTCATTATTCGTTCTCTACTGACCTCGATTTCATTAGAATAAGTCGAGAGAAAGTTTCCGGGTCCGCTAGTATTGAATTATTAGATTAGAACAACTAAAGATTGTGTGCTTTTCCATCACTTTAACATTAACTTTTTAAAAATTGCCTACTTTTCTTATCTCTCATACGATTATTAGTTATTTACTTAATTACCATAGTAGTTTCATTTACACATTTGTGTTGTACATTGTGAAATTTTAAAAACCAAAAACATTTGTTTATCTTTCAGATGTTCCGATTGACCATTCGAGCCAGCAAGGATACCGTTACCCGCGAAATCTGCGATCTTCTCGCTGACCAATTTTAAGCTTTTCTGTTTGATTAGAACGAAATTTAAACTAAAAGTTTCATAAAATAAAATATAATTAAAATAAAAGAAAACAAATATATACAAAATTCTCTCGAACACAGCAAAAATGCAAAGGAAACACCTTTCCCTCTACTACACACTTCTCTCTTATTATACAGCACTTCTCTTCAAGCCATATTTTCCTCTGTTCCATGGTCACACTAAAAAAAAAAAACAATTCCATTTTATTTTTTAAAAATAAATATAATCTGTTACATTGTAACAATAAACTTTGCATAGGAATTATTATGATTATTATACTAGATAATACAATTTACTATAAAAACAAAAACAAACAAATATAAATGAAGGTATGGTATACATATAAAGTAGAAAGAAGTATAACTGATGAAATTATTAAAAGTGAAACAAATATAGATATATATAATATAAAATAAACATATAAATAAATATATTTAGTAATAATAAACGTTGTAGCAAAAAAGAAAAGAATATGTTATGTTTTATTGATTAAAAAAATACTATATTATAAATTAATATAAACAAAAATTATATAAAGTAAAAAAAAACTCTCATTCTTGTTAAACAAAATTTCATATTGATTAAAAACAATTTAATTAAAAACAAAATATTTCACTATTAATGTATTATTTCGCTCTATTATTACATTGTACTGTATTATTCACTGCAATAGATTTATAAAAACAAAACAAAAAAAAGTAAAATAAAAGTCGTTAAACGTTACTATTTTAAGCAAAACTTTTTGTTGTTTCTTTTATTATTTTATATATTTCAAAGAAAAAAAAACTAAAAATCATGCGTTAACTATGTTATAAATATATTTTGAAAAAAATTATTTATTAATACATGTCGAAAGTTCATGTATTCACATAAATATTATATATATATACTTATAAAACAAATGACATTTTATTGAATAGTATTATACATTTATGGACCTTTCTTCTCAACAACAAAGAACAAAAATTAAATTTAAAAAAAACTACATAAATCTATAAACGTTATTACATAATATAACATACGAAAAAAATATACATATTGTAATTACAAAGTTTATTAATAAAATAAATAAAAAAAATAATCAATATTAATTTTAGAACTTTAAAACAAAAACAAAACGTGACTACACTACACAAAATACAACAAAAACCAGATTAAGGTGAACTTATATAAATTAATTAATTAATAGAATGAAAGTTTATGTAAGCATCAAAAAGCATACATAATTTGCTAAAATCTGTTTGTTGCTCACTTCGCCAAAGTGTATTTACAGACAGACAGAAGATGTAATTATTTAGAGAAATATAAAACAAAAAAAAAACAATTAAAATGAGAATAATAAAACCAACAATTTACTTGAAAGCGATTATAAATACAATTTGATTGAAATAAAGGGAAAAATTATTGAATAATCTGTTGAAAAAGTGTATTTTTATTTTTCCTAAAACTTTTCAGTGTATGTAATTTTTGTTGGGATATTTATCGTGTTTTATGTTCAGTGTCTATCTAGGTTCGGGATGACTTTTCTACAAACGTAAAGCCATTGGGTTTCTCTTTGGTTTAAGTTAAGCGTAATTAGTTTTTTCTTTTTGTATTACGAATTAAGAAAACCTCGAATAAACTCCCTCTTATCGTTACTTTTTACGATATTCTTTTTTGGTCGAATCAGTATCATTTTATATTTTTTCGCATATGAATATGAATATGAATATGAATATGAATATGAATATGAATATGAATATGAATATGAATATGAATATGAATATGAATATGAATATGAATATGAATATGAATATGAATATGAATATGAATATGAATATGAATATGAATATGAATATAAATATGGAAATGAGTATGGACACCCAATGCAATGTACGAATATTTCAGTGCCTAAATATGTCTCATTGTCTGTCATTCTAGAGGAGGAACTTATCCAGCCCCTCATGAACCCGCAACCCTGACTCGTAAATGCTTACACGGGCCTCTGTCTCTGCCCAGCATTAGTCTGTTGTCTGTCCCCAACATGGGAAATCTGCAAATCTGCTTGAAGGACCACACAGTGTCTAATTATCAAAAAGAATATGAATATTAAAGTTCTAAAATAATAGAAAATAAATCAAAATGACGTTAAATTTTTGAGACTTATGCGACTTCGTTACATTTTCCGTGTTTGTTACTCAAAATCCAAGTCTTATTTTTACTATCGAACTGATCTCAATGAAGTCCATCTTAATTTATTTTAATAATGGGTAGGTTCAGCCAACATAAGGGACTTCATTTGCAGTCAATTTCATTCTTTAAACATACATTTTGACCAGGGCAACTAGTTAGTTTTTCAAGCGTAATGAAATTTATTTCGCTGATCTCAACATTAAGTTCAAAGTAAATAAGTACTAACAAAATTACTGTCTTCAAAACACTCCTCAGGCAAGCTACAAGTCCACCACGATTTGTAATTTGTATTGTAAAGGAATATTAGTTATTTCTTTTCGAAATTGACAAGAAACCCTGTTACAGAAAGCATTAAATAAAGTTATGCAGAAAATAAACAAATCATAGAGTAATAAAATTCAGCTTTCAGTTGAATGAAAAAACATTATCAACTGTCATTTTGACAGAAGTAGACTTGACTTAATAGTTAGGGAAATTTGTCTTGACTAACTTTAAAGTCAATTTTCCATTAAAGTTCCCTTAATTGGAAGGTAATTTTTTGGCAGCTGGCCAATCAGTAGAAACTTGCCTAACTTTCAAGCCCCTTATGTCATCTGCACCTGACAGCAATGAAATTTTAAATAAACTGCAAAATTTTAAAATCATATTTATGACATGCATAATAAGATACATTTTTTTAAACAAACTCATTCAAACTCTTCCAGTCTTATTGTTTAGGTTTTAAATTGGAAAAACTAATCTTTTTCAACTAGAAATGTCAAAACTTTGATTTTCTCTTAAGATTTTATGTTCAAAATGTATGTTTTAAATTAAATTTACACTTTTTTCCGATTATATTTTCAAAGTAAGCTTTTCGATCACAAATGTGTTTTTTTTAGGAAAAAAGATGACTTGGAAAATATGACAGTCTGTTTTAAAAGTGCCTTGTAGCTCTAGCTTGCTTCTTAGGTGTATCAATTTGACAAAAAGCTCCAAGAAAGAACACCAACAATAAATCAATTTAAAGAGTTTCTTTGTATTGCAATCCAAAATTTCCTAATGTAAGACCCTTGTCCATAGAAATTGATCAATCTCTGAGGTAGATCAGATGTGACATTATTAGATAAAGAAAAAACATTTTTTTTTTTGTTCACAGTTCCGTGATCTGTTCAGAGCTAAAAAAGGACATCACAAGCGCTTTTTTGGTTAAGCGGAGAACCAGTGTAACTTTTACCATTTGAATTTTTAAGGGTTTTGTTAAATTGCTTTTTGGAAAGCATTACAAATTTTCTTACCAAACAACACCAAAAAGTTGAAACAGTCCCTTAAAATCTTCTCAAAATATGTTGTATGGTCGTAATTAATATCTACTTCAAAAAAGTACATTTATTTACTCTATCTAATTTTCTATTTCTTGTACTGTTGCAAAAAAGAATGCATTCCAGAAAACCTTGAAGAAGTGATTTAAGTTAAGGGAGTGAGGTAAGCCTAGCAGTCCTTCAATTCATACAGCGAATTTATAAAAATTAAACACACATTTCGTGTAGCAAGGATTTGAGAAGCAACAAATAAGTTACACTGGTGATTTTTACTGCTTGTACTCGAACGCGGCCATTTTTGAACATCACACTGACAGTTGAAACACAAGTTGAGCACATGTGCCTGTCACCTGTCATTTCTCATATTTTTGTCTGATAAATAAATAGTCTTTTGCTGATTTTAGTTTTTGAATTTTAAATAAAAGAAGCCAAAATGAAGACTTATCCCACACTTACTAATTCTCGACCGGAATTTAAAAAGTACCCACCCCAATTAAATGAGGTAACTTTGATCATCAAACCTTAGTACCTTTTAAACATCCGTTTTTCCTTCCAGCACTTGGCTAATTTGGGTGCTCCACATCTTGATTCCTTTAATGAAATGCTTCGTTTTGGTCTCAAAAATATAGTCAAACACATGGTTCCTGTGAGCATGCTAACAAAGTCCGGAGAGAAGCTCTCCATTTGGTTGGAAGACTTAGTAATTTCAAGACCGAGTGTTCCAATGGACTTTATCGATGCAAGAGACCGCAACGTCTATCCTTCGGAATCACGTCAAAATCACATCTCATACTCGGGTGTGTGCAGCGCTCGCATTGGCTGGTCCATAAATGGGTTAGAAAACGCTCCCATCGATGTAGATCTCGGGAAAGTCCCAATAATGATCAAATCAAAAGCTTGCAATCTCGGAAACCTCAACCCCAAGGAAATGGTTGCACGCGGAGAGCACGATTCCGAGTGGGGTGGTTATTTTATTATAAAAGGAAATGAGAAAATTATTCGAATGCTTATGATGGCTCGAAGAAATTACCCAATTGCTGTTAAGCGCTCTGTATGGAAGGATCGTGGCCAAGGTTTCTCGGACATCGGCATAATCTTGCGATCGGTGCGATGTGATGAATTGGCCTACAATAATGTCCTGCACTTTCTCAACAACGGCACTGCCAAATTGATGTTTGCCCAATTGAAAACAATGTCATATGTCCCGATTTGTTTGATTCTGAAGGCTTTGGTGGACTACACCGACGAGGAGATCTACAACCGTCTGGTTCGTGGCTACGAGGATGACCAATACTACAAAGCCAGTGTGCAAACAATGCTGAGAGAGGTTCATGCAGAAGGCATTCATTCGCATATCGAATGCAAGGATTATCTTGGAGAGATTTTCCGCAGCAAGTTCACAGATCTTCCCGAATGGACAACAGCCGCCGAAGTTACAGAATTCATTCTAAACGAACGTATTCTAGTTCATTTGGATAGCTTTGAAGAAAAGTTCGATATGCTGGTGTTTATGGTGCAAAAGCTCTTCGCTTGCGTCCAGGGAAAGTTTAAGATCGAAAATATCGACTCGGTTATGATGCAGGAAGTCCTACTGTCCGGGCATCTGTACCAAAAATACCTAATGGATCGCATTGAGATATGGATGTACTATGTTAAGAAGGCAGTCTTGAAGAAGGTCGAAAATGGTGGTGTATTAATAACGCCACTACTTCTTCAGGGTTGCTTCCGCACGGCGGGCAACATTGAGAGGCCAATGGAATCGTTTTTGGCCACTGGAAATGCACCATCGAAAAGTGGCATGGGTTTGATGCAGAATACTGGTTTGGTGGTTATGGCAGAAAACATTAATCGAATGCGTTATATGTCACATTTTCGAGCAGTACATCGAGGTTCTTATTTCACAACGATGCGGACAACAGAGGCTCGTCAACTGCTGCCCGATGCTTGGGGATTTATTTGCCCCGTTCACACACCCGATGGAACTCCATGTGGTTTACTCAATCATTTGACTGTTACATGTAAGATATCAACCACTCCACCAGCCAGTCAAGTCAAGGTAATGTTTAGTTTTTGTCATGGTTTTTCTTCTATGTTATGATTTTTTACAGCTCATACCCAAGACCTTGGTGGACGTTGGACTAATTCCCCTACAATCGCCTTGCTTTGACTCATTCGCCAAGCTCTTGGTAGTCTTTCTCGATGGTAAACTAATTGGCCACATACGTCAAGTTGATGCTACAAAAATCGTTGATAAACTTCGCTGTTTGAAGATTGACGGAACACTCCCCCAGATGATGGAAATCGCTTATATTCCCCCCAAAAAGGCAGGCCAATTTCCGGGACTGTTTTTATTTTGCTCCCCAGCACGAATGATGCGACCCGTTAAGAATCTAGCTTTGGGAAAAGTCGAATATATTGGTTCGCTTGAACAAGTCTATATGGAAATTGCTGTCGACGAAAAGGAAGCCTATCCGGGAGTGACAACTCACATTGAATTGTCAAAAACTGATTTTATGAGTAACTTGGCTAACTTAATTCCAATGCCTGATTTAAATCAATCACCTAGGTACGTACTTAAATGAATTGGATCTTTTTTCAATTGAAATGAAAATCGTTATCTTAAAGGAACATGTATCAATGTCAGATGGGTAAACAAACGATGGGAACTCCATGTCTGAACTGGCCCAAACAGGCTGCCAACAAATTGTATCGTCTGCAAACCCCAGCCACCCCACTCTTCCGTCCAGTTCATCATGATAACATTGGATTGGATGATTTTGCGATGGGAACGAATGCTGTCGTGGCTGTGATTTCGTATACTGGCTATGACATGGAAGATGCCATGATAATCAATAAAGCTGCTCATGAGAGAGGCTTCGCTTATGGAAGTATTTACAAGTCAAAGTTTGTGGAACTGAAAGGAAGTTCCTACTTTGCTCGAGATCCAAATAATCCGGAATTGACGTATTTGGATAACGACGGATTACCACAAACTGGAACCCAAATAAAGTATAAACAGCCATTATATTGGTGAGTTTGAGTCCCTCCTTTGTCCATCAAATAACAACCCTTAAAATGTTTTTTTATTTCAGTTACTTTGACAACGAGGAATTCAAGTATAAAGTTACTTTGAGTGACGAAAAAGAAGATTGCGTGATCGACAGTATACGTTATTGTGGCAGTTTCAAGACCAATCCGGAAAAAATGATATGCTTAACAATCCGAGTGGCACGTCCACCAAATATCGGTGACAAATTCGCCTCACGTGCCGGCCAAAAGGGTATTTGTTCCCAGAAATACCCCGCCGAAGATCTTCCCTTCTCCGAGACAGGTCTTATCCCAGATATCGTCTTCAATCCTCACGGTTTCCCATCTCGTATGACAATCGCTATGATGGTCGAAACTATGGCCGGAAAAAGTGCAGCTTTACATGGACTCGTTCATGATGCGACACCGTTTAGATTCTCCGAAAAGAATACCGCTATCGATTACTTTGGAAAACTGCTGGAAATGGGTGGTTATAACTATCATGGCACAGAACGCCTGTACAGTGGAATCGATGGCCGAGAAATGAATGCGGATATTTTCTTTGGAGTTGTACATTATCAACGTTTGCGTCACATGGTCTTCGATAAGTGGCAAGTTCGTGCCACAGGACCTATAGACGCAGTTACACAGCAACCGATCAAGGGTCGTAAACGTGGTGGAGGTGTTCGTTTTGGTGAGATGGAACGTGATGCTTTGATATCGCATGGTTGTGCCTTCCTGTTGCAAGATCGTCTCTTTCATAATTCTGATAAATCATATGCCCTTGCATGTGACAAATGTGGAAGTATATTAGCTCCAACAATTTTGGGTAGCAAGGAATCGGAAAAAGGATCAACAGATGCCCCGAAAATGTGCAGAATTTGTGGTGATAGTAAACACGTGGGAAATATTGAGCTTCCGTTTTCGTATAGGTACCTTGTGAGTGAATTGAGTTCGGTTAACATAAATGCAAGACTTAAAATAGATCATATTTAAGAACTTTTGTTACAAGTGGTCGAGGAGTGTGTTAAGAATTAGATGAAAAGAAAACTTTTATAAAATTAACTTTTGAAGTTTTTTCTTTTTAATTTTTCGGACTTTAACAAAAATGACATAAAAAAAACAACACTTCACTAAATCCAAGGCGAAAATCCAACATATGAGATTCCCAAGACAGCAGGATCAGTAGCTTGATCGATAAGACACTTAACCTGATCTTCAACAGACAGTTTATCCTTGGGGAGCCTTGAGCGTATATTAAACTGTCTATGTCCTCGCAGAATCTTCATATATCCTTCTAGATACTCGATATTTCTAGAATTTGATTAAATTAGTTTTATTAAAAGAATAGCGACAAGAAACTAAAACTTACTTCGAAACTACACCAACATTGAGTTCCCTTTCAAAGAGATACATTGGATTGGAGCCTTGTAGCTTGCATCTAGCAATATCAATACGATCTTTCGGCTCCCAAGCACACAAAATCGAATCCTCATCGTCGTTGATTCTTTTCATCGCCAAATCAAGCCAGTTAACAGATGGTTCACGGATAAACACTTCCATATAAGCCATTAGCAGTCGATCTACACTGCGAAAGACCCGCAAGGTATGTGCCATGCACTTAAAGATCAATCCAGAAGTTCCCATTGGTGACATGGCATTCACTAGATGTGAAGTCAGTCTGAAGGGTATCAACTCAGGAACTTTTTGATCACGTGTCCCAGAACCGAAAGTAAATCCAAAATCTATGCCAGTCATAGAACCGTCCTTGACATTGATCAGAGTATTCTTCAAATGCCGATCTCCTATCCCTAAAATCCACTGAGCTATATTCATCGCTGCCATTGAGGTGGCAAAATTGTTTCGAAGTGCAAAGAAGCTTCCAGGCGAGAGTGCCAAATCCATTAGAGCCTTCTTCACAATGTCAAAATCTATGGTATTTTCAAGTGATCTCAAGTTATTGATTAGCTCTTCTCTGGTATATTTACAAGCGGCAATGCCATAAGTTCCATACTTCATGGTTACAGCATTCGAAGGAAGCTGAGAATGTCGCTCTATAAACTCCAAGTAGGCATCATTTAGCCCATTCATGATATTCCGACTATCACTGCACCTACGCTCGAAGCAATTTAAAATGAAATCGTTTAACGTGACGGTATCGTTGACCCAACTTAGGATTCCACAATTTCTATCGATCGGAACTACCTGATAGGTTCGAATTGCCAAGTTGTAAGCCTGACATCGTTGGTCCTCTCGCAACTTTTGCGACATAAGCTTAAGGATCTGTTGGATTCGTTGATCCTGCTTCAGATCCTCGCCATGTTTGACAAGGAAGTCATAACTGCGTCCATTGCTTCCATGAATAAGGATACGCAACGGATATCGCTGGGACACAAGTACCTGTACCTTAGCACCAAATCGCACAATTTTAATACTCTCCATAAATTCAAATGAGTTCTCGGCAGAAAGTCCAGGCAGGGCTATGCATTCTTCTTCCCCACACCACTGATAACTTGCCAACCAGGGGCAAATTGTTTCCAAGCGTAAATTAGTCTCGAATGCACTGAAAAGTTGTCTCTGCAGAGCTCCTACCACTTCACTCAGTTTCTTACGAATCCGATCTTCATTACACGTAAACGACATTGTTTTGACCTTTTCCAATTCCAATTTGTATACCTGTAATCTTCGATAGGCAACTCCTCTAAGACCTTCCTCCTCACAATAAACATCCTTGAGGAGTTTTTCAAGAAGTTTCGAAAAGTGAACATCGTTTATGCTTGAGTGGTGTCTAATATCTCTATCGAAGCTCTGCAGTTGTGACATTAGGAATGCTTCGGGAACAGCAAGATATCGAAAACTCTTCATAAATTTATCACAAAGTTTATGATGTAGATTGTCCATGATTTGGTGAATTACACTGCGATCACTGGAGTGCCCTTCGTCTCTCGATAAGCTTGAATTAATCTTGGCTTGCCTATACCATGTCGAAAATGGATAGCGTAAAGCATCGGGGTACTTCAGAGCAATGCTTCGTAGGACATCATCTAAATAACACGATTGATTCAATTCAAAACTTGATAGAATCTGGGGAATCCATGCCAAGTAAGTCCAAACGGGGACATCTGCAGAACATTGTCGAAAACGATCGTGAAGCAGACCACTTTCTATGGATGACAGCTGAAGGACACAAGGGAATAGTTGACAGGCTTCTTTGGAACCATATTTCATAGCTTCCAACACGGATTCCAAGAAAATCTCTTCGAATTCTGTCTTCTGTTGGCAATCTGTTTCGATTTTATTCAGAACATCGTATGAAAACTGAGCCAAGCTATAACTGGCATCAGCTAGAGTCCGAGAATCTATTGAAGATGATGAGCTCTTTGCTACCATAACTTTTGCTCTATGGGCTTCTAGAGCAAGCTCAATGAAATCAATTCGTAAATCATTGGATTTATTTTTGGTGATCCGTTTTAAAGCCATCTCTTGAGAGGAATTGAATATTTCCTGCTCGACTTTTTCGATTGTTTGTGTTGCAATTTTGGTTCTTAATTCTAGTGCTTCAGTGTGTTGTTGTGGATAGTTGGCGAGAACAGGCTTTTGAAGGAGAGTTGTTATTGCATTCCAAGCAGTCTCGATAAAACCCACACAATCTGTTGTTCGATGTGTTTGGAGGAAAATATTTTGTATCCTGCTCAATTCGTGAGCGATCAATTCGATGGGTTCCGTTCGAGATGGCGACAGGCGTTCGAAAACCTTCTGTGCCAAGGAGAAGTTATTCTGATGCACCGCGGCATTGAAGAGCTGTGTTGTCATATGGAAAACCGATTTACTTAGGTCTCGTTCTGGTCCTTTGACTTAAAAACAAATTTTAAACAAATTTAAACAAACACAAAAGTTGAGTTTATACTTACTTTGTGCATCCTGTAGTGTCTTGGAACCAAGAGCCGCAATGTATTTCCTATAACCCACCAACGTGTTCCACATCCGCAAAGACTCTGTTGGATCTATGCTGCATGAGTTCCATCTCCTGCAAACCTCCTCAGTGGAATATTCATCGAAACCCTTTATAAATGTCTGAGCATAGAAATCAATCTCTGAAACTCTTTGTGCCCTCAGAAGACTCTCCAGCTTTGTTTTGGTGCAAAACGATCCCGTGATGTTCCATTCCCACAAGAAATTCTTTACAAAGTTCTCATAGAGCACTCGACATTGGCGAAAATCCTTAGTAACTATCGACAGCATCATCAGCTCCTCAGAGAACTCATTCTTCATAAGCTTCGCTCTATCTGTGGCCAACATCCATTCGGAGATGTTTCGCAGAAAACTCCTACTTTCCAAATCGCCTTCGAGGAGAAGCTGTATTTTTGCATGCATCAATTTTGGCAGAAGGAAATTCAAGTTGTAACTGTCAGTCCAGAGCTCTTCGAGATCATCGATTTCATTGTTAATGGCTTCAGTTACATGTGACCAATCGCTCAATTCAATGGAGCACTCATAGTAACAATTATAGGCATAATAATGTTCCATATGGACATTCCTTCCGATAACCTCAACGAGTAGAGTTTGTGCCTCATCAGCGCGCCCGTTGGCTCTCAGTTCAATGGCATTGGATAGCCTTGGATCTGTACGAAGTTTGTCAGCAAAGATCGAAGATACAACTTCGTATTCTTTTAGAGAGCTATAAATGTCGGCCAGTTGTAACCAATGAGCAGGTTCCAGAGTCACTGCAATTTCATGATCCCAATCAGAGATGAGACGTTTTTCCAAGTACAATGCTCCAAGTGTTAGATTTTTAGATTCTTTGGCAAACTTGGCGACCTGATCTGGGGGAAGATTGAAAGCATTCGGTTTGAGGAGGCTCACCTCAAGCAACGACGAGAAAATAGTCGAATCACACATTCTGGAGTTGCTCAAAATATTCTTAAAAATGTTATTGATTTGTTCGAGGAATTCCGATGCATCACATTCTCGTGCTTCCAGTATTCCCGACAAACTTGCCACAAATAATTGCTGAGCGATTTGAACGTCTCTCCTCACCAGCGCTTGGAGCGGGAGTAGAAATGCAAGATTATTGATGAGCAAATCTGGATATTCACCAAATCGATAACGACGATACAAGCCCACATCGTTCTCAATGGCCTTGCGAGCCGATTCTTCGATATTTTTTTGTCTAACACTTATTACCCTCAGAACTTTGTCTTTTTGTTCTTTCTCTTTATCCTTGAGGAATCTCCTTCGGCGAAGTGTACTCGCCGAGTCCTCTTTGGGATTCTTGATTCCAACAAGTTTCGATCGACGATCGAGGACTTGACTTCCGATTTTAAATGGCATCGAATTTTGACTGTAAAGAGTAAATTTCTCGTTTACTTGGCTCACAACGATTGGATCTTGGGTTGGCTCAAATGCATAGTCGGCATTTGTATTCCTTACCAAACTGCACAACTGGGTGGCTTTAAACAAACTGGGTCGAGCTTGTGTGGATTCGGCGAACATCGGTGGAAGAGTGTAGGTGGTGCGACTGCGTAATTTGGTATTGATGTGATATTCATGCAACTTTGAGTCTCGATCATCTTCAAACTGAAATATCTGCTTCTTTGACTCAGGACTTTCTATTGCCGGATCAAGAAGAAGCTGAGTGCAGAGACCAAGGAAATGTTTCTCTCCCTCGAGAGCATAGTTCTTGAGGAGGAACAAAATACGCTCGGTGAGTATCGACGGTATTTGAGCTTCCTTTGACCAGAAATGATAGATTCGTTTTTGAATCTCGACTTCGGGATCACTTATTCCCTTCAGGATCAATTTGATCGCCTTATTTTTGAGATCACTCCCGAAATTTTGAGCCGCATAAATGCATATCTCATAGCCAATATCCCTACAATCAACCCTCTTCAATTGCAATGAGTCTTCTACATGTTCAAAGAGCAATGAAAGGTCGTGGTTTTTAATCATCGGGAGTGCGCGGTTTAGAATATGCAAGGCCAGAAGCTGGAAGTCGGATTGCTTCAGAAGATCCTTAATTCCGATTCCTATAATCGTATTATACACCTCATCCTCCTCGAACGATTCAACCCGAGATAGTATCATTTCGAGGTAACTCCGTTTGGTTGTCCCGATGGCTGTGGGTATCTTAAAGCATATAACCTCCCGCAGCCGATCAACAATTTGAGGACTTGATTTGTGAATGTTGTAGAGAATATCCGTGAAACGTTTCTCACACTTTCGATCTTTTTTATTATTTAGCGAATGTAATCGTGTTTGAATTTCCTGAAAAAGGTTATCGGCACTATCTTGGTCTCCGGACTTCGAGAGTACCTCCAGAGCGGCACCCAAAGAATAAGCTGCTGGCTGATAAATGCTTGGTTTTAGATTTTCAATGTTTGTCAAAATTGCATTGATGTAGAGAACTTTGGTCAATTCTGTCCAAGGAATCAACTCGTTGGATAGAATCATTCCCAAGAACACAATTCCGCATTCATTTGAATCGGAATCGTTTCGCTGACTTCGCGTGATCATGTCCAGGAGCAGATTCGAGGGGACAACAATTATACCCTTCCACATGGACAACATTGTTTGAACGATTTCCAGGTTGAACTTTAGGATTTCTCGAGTTTCACTCCAAGCATTTTTCATTACAAATTTGAGGAGTTCCTGTACGAGAGACAGCTCATCGGAAGCTTGGGGCAGATGGAAACCCTTCGAGGCTAAAATCAGAATTAATTGTCATTTGGGTGGATACATCAGAGTTTTTCAAAATACTCACACCAACTCACGAGCAGAGCAATCATGTCGGTGATGAAAAAATTCAGAGTGCTTCCAGCACATTCGTCAGCAAGCATCCTGAGGATAGGTTTAAACAAGACGTGTGCAAATTGTTGAAAAACCTCGCTACAATTATCGACCACCTGGGCCAGGAATACTCGAACGTTCTTATGATTCTCACAACTTCCAATGCTATTCGCAATCGCCTGCACCCACGGATAGGATCGTTTTACACTGCTGTCTGCTATCACTGGGGTGATATTGTTTGTGTGCATGAATTTTATGACACCACAAACCATAGCCATAACTTCATGCTTATTGACATCATGACTCTCCAATCGCACCGATTGAATTTCAGCTGATCTTAGTTCCTGACGACGCAGAGCTTCGCCATAGGGGCGAACCGAATAGGAAGTCATATCGATTCCTCTGACGTCTTGACTCAAACTTGATTCCATAATATTTTGTGTTTGAAGGCGTCTCGATGACGTGATTGTGTTCAATGTAACCGAAGGTCTTACATCGAGTTTCCGAATGGAAACAAATCGTTTTCTTATCTTAGCATATTCTTCCATCTCTTGGCCAGAGAAAACGTAGTGCTTAGAACAGTCAACCAGGTTGGACCATATTAGTTCGTTTTTTCTGGAATTCTCTTCGAACAAAAACTTTGAATAGAATTTCAATTCCGTCTGAGTGTTGCTTACGAGCGACGAGAGAGCACAATATGCCGAACATTGGTACTGTCTAAACAATTCTAGAGCTTCTTTGTTATCGGTGGAGAACACCTCCGATCGCACATAGAATGCCTTCTTGGTAAACGTCCCAACAAGCTCACTGTCAGCTTTTGGCTTGCCAAGCAATTCAATTGCTATCGGGCAGGTTACACTCCAATAGAGTTCTTTTCTCACAGTTCCAAAGAAATGCTCCACTAGGCCATAGCCGATTATACGATTGGCCAAAGCCTGTTCAACAGCCCTGCCTGACGAACCAACTCTATAATTAGATTCCAGGAGCATGTTTATGATCTTAATTTTAGTTCTAAAAAGCTCCATGAGTGCTTTTTCGGAACAGTGGATGAATATATTCAATAAAAACCTCCGATAAATTGTTATTCGAATTGTTGGCTCATAGCGTTCATTGAGAACAGTTTCAAGAGTTCGGTTTAACACTCCAACCTGCTGTCCCTCACTCAAACACAGCGTAAATGCCTTGAGTTCTTTGCGAATTATATCCTCAACTAAGTGAACCTCATCCGATGCGGTGCATTTCAAAAGGAATTCCAATAAAACATACGACTTTGATCCAACCAGAGCATTGAGAAGAGTAACGAAGGCATATTTAAGACATGTCTCCTGCAAACTGTTCTTGGAAAATTCTGTTGATCGTAAGGGAAAATGTTGACATTGAAGATGTTCTAGGGCTGACATTAATTCCGTTTTCTCATAATCATTTACGCCCACCATTAGAGGGAGGAGTGATATTATTTTGCACTTCTTTTCCAAGCTCAGCTGTGTTGCGGAGAGTTTTGAAATGATGAACTGACCTAATGCTGGAACTTGTTCATTTATATCTAAAGGATCATTGCTCGAAATCGAGGCAAGAACTCTCAAGAATTCTATAAAATAAAACTTTTCTGGTTTTTGCATGTAGTGTTCAATTAGAGCCTGGAGATTTTGAATGCACGTATCTATTATGTTTCGAAAGGAAGAACTGCTACGTCGTCGGTCCGATTTACTTTTGTTTTCAAGAACTTCTGTAAGAACTCTGAGAAGATAGGATTGCTGATCTTCTGAGAGGCTCGGGAAGAGATCAAAACACTTTTCGAAGAAACTAAAAGATCGAATATGATTTTATAAGTTAGATAACAACTTTCAACAATTTCCAACTCACCTTAATGTAGCTTCTTGATATATGACCTTTTCATATAGTTCAAAGTATAACTGTCCGTGTTTGATCTTCGAATCGAGGTTAACGGTGTACAATTCTACATCATTCAGCATAAACTCAATGACTTCAGTGGAATAGTCCTTCACCCCAAAAGAAATCCGCATGAGACTATTTCCAAAGGATTTAACGTTTTCCGTGAGTGTCACGGTAACTTCTTTGCCAAAACTTGTACGTTTTATGCCATCAAATAGAAGCTTCATGATGCGGTCACAAATTGCAACCAAAGTTTGCAATTGGCTGCTTTCCATTTCTTCAAAATTAGCTATCTTGAGAATGTGCAAAATTCCGTTCACATACGATGGTCTAGTGTCGAAGGCTCCTTCAATTTTGAACATGTTAGTCATTTTCTGGGATAGATTGTCCAATTTTCGTACCAGGGTTACAAACATTTCTTGATTTAGTTGATTGAAGAACTGTTTGTCCGGGCAATTGCTTTGTATTTGCTTACAAAACTTTTGCACTCGATTATCGAGTTGAGAAAATATTTTCTCCAGACGGAAATCCAAATGCAAGGTTTTTGGTTCATAGATAAGTTGAAGGATCAAGTCCTGAAGGAGTTCTTTGGTGTCTTGTTTCCAAAAGACAACACATTCTTCGCGAGCACACTCCGATTGTAGAAACTCGATAAGGAAATCAACAATGTGTATTACTATGAGACACTTAAGAACATCCATGTTGTTTGATATTTCCACATTTGAACCGGACGATGGAATTGCAACAATTTCTGCCATGGGCTTCCAACAGATGTTTTTTAAGAAGCATTCAATTGCGCAAAATATGTTGGATCCCCGGAAGAAGTGTTTGCTTTTGTGAATAGCTTTTTCCTTCAAAAGCCATATGTAACATTCCAGTGATCCTAGCAAGTATTCCAACCAACTGTAAAGGCTCCTCTCTGAACTTTCACTATGGAGCAGTGTAAGAAAGTTTATGTCAGGTCGAGCTGCTATGCCGAAACCATCAGATGGACCTTCGCAAATCTCTAGCAGATCATCGTCACTTATCGAATCAGTCTGAAGGAAATCCCAAATACTGCCTAGTCCTGTAATTCTTGGAGCCAGTGTATGGGCTAATTTAATGCATATTCGGCGATAGAACATTTTCTTCGAGCCAGCTTCAAACATAAGGAATCTCAAGATATCCCTGAGAGTGCCCGATTTCAGAGCTGTCGGAACTCGACGTTTGGCGGAATGCTTCTCAAACAAATAGCTTCGCTCCGAAAGAACTCTCACAATATGATCCAAAGCCTCTGAGATCATCTCCAGGTCTGGATTCATGTCATCATTTGGTGGCATGGTGGTGAGTTCCTCGCTTAGTTTAAAATTCACACAAAACGTATACAAAAGCTCAACGAAAAATATATCGCATACAGACTCTTCTTCCCTCAGGCGACGGTAGAGATTGTTGAATGCTAATGCGGCTCCTACTCTTTTACTTGCATCCGAATCAAAACTGTACATTTTCAATCTTCCCAGAATAATCTCAATGCTTACGGGGGAGGCGGCCAATTGCTGTGGGGTCGTTTGTTTAATACTCCATTCGACGAATTCACGCAAACAACAAGCTGATAAATCACGCAAACCAAAGTTAGACTTACTAGAAATACCCTCCATCAGAGCGTCCATAATTTCCTCGACGCCTCTGTCTAGGTTCTCATATTTTGACATGAAATGCATCACTTGCATCAGTAATGGCTCGAAAATTTGCTGCACGGTTGCATCACCGTCGCATCCTAGTTCCAGAGTCTTTTTGCAAAGCTCCTTCCAAATCTGCCCCTGATGACCTCGAGCTCCAATCATATACAAGACTAAAGCATGAACTAACTCACAGGCGGCGATTTTCGTCTGTCGATCGGTGGATGTCAATGCAAGCTGACAAATACGAGGAACCAAAGTATCTAATTGGACAGTCACACTTATGTCGGGAAGTTTCAAATCGAGATGGACACATTTTCGAGAATCCCATTTGACCAGGTTCTCATTCATTGCTGAATTCATTACGAGCATTGTAGCAGCTTGTGGATGCAGTTTTCCCAGGAGTGACACGATTTTCGCCTGAATATCCTGAAATTCGATGTGGGATTTACTTGGCTTACCGGGCTTCCTTATTTTATTTCCACCACGCCCTTCTCGAATGCTTAGGAACTCCATGTTGCTATTTCCGTGTAGATAGCAGTCCAACAAAGGTAGCACCGTGGCGTGAAGTTTTGTCAAGTCTTCGCTGTCGTTGAAGTTGGAGATTTTTTCCAAACAATCAATTGCCAAACTCGCCAACCAAACCATCGACTTTCCCAGATCAAATGCGCATTCGAAAACCGGAATCATATCGATCAAGCAATTTTGGTAAAACTTAACGGGATATTGGAGAACAAGTTCAATTGTGGCAATTTGAAGCTCTCCAGATACTCTTTGACATTTAACAATCATCACCTTGAAGGCATGTGATAGAGTTACTTCCAATCGAGGTGCTAAGTTATCTTCGAAAACTTTAAGTTTCACCGCTGTCCGGAGGCCAACTTCAAGAAGTTTCGAAAATCCACTTATGAAAGGATTACGCAGTGAAAATTTAACCATTCTCTCACAAAACTCTTCGATCCAATTAAGAGTGTAGGGCCTTTGAAGTTTTGGCCAAATATCTCGATAGAAATCGACTAGATTTATGAAGATGTGAAAGTCCTTAGGTCGAATTGGACACAGGTCGAAATTTGGATCGCAAAAGTGAAATTCTTGATCGCGACCATCTTCGTCAGTGTAAACTCGTTTCTTGGTACGAAGATCAAGTTTTTCGAGGATTTTGAATAGAGTAAGCATAAGATGATCGAATATTCGATCAACAATTATTGATTTATCATACGACGACGATCGGGAATTGGGTGTTTCGTCCAAGAGTGCATCCCAAAGGATACTGAAGGATTTATAAGTTATATTATCCTTCCAATCGATATTTTCTGACCAATCGGCATTCGCGTCAAAGACATGCTTGTGCGAGCACGTCCAAACTACACCTTCAAAAATGACCTAAGTAATTAAGAATTATGACTTTTTAGATGACTTTTTAACAGGGCTACGAACGGTTTTGTTTGGAAGATTTGTAACTTACCTTATTAAGCACTCTTTCGAGAAGCGTAACGTCCGTTAAATACAGCGAATTGAATGCATTACAAATCGAATTAGATACATTAGCGCACTGAAGTGTCGGCAAATAATGGAAGTCACGTATCAATCGAATCATAATGTTCTTAAGATTCTCTGCCAACACCTCTGAGATTTGAGGATTTTCGATTTCCCTAATGACAGTCGATAAAGCATGAATATAATCGGGAAAGTGATCCAATAAGTCTCTCATGGCACTATCGTCAGCCATTAGAATCAAATCACACTTCTGCACAACCAACGAAATCATATCTTCCAGAATTGCTGGCAAAAATTGTTTACACAGCAATGAGATTGAACCAAATCCTCGAATTGCAATGCGAGTTTCTGCAGGCTTCGAATCTGCAGACTCGAGGGTCTTACGAAATTCATTCAAAAAAAATTCCAAGATATTCTTGGAGTTGGTATCATCTGTTTTCAATTGTTCAGCAATAATTTTGTGGAAAGCATAGAATCCATAGATGCCACGTCGACGTTCATCGTAGATGCTAGATCCGAGCCATTTGCCAAGACATTCATGCCAAAATTTGAAATCACGGTATATCTGTTTGGAAAATAGTGTTGAATGATGGGTGAAGAGGTCTAAGCCAGCTCTAAACGCTGTTTTTTGTGTGATGTCATCGGGCAGGGTGGAAAGCGTTCTAGTGCTTGTGTAGATGCGGTCACATGCCTCTGGTTCTGACGCAGGCGAGGGGGCAAAGTTGTACAAATAGTCATTTAGACATTCCATTGCCCCAGTGAGGGCTCTATAGCGTATCTTTAGAAGGCAGAAAAAAAAACTTAGTGCTTCCTCAGTGTTCGAATTAAACACCATTAAAAGAACTTACTACCTCTTGGCTGACCATGTTAGCATCTAGGGTCTTAAAGCACTCGATTTTGATGCGTTGGGCACTTTCCTCGGAAATACTGATCGGATAGAATCGTGCTATGATACCCAGAAGCTTGAACAGCTGCTGAGTAAACATCTCCGGAGGTTTTTTGAGATTGAATACATTCAGTGAACGTTCTACGACTTCAGTTGCGAGATCTTCTTCAACTAGATTATTTTGAAATAAAATCTGCAGGACCATGGTTGCTCTTTCGCGCTCTTTTGCCGAAGGAGCTATACTCGAGGCAATAAATTTCATGCAACACTATAATTTCACAAGATTTGGAATGTTCATTCATATATAAACTACTTAATATTCTTTACCTGGATTATGTTGGCAGTATAGGGTGTAAAATTTGCAGTGTCTGCGTTTTTTGTAAGCAAATTGTACCATAGTGTAAAAATATTAACATTGCTATCGTGGAAGAGTTTATTGGACTTGAGGGAATTTTTCAAAAAGAATATTGTGCCGGTTTTTGTACAGAAAAGCTTTTCCAAAGTCAAATCTATTAAGAAATATTGTTGTTCATTTATAGGTACACATAATATAATAAATAAAATACAATTTTTCAATAATTATTTACCAAGTTCAATTTTAGTTAGGGGACAATCAAAAAAATTAACAATATTATCGATATATTCTTTTGCTGCTATGGGATTTTGAGCATTAAGGAGCTCTTTGAGTCGTTCTAATTGTAAAGATTTTGTTGACATGTTTATTTTACATATATTTCAAATTTCTATAATTTTAAAGGTTCTAAAAACAATTTCATTAAAAACTTAATTAGGGAGAAAAACAAAAATATTTGTCAACAAGTTGCCGGCTGAGTGTGAGATGTGTCATCGAGGTGCTTCGAATAAATTATGTCTATGGAACTCATATTATGCTCTAAACAGAATTAGGCATGGGTAATAGCAATGGGCGCGCTCGTGCTCCAATAGCTTTAAGCAGCATTCACATGAGCGCGACCAACGAACGACGAATGACTTAGACAATGTGAGTTTATATACGTTTGAAGACATATTTCCACACAAATCCTTAACAAAACGATAACAATATAGTTTATATTTGATCTATGCTGCATACTTTTACTTTTCAATATGATATTTTAATAAATTTAAGAAAACAAATTTATTCGTCGCGAAAAAAATTGAAGTTGATACGAACTGTCAAACCTTATTCGCGTTCCACATTATCCACACTTCCAACGAATAAAATAATCGCGCGTACTTAACCTAAAAAAATCAATCTTGTTTTGGTTTCGGTGGTCAAAGTCAAACTTTATTCGCGACGAATTAAAAACTCTCATGTGAAAGAAATGTCAAAATCGACGAATATTCGTTCATTCGTTGGTCGTTGGTCGTGCTCATGTGAATAATGCTTTATTCGTGTTGCATTATCAGTATCTGAAAATTTTTATAACCCTGAGGTTAGGTCTCTTCCGCAATCTCATCAGCAATCCAATGTTTTTTTTTTGACTGGGCATATTATGTCTTGCCATGAGAAACCCCAAATGTCACATTTGACACAACGGTTAATCTGTTGTTTACTTTTTTTTTATTTTCCTTTTGTGGCCGTAGTTGTTTTTTTTTCAAAATTAAATTGCAAACAAATTATATAAAAAATGCCTTTGGGTGAACAAAAATTAGCCCTTAAAAAAATGCTGGTTAAGAAGCTGGAGGAACTAAAAGAGCTAAAGATGATAAAAGAAAACACAGGTTTTGGGTGAATCTATTACTCGAAGTAAGGGAACTTCATGATTTGGAGGCGCACTACTCAAGGACTTACTATACGAAGACCGGCAGACTATAAAAATTTGTATAGAATGTCGGTCACCAGCTTTGAAAGTAACCTTGAATTAATGAATTAATGTACATAAATATTTTAAAATTTTTTAACAGGTTGAACCTTCTATAAAAAAAAACAAACGAATGCGTTACGCCATTACGGCAAGGAATCGTCTGGCCATGTTTTCATTAACATAGTTGCTCGTAGACACTTCAGTTTTTTGTTGATATCAGCTGGATTCTTATAAAACTGCTCTGCTATTTCTCCTAAGCTTTTTTTTCAGGTCGTTTCTTTTGTATAAATTGCTTTTGAAGTTCCACAAACATTCTTTTGTTTTGTATATATTTATCATGTGACCGGTGATTAGTCACCAATCGTTCATTGTAACTGAAACAGTTAAATAATATTTAGTAAACAACAACAATTTAAGAAATTAAATATATTTCACTTTTCTTTAATTAATTTCACTTGCTTAATATACAAAATATGTAGGCATAACCGTACTCGATGACAATTTAAACGAAATCAAATTTGAATGTCAAAAAGACTGTGGAAAATGGACGCGCACCACAAAATACAACACAAACGTCAAATTTGATGACAGGATTTTGATCCGCTCGAAAAACCCAAACTACGATGACCGGATCATGGACTAGATGTTGGATTGTTGGTCTGTATTGGATTATCTGATGACAGGCCGATAGTACTGTCATCGGAAATGTTCAATTGAGACACCAAGTTGGAGGTTTTCGCCAAAAATCTTTCACACTTGCGAAGTGCTAATATTTATAACGCATTCTATAAAATAAGAAATTCACTTAACCAACATGCTCATTCGTACAATCCGGTTACAAAACTAATTCAAAGCGATATACTGAACAGACAATAAAGTATATGATTTACTAATAGGATTTTGTATTATGAATAGTTTCATATTTGAGATGTCAGTTTTGAAAGAGTTATGTTTTGACTTGTGATTTAGAGATTTTTCTACGCCAAAGCCTCACAATCGATTCAATACCTTAGAGATTTAATTTGTGAAATAATCGGGGGTAATAATCTCAAATGTACGAATTGGTCATGGGAAGCTTCATAACTTTCATTATCAAAATAAAACCTCTTATTGTACAACCAAAACCACAAAAACCTATATTTAAATTGGCATTCAATTTCGTGAGTATTTATGTTGCCGCATTCACAAAGCTAGTGGCTACGTAGTCAAGGGATTGTGATTGGTTTAATCTAACTACAAAAGTAGTTGAAATTTCCCCTCCGATGTAATGTAGAAAAATCAGCTACAAAGTTAGTGGGGAATGATTTTGACGTTTCACAATCAGCTGCAAAATAAAATAAATCGTTCAGTATTTAAATACAAATAAAAATCATTTAAATTGTGTCTTAAATTTTATTTAATTGAATTTAAAAACACAAAAGATAAGTTAAAGTTCTCAAATCAAAAATGTTTCTTATTTTATATATTTGCATTTGTCAATAATATCACAATTCCAGATTGCACTAGCTTTGTGAATGCTCCCGTTTATAAAACTTAAACACTCTTTAAATAGTTAATAAGAAACTTCAAAGTGTAGTTAGGGCATTAATACAGAAGTTATTGACTACGTGCGCAGATCTAAAACGGACTAGTTGATTGTATAGCTGACAACAACAACAACAACAAATGTCAAATGTCAAACAAAACAAGTTTAAATAAACAAAAATAAATGTTTTTGATTTTGTATACAACCAACCTACAATAAAAACTATTTTGTGTTTGTGTCGCTAAATTTTAAAACAATTAAAAATGGTTTGTTGTGTTGTTGGTTGTCCAAACAAATTAAACATACAGAGAAAATGTTTTACATTTCCAAGGACAAGTTATAAATCAAGAGAGCTATATGAATTAGCTAAGCGAAGACTAAGTGCTTGGATAAAGGCACTTCGGATAACTTCAGCAACTATTGAAATTCTTTATCTTCAAAGAGTCTGTTTCAGACACTTCATCAAAGGTTAGTTCTAATTGATTTCAAATTCTATAAATAAAAAAAAAAAAAAAATTAACATTCAGCAATATACCCTTAGGACGTCCAGCTTCATTAACAGACGAGAGCAATCCCGACTGGATTCCAAGCAGATTTTTGGGTGTTGGCGCTAATAGAGTTTGTGAAATTGCTTTGAAAAGAAAATGTAACTTATCAAAAAAGCACGCTCAAATTATACATTCCAATTTACACGTCCCCGAATCAATACAAATAAGTGAAACCCTAGAAGAATCACTGGAAATTGGTGAAAATGAAAGATTTGGCGGAGACGGAATTGACTATGATGAGCCGAATATGGAATTCGTTCCTGTTGCAAGTACGTCAAAAGTCCGTCCTTTTCTGAACACTTGCCAAAATGATTCTACTTCCCAATCGGGTGTTGAAAAAAAGATTCCGAAACCAATAAGAAGGATCACCAAGAACAGGGAGTTAGGTGTTAAAAAAAGCATTGCAGACAGCAATAAAGTGTATATTCCTGCGAACTCATGCTCCCTAGAGCAAACCATAAAACAAAATCAAATCTATCTTCAAACACTCAAAAGAGAACTAAAAAACAAAGAAGAAATAATAGAAATGTATGAAAAGAAACGAAAAGATTTTGAAACAAGGCACAACGCGGTAGGTTCGTTAACTTTGATATATTTAATTAATTAAACTAATGTAATTTATTACACTTTTCTGCTTCCTTGTTTTTGGTGTTTTTTTATTACATAAAATTCTTAGGAAAATTCTAAAAACATTTTAAATTAATCTTTTTCATAGAATCTTTTATTTTTAATGAATAACTTAAAACTTTTAGTACCTTTTAAAAAATAAAAAAATAAATACAAATACATATAAAATATCCCTTGCAGATAACGTCTTCTTGAATTATAAAAAAAATGTCTCCTTTCAGAGTACGTATTCTTACGAGACATCAATCAAAGAATTAGAACTCAAAGTAAAAGAACTCAAAACCAAGCTTCGTATTCATGATGTTTCATTTGAAGCTCTGCAGAATGACAATGAAAAAGTTCTAAATCTTACCGGTTTGCCAAATTTTGAATTGCTTAACAAATTGTATGAAGTGATTGAAGGAGATTTAAACGAAAACTCCAAAACAAGATTAAAGAAATTCGACTCGTTTGTTATAAGCCTCATGAAGCTGCGGATGGATTTGCCAATATCATATTTATCGTATGTCTTTGGCATGTCACCCTTAACAATATCAAGATTCTACCGTGATAGTCTAGCGATAATGAACTTAAAATTAGGACCACTTGTAAAATGGCCAGATGATGAGGCGTTATTGGCGAGCACGCCGAGTTGTTTTAAGGAAATTATGGGAAATAAGTGTATTGTTTTGATACATTTTTTGGAAGTCCTAATTAAAAATCTAAGTACGTATTTTACCTCGACACTTTTTGAGCTTTTATTATTTGAAAATAATTGTATTCGTCTTTTCTTGCAGAACCCCCAGTAAAAGGACTTCAAAGTGTAAATCATACAATCAGGTATTTGATCGCATTTACTCCAGTTGGTGAAATAATTTATGTATCTAAAGGCTTCTTGAGTAGTGTCACAAACGAGAGCATAATTGAAAAATCTGGATTTTTTGATAAAATCACCGAACAACATATTGTTCTATCAGTTAAGGATATGTTTGAAGAAAGCCAAAAAGACAATGAACAAATACAAAGTATTAAACATATGGCTAAGAAAACCGAGGACAAAGTTCTTGATATGTTAAAAGATAATTTTAAAATTCTATTCAATCGACAGCCAGTCAATGGACACGGAGAAATTTACTCAGAATTTACAGTGAGATGTTGTTGTGCATTGGCAAATTTATTAGTGCCTGAATTGTTGGATAGTGATGGGAAAGAAATTGAAGAGACTGTTGTTGTTATTTCAGATGAACAAGAAGACACGATATTATAGACATTGGTATATATTTTATTATCAATAAAGTCAAAATCAATAACTCGAAGAAATTGTTGTTTATTTTTACGAACACAAAATGATTTTATCTCCAAAACAATTTTATGCAACGAAAAATAACTACTTTTAACATCTGGTAATATTTTGAGAAAAATCCAATTGACAGTTTTTTTTTTTTTATAAAAAATAAAAGCCTAAAAAACATTTCTCAAAGTTGGTAAAAATTGAATTTCGACTCAAATCGGCCCTATCGAGGTAACCGTCGGAGCGGAATTCTCTCCGATTTCCTCCGAATCGGAGACATTTTGCTTCAAGGTAGTTGTCCGATCAGCAGATCGGACATTCTCTCCGACAAAATTCAACGCATGCAATTTGCATCCGATGCTTTGCGATGAAGTACTTGTTTTGTTTTATTTTTGACAGATACAAACATACAATTTTCCGAAGTCCTCCGACAAGTTCTTGTTGCGGAAAGTGTTTTCTTTTTTTAAAAAATAGTTTTAAGAACCAAAGACAACACCATGAAGGCTTGTGATATTTTTATTTTCAAATATATAAATTTATTTTTAATAAATTTTTATGCATCAAAGTTGAGTTGAACTATTTCATTTTGAGTTGTAGCTGCTTGGTTTCGAAGCACATTAGTCTGAATTTCATGAATTTCTTCTTCCGTATTGTTTAAAACTTCATGCTTACGAGCTCTTCTGTGACATATTTGAAAACGGCTCTCTGCGCTTTGCGGTGTAGGAGTCCTGAATGGTGTCATAAGACACGGCTCCAATGGATATTCTGAATCACCTACAAAAAGAAACAAATTCAGATGGTCTTTATTGTTGTAAAAAAAATGTTTACCCAGCAACCAGCTATTTCTTGTACTTAAATGATTTCTTTCGAAATACCGTCGTTCAGGACTCAAAGCCCAAACATGAGAGTCGTGGTTTGCTCTTTCGTAGTTAGCATTAACGGCTCTTATTCTCATTTTGTAGTCGCAAATCTAAAATAAAAATAATTTTAAAGTAGTACTTTAAAGGTAAAACTAACATCTTACAATCATAACGTTAAGACTAAAATGTCCCTTGCGATTGAAAAATAAATGTTTGTTTTCTACTGGTGCAATGATTTGACGTGAGTACAGTCCACACACCCAATCACTCCAGGAAAACCAGTTTTTTCGAAGAAATATGTTTTGGACAGTTGACATTCTTCATCAGACATCTGTAAAGATATCCAGTTGCTGCACAAGGTCTCTTCCATTATATCTAAAGTTTCCTTTAAAATAGTGGAAAAAGTCGACTGGCCAACTTAACATTGAAAATCTTTTCCAACACCATGTTGGTAGTTTCCCTCGGCAAAAAATCTGAGGCAAGCTGCTAATTTATGTTCCGGAGTGAAACAATCAGACCGATGATTTGTTTTGAATTTGTGTTGAATCTGCTCCAAAAAAAAGCAAACGTATTTTTATTCAGGCGAAGGTTTTTCTTGAATCTGGAAGAGAATCTTAGAATTATTAGAAGATAAGAATTAGATTAGAAGATAAGTTTACTTACGCCGCGTCAGATAGTTTACGTATATTGCTTTCATTTCGCAATGTTCTCCTATTTTCTTTATTTTGCGCCCTAATTTCATTTGATTCAGCGTCCGAAAATAAACCAACACTATCCGTTTCTTATTATTATTGCTTGTATAAAGTCAAATAAATAAATAAAACTTATGTTTCAATTTTTTTTTAATTTATTCTTTTTCTTTGACACTTTAAATGGAAACAAAAACATATGTTTGAAATAGAGAGGCGACTTTATTTGATAGTTTTGATTTAAAAATCGTTGAATCTAATTAAATGCCTTAAAAATGCTAGCGCATTATAATTGAAAAAATTACTTTTTAAAAGCAATATATTACATTCTGCCACCAATTTTTTATGGTTTAAAACGCTTATTGTCTTTATTTTATAACATATTATCGAGAATATATCGCATTTTCGATATATCGGTTAATTTGCACATCTCTGCCTGAAAATTATATCCATCGCATTGCGTCGTCTCATGTCCGTTAAATTTCTTCCGATGACAAATACCTCAAACCGGAATTCAATCTCCGAAAAGGGATGCGTTGCGGAGAAAGTTCCGCTCCGACGGTTACCTCGATAGGGCCGAATATCTTTTCAAAAATTTGAGATTATGGATTTTATATTTTATATACGAAATATTGCTTTCAACATTTGGTAGCATTTTGAGAAAAATCGAATTGGCAGTTTTTCTTACAAAAAATAAAACCCTAAACAAGAAAATTAATAAAAGTTGGTAAAAATTGATTTTCGACTCAAATATCCTTTCAAAACTTTGAGATATTGGCTTTAAGCTACTTTTATCTTTTATAAAATATTGTTCTCAACATTTATTAAAATTTTGAGAAAAATCGAATTCACAGTTTTTTTTTTCAAAAATAAAGAATCCAACAGTCCGTTTTTTCATAAACAAATAAAATCTACAAGAAATAGTACGCAAATATGGTAAAAATTGATGTCCGGTTCTGCATATCTCTCAAATTAATTTCGTTCATCCAATTTCCAAAAAAATTAAGAAATGCCACTAAAATTGGTAAAAATTTGTTTTCAACTAAAAATCTATTTAACAAAACTAGTTTTTTAAATTAAACTCTTTCTTTATAAAAAATATTGTTGGTAATTTTAAAATTTTTAAGAACCCTATAAACTTTTAAGCAATACAAATCGACAGACGGGATGGGAAGTTATCATATCAGTGTGGGTTGCATCCCAACCTCTTTTTTTTTTTTAGCTTTTATATAAAAATTTCAGAAAAAAGACGTTTTTTATCGAATTAATGACCTTGACTTGCATAACTAACTAACTGGGGATATATTAATTCGGTAGTTTACTCCGACAAGCCTTAAACGCATGATCGATTGGAGGACAAAATTCTCCACGTTATTATCGAAAAAACTCATTGAAAGTTGGACATCCAGATTAGACTACGTCCGATCCATCCGTAGTCGTCATATACCAGAAATCATATGAAGTTTTTAATGGTTAAAGATTATCTTCCGAAAAAGTAAATTTCGTGTCAATTCATAAAATCTTCTTTGTTTTATTAAAGTTCTATACCTTTAAAAAAATCACCCTTGATTTCTAAACCCACAAAATAAAGGATGGGTAATAGATTAAAAAGATTAAGAATGATTAAGGAAGATATAATAGAGCCATGAATCTTAATAGTTTGGAAAGATTTTAGCTCCAAAAATTAACTTGTAACAATCGCGAATTTGGCTGAATAAATTTAGTTTTGCCATCAACTAATTTTATCTCATTCTATTCATACACGTTTGTACTAAGTCATAAGCATGACTTTAGAACTTTTTAAGCGCTTTGTCTGTATGCAGACTAAAACAATGCTAAACAAAATTTATTTAACAGCAGTAGAGTAGGTAACCTAGATTTATTTGTTATTAATATATATGTACATATTATATAAATTAAACTTTACAAAGTGTTTGATCCTTATTAGTATCTATATGTATGTACATACGAGTACATATTGTGTGCAATTCTCTATACCGCACGTCACACTTTGCCAAACTGTAATGTGTACCTACTTACGCTGGCCGACTTCTAAAGTCGTCCTGGTATTTTATAATAGAAAATAATTTCGCATCCACCACCACACCATCATCATTCAACTAAAAAACTTTCCTTTTCGATTCTTGTACTCGTACTCGTACTCGTACGTTTTGCAACATCTTGCAAAAGATATAGAGAACAAAAATAGGTAGGTTTGTAGGTACCTACTCGTCTGCGTCTTTCTGTTTTATGGAATTCTAGAGGAGCAACTTTTCGCGCAAAACAAAACGACTAAAAGAGCAACCGAATAAGTGCTAAAACATCTAACTAACTTGGCAAACAATACTTTCTCGTCCGCGATGATTTATGTGTATATCCTATCTAAGATGGGTGTGTATTAAACATACATATGTATATATGTACATACGCCGCCGGGTCAAAAAACAGGTGAACTTTAAACAGGGAGTTTTTAAAAAAACCTATCAAATTTTGAAATTAGTTTAAAATTCCCTTTAGTTTGAATATTTTTCAGAAATGTTGATTTGTAAAAATTTTACAATATTTATTTTTAAAATAAGAAAATTCTTCGGCCATCTAAATCATTTAAAATAAAAAACTCAACTTTTCGGTCCTTGTCAGAATTTTTTTAAAAGGTTTTCACTTTGCACATAGTTTTTATTTTGAAAAAAAAAATATGAAATATTATAAAAACTGTTAATCCAAAACACCCTGTATTTTGTACCTATTTTGTTCTGCTATGGACTTTATAGAGCAGTTGTAGTAGAATTGCCTTTTCTTAGTTTTGTGAGCTGCTGTGCAATGAAAGTGCAAAACTTATAACACAAAAGCATAGTGTTGCAGTTGGCTGTAAGGACTCTTTTGAAGCCTTATTTGTTACTTAGCCACAATGTGCTGAATAATTTATGTAGTTTGAGTAATTTATTTTCGGCAAAAGTGCTCTGGGTAAGTTAGGTACCTATACCTCGACTACCTTTCGGATATAGCTTTGTTGAGATATACAAAAGAAAAGAAAATTAAAAAAAAAAAAACAAGACACGAAAATGCACTTATGCCGCAAACAGGGGCGTAATTTGCCTGATTTAGTATCTTCTCTAGCTCAAGACTTTTTGGATTTGATAGAGTTGTTTTGTGGAAGTAAAATATTAAAAGCAATGCGGTGAATTAAGTAACTAAGCCAGCTGCTCTTGCTAAGGTAAATATATATGTTCATATATGTATGAGAAAAAAATGAGAATATTATTTAAAAGTTTCGAACTTGAATATTAAAATGATTGATAACATAAATTATACATACGCATATGTGGGTAAGAGTACATGGGCTTGAAAATATGACGATTGTTTAGAACACGACTGTGTCGAATGTACTTACTGATAAATTTTGAAATCGAAAAAGGACGTGCTACACTTTATGGATAGTGTGAAGGTGTTAACAAATCCATTTTTTTAAACAGTTTTTAAATTTTTTAATTCTTGGGCTACAAATATATGTTATTTATCCTCAATTTTTTATAATAAAATCGAATAGATTATGATTTTGAAAAAAGTATAGGGCTAGAGTTAAATTCACAAAAAGTATTTAATAGCTTTTAAAAAATTGAAAACTATACAACGATATCTAGAGAAAATATAAACAAAAGCAGAAAAGTGATTGATCAAAAAAGTTTAAGTTTAAGTTTAAGTTTAAGTTTAAGTTTAAGTTTAAGTTTAAGTTTAAGTTTAAGTTTAAGTTTAAGTTTAAGTTTAAGTTTAAGTTTAAGTTTAAGTTTAAGTTTAAGTTTAAGTTTAAGTTTAAGTTTAAGTTTAAGTTTAAGTTTAAGTTTAAGTTTAAGTTTAAGTTTAAGTTTAAGTTTAAGTTTAAGTTTAAGTTTAAGTTTAAGTTTAAGTTTAAGTTTAAGTTTAAGTTTAAGTTTAAGTTTAAGTTTAAGTTTAAGTTTAAGTTTAAGTTTAAGTTTAAGTTTAAGTTTAAGTTTAAGTTTAAGTTTAAGTTTAAGTTTAAGTTTAAGTTTAAGTTTAAGTTTAAGTTTAAGTTTAAGTTTAAGTTTAAGTTTAAGTTTAAGTTTAAGTTTAAGTTTAAGTTTAAGTTTAAGTTTAAGTTTAAGTTTAAGTTTAAGTTTAAGTTTAAGTTTAAGTTTAAGTTTAAGTTTAAGTTTAAGTTAAAGTGAAGCAAGATCCTTCCTTTTCATAAAATTCATCAATCAATATATTAATTTTTTTTGTACACATAATACTTTTAAATAATATATAAGAAAACATTTGTTTTCTGTTGTCTTATGTTGAGTTTTTTTGACTCAGATTGTAAAAATATCACTTGAGTTAAAAGAAACAAAAAGATGAAAAGAAACAAATATTCCCACGAAAACATTAGTATCATCTCATCATTTTTGTTTATATTTATTTATTAAAATATTAAAAACAAAATTCACCTGATGCCAGAAGTAGATCCGGTTATTGTGAAATTGACATGAATAAGCGAGTATTTTCAACTTTCAAGTCTATAAATCTAAATATATACGAACATAGTACAAAATATAAAATACAAAAGTTTTAAAAAAAGAAAATAGGTACACGCCAATTTCGTCTGAAATCATCAGCTGCTGCGGTGCGGCATCGAATATAAACATTACGCTTTCTTTGTGTAGCGTTTTGGTGCATCTGGCATAGCTCTTGGTCCATTTTGAGTGAAAACAAAATTCTACCTAATCAAATACTCGATACGAATAGTTAGTTCTAAAAAGTGTTTTTTGTTCTCTCCTTCAATCTATAAAATGCGATTTGTATTTCTATTTTAGTTCACAACAAGATAAACATGAAAAATGTTGACATAGACATGAAAGGGCCAAAGCGCACATCCGTGTCAATCTCTGACTAAACGTACGCTTTGTGTTTGCGTTAAAAACACCATCAGCTGTAGAAAGGCTGTCTGCAGGCGTGCTTTTTGTAATATCCTCCCTGCGCCTCTATATAGGAGATGTGAGCTATTTCAGACTGAGAAAAAAAACGTAACCAGCTTAAAAGTTGATGTTTTTTTTTTAATAAAAAGGCCATTCACACATCTTTACATCGTCAGCGTTATAATATTTTTAATAAATTGAAGTTCACTGCTCGAAATTATCGTTTTTAACACAGACCCAGGGGTTAAGCACATTTCAAATAAATTAAGGATGCAAAACGTTCACATTTGGTAGTGAATAGGTCTAGTAGAATTTGCAGACCTGTCAAATTCCCCAGAATTTCTTTAAAACGTGTGAACTTAAAATTTTAGACAGAGTGTGATAAGGAATTCCCCATTCGCGTAGTATGGCTAAAAAACGAATGTGTGTACCTTACACTACGGCCGAAGTTGGGATCGAAGGTATACTGATAAGCATTCCTAGAAGCGCGAGTGCTACGGTTCAACTGTTTCAGGGGAGGAATGTAGCTGGCTATTTCACTAAAACAGAAACCGTTTAAATAACGGTAAAAAAGTGAGACAAGAAACCTTACGATGATGTTCGTGCGACGTAAATGATCCTATAATGGTATTAAAACCAATCTACGTTCATACTGTCCAAGAGGCTTAAATAAGTTGCTGGAGCACCAGCCCAGAGGGGGAGAAAAACTTCTTGCATCGCCTTAGAAAAACCAAGCATCTTGCGGACTTTTTGTTGAAATCGCGTATGTGATCGTTCGACAAGAGGTGGTTGGTGACACACATGCTGAGAATATCGAGATGTTCAGTCTCATTGATGCAAGTGCTATCCATGGATAATGGCAAAGATTTTCGAAGATTATTTCCCATTGTACAATGCTGTTTAGGTCGGTATTTGATGAGCTTATCATATTTTGTTGGTGCAATTCCTCATCTGAAGAAGAGGAATGTGATTCTAAAAACAAATATAAAATGCTAAGAGTACTATCGTCAGCGAAACAAAGTATTGGATTAAAAGTTTCAGACACTAGATCATTAAAAGAAATGAAAAAGAGTGTTGGAGTTAAAATATAGCCCTGGGCACATCAGCATTTATTTGGTGGTTTTCAGACTAAGAGAGCCTGATGCCAAACCCCATCAAATGCTTTTGAAATATCAAGTGCAATAATATATAATAAATATCTTGTAGTGATGTACAATCAAACCTCCTTACAAACTAACATTGCAATTGTAAGACTTTGGCAAAAAGTCTGCCAGACAATTTTTCATTGGAAGGTATTTAGCTATTGTCATGTTCATTGATATTTATTGTCAAATCACTAACTTATCATCTATACTAAGCTTTAGATCTTCAAACTTAAAGTATTGCAAATTTTAAAAGATATGTCCCATATTAAAAAAAAAATCCCACGATATTTTTTAAAAGCCATTAAAATACCGCCTTAGCTTAAAAATCACATCACATCTACCTCTTCCTTCACTCGCTAACTTTAGAAAGATTTAATTAAATTGAAAACAAATATTATAAATGCATTACAATTAATTGCACAATACTCATGATTTCATCCAATCAAGGTGTACAACAATAAATGGTCAGTGGCACTAAGCACACCTAACTATATGACTCCAGCAAGTAATCACGGAAATATGCGCCATCCAACAGATGTCAACTTTACAAAAACGGTCAAAACAAGTATCAGCCAAAAGACCTTCCTACCAAATATAGCAACTGCATAGTGAATTCAATAAATTTAATGTAAACTGTAAGCATTTCGCATAATGTAGCGCATTGTGTTGGAATTGAAAATTTAAAAGTGCTTTTATCGATCGTAAAGAGTGACAACGATCGGAGGCAAACGGGCGCGAGGAAAAGCGACAGACGCGACTGTGACGCGATTTGCTTGAAAATCGCTCTTCTTCAAAATTTCTATTCTCTCTCGTGCTGAGATTTTCCTTCTTTCAAAAACCGATTCTTCTACAAAAAACATAAAGATAGATGTATACATAGTTTGAAGTAGAATTTACCTATGAACTACGCGCGCAGAAGATACAAAGCAAAAATGTTTTAGATACAACAACGAAAAAAAAGACGAAAATATACTTTCTTCTCGAAGGAAAGAAAAAAAACTGCCAACAAAATTGAATCCAAATCCAAAGGCAAGAGAACATTTTTAAAAATAGATCAGTTTTTCACGAGTTTTCCGATTAGTTGCACTAAATTTTGAAGAAAATTTTCCTTTCCGTTTGTGTTATAGGAAATTTATTTTACAAAATTTTCGTCATATTTTCTTTCTCAAACAAAAATATTATTGTGCTTAGTTTCTTTTTAATAATTAATTTACAAACATTTCCAAAAAGTGCGGGTTTTTGAAAAGAAAAATCTCAAAGATACACGTAATATCCATACACAAAAAGTTAACACACGTTCGTTAACATGTAAGAGAAAATTTGAAAAAAAGTACTATAATCATTTTCTTTATATTTTCACTTAAGAACCATTGTGCGGACATTGTTTTTTTTGTACAGAGAAAGCTTTATATACGAGCGCAATATAAATTCTCTACAACCTAACTTTTCTTTGTGATACAAGCGAGATACATTCTTGAGTTCTTGAAAAGAACAACAAGAGCGCATTAAAGTCGCAGTTTAGTTTGGTTTTATAGACTTTTGTTCAAGAAAATCTGCGTCATCTGTATCTGCATCTGTGATCTGTGATTTGTGCTGTGTTGTACTGGTGCGTGTCGATATAAAACCCCATTGAACTTCGAGGAGCATGGGCAGTTCTGAGTCGTCACTCCCCATGGACGAAGGAGAGTCTAGCAGTGAAACAACCAACAACCATCCTGAGGAATTGAGCCAGGATTCTAATGAAGATCCTTGGTGGTGGGAAATAGAAAATCAAAATTTACTCCTCAACGTTGCGGATGGTAATGAGGCACCATCAGAGAGTGGTCCAAGTACAAGTGCATCGGCAATAGTCAGAACAAATAATAACGGTATTGTAACGATAACCAGTGAACAAAAATTGATTCATAGAAGGAGTAAATCTCCAAAGGACTCCATTGTCAGTGACCTTCCAGACGAAGGTGCAAGTGAAAGTTTAGTGTTTAAGAGTGACGAAATCGAACAAGACAACGAGGTGAATTCCCGAAGGGAACAATCATTGGAAGAATTCAAAGAAGAACTAAAGACAAAACGAATGGCTAGACAGACAGCAGTCAATGATCTCCGGGAGGAGCTCAAATCACTGCGACGACAATTGGCTGAAGAAAGGGGCGCATCAAGACGTTCCCGAAGCGTAGAAGGAAACTCTGAAGAAGTTCAACCAACCAGCTGCTCCTCGGAAGAAGCCAAAAAGAAACAAATGGAAGAAAGTGATCGGGCGTTTGCCCAGCAGATATCAGATGATGAAGTCGTTTCGGAAAGTACAAATCCCAAAGTTCAGCTAGCTGAAGCTCAGTTAGCTCTTCAAATGGCAAATGCTGAAAATTTGTCACTCCAAACCGAGCTGGGAGTGACTAGGAAGCAGGTAGTTTCCCTAAAGGAAGTTGTAACTTGCTGCAAGCAAATGATCGCAATGAAAGAAGAACAAGTTGTTCAGGTAATGCCAAACAATAGTAACGTAATTCAACTTTCTGTTTCTTTTGTCATCAAATTAATTTAAATCTCTAATATGGCGTGTGCCTTCAACGATTGTCAAGTTCAGAGACAAATGTTTCAAAGATTTTGCATCAAGGATTTTTATGATCTTGAACCAAATAGTAGACCAGTTTTTTTTCTTTTAAATGCGCCACCCTCGGTTTAGTTTTCACACAAGTTTATTTGAACAAAAAAAAAAACAAAGAAATAAGACATTTCTGAAGGTCTCAAATTTATCAAATGTGCATTTATTTGCGTGTTTTCTTTTGAATACGCGTAGATTAAAAGTGTGACGAAACGAAGAAAATCTATGAATGAAGCTCTTTGACGATATTTATTCATAATTGTATTTGTATTTAGATGAGATACGAAAATATTGAGTCGAGGAATTTTTTTTTGGTTTCAAATAAATGTTTTTATGTCTTTAAACTACGACTCTTGCAATCAGTGTGCGTTTCGAAAATGTATGTCCTTATTATTCGTTGTGACTAAACAAAGCAATTTGATGTTGTAGGTGATTTGGTGAAATAAGAGAAAGAATATTTCCATCCACAGAATTTTAGAAAACTACTATGCATTTGAACAAAATTTGGATTTTTAAATTTTTTAGTACTTTAAAAATTAGAAAATATTAAGCTGTTCCCCAAAACAGTTATTTTGGTCTTATTATACTTCTTAATATTTGCTTTCTCGTAATTTGAGTTTTTGGAGAATTTTTAAGAAGATATTGATAAAGTTTTCTAAAATTCTTAAATTTGTTAGTATCATAGTTCTTAATGGAAATATAAAATATTTGCATCTTAACGAAAATAGAAAATAAATTTGTAGTGAATCAGAACACCTTAAATTTCATTGTATCGTTTTCCAAAAAATTGTGATGAAGAAGATGAAATCTTTCTGTCTTTTAAGTTGTTATGAATAAATATATTTGAAACAGAGATAAGGACTTCAGATTTCTAATCAGAACTTACAATTATTGTTAGGGCTATCAAAAATTAGTGAAGACTTCTCGGGAATTTTAAACAAGGTACATATGAAACATTTAGAAAGCATTTGGTTTCAATTTTTTCTTTGAATTCTCTTGATTCTAAAATTACCTGTAAAACTTGACGAAATGGAGGAATCATTTTAAATAAGAACATCAAAATCCTTTCGAAATTTTGTGTTACTGTTTCTTCTCATATTCTTACTTACTTGCTTCCTACTATTGTGACATACGCATATTGAAATTTTAGATCTAAAAAAGATTGTTCTTAAGACTTTCATCGTAAATAAAAGTTTTTGCAGGTTGCCGAAATAGGCTATTTGTTTATGTTTTTTTTAACTCGCTCTTTTAATATTAACTTTTTCAAACATTCACAATTTTAGTAATGTCGAAAGTATCTATCACATGCAATTTATGTATTTATTGATAAAATATTGTCTCTTGTATAATATTGTTAAGAAAACTTTGATTTGCAACAGAAGTATTTTCAAATTTTGTCAAAGCAAAATTCTGCAAGAAATTTTATCACTAATAGCCCAATTAATATCAGTTCGATTCTTAAAAATTATTCAACATTTTGAGCATTCAAAGGAAAAAAATGTAATGTATTAATTATAATTTTAATTAACAACTCGCTCTTAAGTTAGCCAAGAAGTTTTTGAGGCAATATAAATGGCAATGTAAAAGCGGTCCTTACATAGAAATATAAACTTTGGCAAATAAAAATGTAACAAGTGTTATATAAAACATTGACCATTAATCTTCTTATAAAAATAGTTCATTAGACTTCGATGTCATAATTAATTTGACCCAATTTTTTAAAAATGCATCCAATAAACAAAAAAAAAAGAAAAAATTAACGAAAAATGTTTGAAATATTGCCAAATTGTTTTTCATTCTTAAAATATTATTATAAATTATTATTTTTATGCTGCATCAAAAATGAAAAATTCATCATAATTAAATATTTTTTGTTTTCTTTGATTTCCGGCAGCTAAAAGACAAACTTAATGAAATTGAAGATTCATTAGCTGAACGTGAACTTAAAATAATGTCAGACAATTTACGCCAAGAATACGACAGACAGCTAGCCAATATGAGGACATTGCGTCAATTATACGAAGAAAGGGCAAGAGTTTCAGCAGCTGAAAGAGAAAATCTTGAACGCCAAATATCAATAAAGAAGGATGAACTTGAAGTTGAGAAAGAAAAGTAAGTATACACATGTAGATACAGTTAATCAAAAGTTTTATTGTATATATTTAAATTTTGGCCGAAGGAGAAGGTTTGGAATTTTTTCTTAATGTGTTTTGAAAATATATGTATAGAAAAACCAAATATACATACATTATTCCGATCCGGCTATCGCTTGTGTTACATATATAAACAATAAGTAATCTTGATTGCATTTTGAATACCAAAGAAGTTTTAAGTATGATAATTCCGATCTACTTAAGCCATATACAAAAATAGGCTTATGAAGCCAATGGATATTTTTTCCAAAATAAATTAAACAATTTTAAAGAAGCCATGAGGTGAACTCTCGATTTAAAAAATACAAAGAGAAACACGAATTTTCCGGGGTAAATGTGTCTTTAGTATTTAGATAAGGGTCATATTTTTAAAAATGTAATTTATTTATTTATTGAGAAAAATGTACGTATGAAAGCGTGATTGACTGTACATTAACATGGTTGCTAATAATTCGACTCCTACAATTCTAAGATTAATTGAATGACAAATAAAAACGAAAACAAAAATCAGAAATCAAAACAAAATCAATAGATATCTCGTGACATTTTGTGATGTGAGCTTTTCTAATAAAATAATTCCCCTTTTGATTAAAATAAATCTCATCGCGAGTCTTGTCTCTTGTATACTATTTTGTTGCTTTATTTGTTTTTAATTTATGTACAATCCTACATATCTATAATGTTGATGTTGATTTAATATAAATCTGTCACATTGAGTCTGTTTACACCTTATGGGAGTGTACAATAGAACAGTGTACAATATCTGAGTCATATGCTTGAAATAAAACATGAGGTACTTGTACTCGTAACCGTGGTAAACAATAAATTGACGGAAGAGGAAAATTATAAGACAAAGGATTTCTTGTAGTATTTCAATATTTTGATTTTTTTTTGTAAATAAAATACAAATTAAAAGTGACATGAGTTGTAGAATTTATATTATTGTGTTTTATATAAAATTTTAATTAACCAATTAAGAGACGATGGTTTCTTGAATATCTAATACGTCATTTGTATCATTTTAGAAATATGATTTAAAGCGCTAAGCGATGTACATATAAGATTGTTTCCTTTGCAAGTTACTACTGATTATTTAATTCTACATGGCAGTTAAAATGATAGAAACTATACAAACATTGATCTTGACCATGAATTAATTGAACCGGAATTAATATTCTATAATAGGCATATATGTACGTCGTAGATTGAATACAATAATTTTCATGTTAAAACTTAAATATTAATTTATCTGTCAACTTAATAGTCTTGATTAAAAAGTGGTTTTTTGTAATATTGAGGAGAGCTTAGTTAATGATAATTTAGTAAATATTGTAATAGATTAAAACAAAATATTAATATAAATCATATTAAACGCAGGGGTAATGCGTTCCACTAAGTTCTTGAAAGAGCATTTTAAGGATTCAGTATTCAATTATTATTTTCGTACGATTTTGTTTCAATAAATTAATATCATAAAAAAATGTAAATTTTCTTCAAGAATATGTTACTTCCTATTGGAAGTTTGTTAAATTAGAAACTTTGACATTTCTGGACATTTAAAGGTGCGTAGAATTTAAATTTAATAGGTCCGTAGGTTCAAGATACTTTATTTCGCCATTCATTTCAATCAATCAATTGTGTTTTATCGATAACAATGCCAACCGTAATTATTTATCAAACCAATTATTCTATCACCTGTAATAAAGATTTAATAAGATTCAAAAATATACCGGAAAAATAAGTTTGTGTTTAAAATTTAAAAGCTATTTAAATAATGAAAAAATAACTTTTTAATTTTGTATATGTTAAATTGTTGAATTCTTTCTTAAAAATTTTGTTGGCATGCAGTTATTTTTGTTTTAAAAAAAAAATTCAAAAGAGGCTGGGAAGCGACTCACACTAATAACTTCCCATTCCGTCTGTCGATTTGTCTTGCTTAAAAGTTTGTAGGTTTTCGTGTTGGGTTAAAAAATTTGAATTATTCTTAAAAATGTCAAAATTACCAACAATATTTTCAGTGAAATAGTTTAATTTGCAAACTAGTTTTGTTAAATAGATTTTCAGTCGTATACAAATTTTTACCAATTTTAGTAGCATTTGCAAAATTTTTACAAATTGGATGAATTCATTTTAGAGATATCAAGAACCGAACATCAATTTTTACCAAATTTTGCATATTATTTCTTGTACATTTTATTTTTTTTACGAAAAACGGACTGTTGGATTTTTATAAAAAATTACTGAATCTCGAAAACTATATTTTTTGTGAAATACAAAATGGTTGAAGACAATATTTTTAATTTTTGACAAGCTATTTGAGTCGAAAGTAAATTTTTACCAAGTTTTAGTATTGTTTTTTTGTTAGTTTTTCATTTTTTGTAAAAAAACCTGTCAATTCGATTTTTCTCAAAATTTTTCCTAATGGTGAAAACATTATTTGTTATAAGTTAAAATTAGTTAAATAAAATGAGCCTTTTGTTAAATTTTCTTTTAAGTTTTTATTTTTTGTAAAAAAAACTGTCAATTAGATTGTTCCCAAAATTTTAATAAATGTTGACAACAATACTTTTTAAAAGATAAAAGTAGTTTATAGCCAATATCTCAAAGTTTTGAAAAGATATTTGAGTCGAAAATCATATTTTACCAACTTTTATTAATTGTTTTTTTGTTTTTATTTTTTGTAAGAAAATTGTTCACTTGATTTTTCTCAAAAGTTTCCAGAGTGTTAAAAACAATATTTCTTGTAAGGTAAAGATAGTTTGAAGCAAATATCTTAAGATATTTGAGTCGAAATTCAATTTTTATCAACCTTTATTAATTTTTTGTTTTAGGTTTTTTTTTGAAGAAAAACTGCCAATTCGATTTTTTTTCAAAATTTTACCGAATGTTGAAAACAATATTTGTTATAAGTTAAAATAAGTTGAAAGCTATATTTGAGTCGAAATTCAAGGTTAAACAACTTTTAGAAATGTTTTTTTTTTGGGTTTTTATTTTTTATAAAAAAAACTGTCTCAAAATGTTGCCAGATGTTTAAAACGTTTTTTTCGTTTCATTTTTTATTCATAAAATTTTCGAGGTGACAAATTGTTTTTTTTTTCAGTTTTTTCGATTTATAAAAAAACGGTAATTGGAAGTTTTTCCTAAAATATACTGGTTAGGTATCACGTTACAATATATAATGTTAAATTGAATTTAAGTTTCTAGCGTCATTGTTTCGTGAAATATTTAGGGTTAATCAATTTTTTAATTTGTTTAAACTGTTATGGTAAAAAACCACCCCAGCAATTTACTTGAGAGCCCTTTTTGCATCTTCCTGCATTATTATCTGTATAACACGCACGCACGGACAATGTACATATTTCTAAAAATCTTTTATTTCGATTCTAGGGACCTTGAAACGTCGAGAAATGTCAAAATTTGACAAATCGGACAAATTACAATAAGTTCCTATGAGAAGTTTATAGAGCATAAATATTCATATTAATTTGTAAACGATTCATCAACTGTAATGAATGACCCAAGTTTCAAAAATATGTAAGAAACATATTCCGCTGTTTTTGAATATTCCTATAATGATAAGTTATAAAAACAAAAATGACAATTGTGCCTATTAAATAGTTTTTTATAACTCTTGTAGCTTTTCAAAAACATTCAGTTTTTTTAGCGATATGTTCATTTGAAAACATAAACTTGTAGCATTAAAAAATTTCAAAATTGCAATCATAAGTTTTTCGCCATTCAAAACCTTTAAAAATCGTATAAAATTGTAGTTTTTATAAAATGTTGAAAAGTCCAAAAGTTGATAGGTGTATAATTTGTATATAACATTTTTATTTAGCAATTTTTTGTTTGTTTCAATTTTTGATTGACTTATTTAGTTCGATAAAAATACATACTTCTTAAAATAAGATCGATTAATTCTTTAAACAAAGTCTTCAGCGTTCGTAACACATGTTCATGGACTGCTTTCTTTGTTAAGTTTCATAGCTTACAAAACTATACCCTTTATTATAAAACGAATTTTGAATTAGGACATTTTATGATGCTTGTTTTTTCGTCAATACATAAAAGGATTTCTTCTCATTTACATAAACATATAAGATACTAGTACTATTATAGGATATCGAAAAGTTTGCTACAACATTTTGTTACTTTTTTGTTAATATAATAATAATAAAATCTTTGTTGATTTTTAGTTTAACAAAGTGCTTTAGGAACTTTTTTAAATTTGTATATTGATTTTTGTGTAATCATAATAAATTCTATTTACATTTTTTTCAGAACTAAGAACGTCGAAGAACGTAATGCGGGTCTTGAAAAAGAATTAGAAAATGCTGCAGAAGAATTACGAGCCTTAAAAGAACAATGCAATGAACATAAATTCGAAAATAAAACCCTTAAAGAAGAAATGGGTGCAGTTAATAAGGTAAATATACAAAGGATGGATTTTATTCCGGAAAAAGCGTAAAACAGTAAATAGCCATGGGCAAACAAACACTCGAACTTGAACGTCCAAAATCCAAATAAATTTCAATCTCGACTCGGTGCTCGCGCGATTTTCTTTCTATATATGTATCTCTCTCTCTCGCTTGTACTTATTTCCTTTTTTTTCTCATATTTTTGCAGCTCTTTAGTCAAATGCTAATGGGTTTTAATGGAACAAATAATCTTGATATCGATCGACTCACAACCATGCTGGAGGAGAATCGAACCCTTCTCAACGATATGGCCACAAAGGAGGCGAATTTCGATGGTGCCACCCTTCCGAAGTTGCTATTTGAACTTGTGCAGCAAGCGGCTGTGGCCAACATTAAACCCTCTGAAACCGAATCATCTCTCTCTTTGCTTGCTCCTACTGCTGCTACTGCTGCTGATGCTGGAGCTGCAGGCCAAACCAACCGTGATGATGAAGAAGAAGATGAGAGCTCTTGTGATATAACGAAATATTGTAGTGGCCTCACCGCCACAGCATCAGAGGCAGTTTCCGTTGAATCACCACATCCCTCATCTGCTTCCGCTGTTCCATCGTTATCCTCAGCGCCAACTACTGTCTGCGGGATGCCAACTACTGAAGCCAACATTTCCTCTAACGGAAATGTTGAACAAACGGCCAGAGGCGGTCATAAAACCACAAACAACACCACCGCGACCACCAACAACGATGAATCCTTACATGAGTACGAGAACGACGACGTGAAGCACCAGCAGAGACTCGAGCATTACCATCCGAATGCGAAGCAACAAGGAGGAAATCTCGACCACAATCAGCCGAGAGTTATAGCAAAAGTTGCATCCGCTGAAGAAATCATCGGTAACCTACCAAAAGTTTGGAAAGTGTTGATGGAGCTCCTAAGTCATCATAAAATCGAGCGAGTTCAATTCAAAGAGAATGGCCATAGTGAGGATTGTTTTAAATCGGTGCAAACCCCTAATGGACCAAAGGCTGAATTGAGTGTTAGCAAAACTTATATAAAGCTTAAGGTTCGTATACACTTTATGTATTCACGAAATTAAATGTTTTATAATATTTTTGAATGTTTGGAAGGGGTTTGATATACGAGATTATTTTATACAGGAGTTGAAATGTCTTAAACACTTTGAGAAAGCAGTTTTATTTTTCCTTAAGACACATTGTTATCTAAGGACATTTTAAATATTTAATTAATGCATAGTTCTGAGTGCAAATGATGTGTGTGAAAAGTTGAGAATGTTGATAACAAATTTAAAGCCTTAAAAATTCTTGAATTTTTGTTTGAACTTAGTTTCTGTTTTCGTTTCAGGATCTCATCCTTGAGAAGAAGTCCCTTGTTAAGGAAACCAATCGACTAAAGACACTAAACTGCCATTTAGATTATCGCCTAAATGAACAAGAAAAACGACTTAGTGCTGTTAGCTTAGAATTACAAAAGACTTGGCATTTAGTTGGAAAGATGCAGCGTCAACATCGTCAGCTGCACACTCAAGAACAAATTCTACGTTATCAGTTGCAGCAAAAGAGAAGACTTCTAAGCGAATTAAAAGACGAATTGGAGTATTGTCGGCGGAAATGGGCTGCTGCTCGTGCCAAGAATGATGAGAGTCAATTGCAATGTGATGATTTGAGAAGAGAATTTGCAAAGAGAAAATTAGAAGATGCTCATAATTCGGCAGAGAGCGGCTATAGTGATGGACCAGGCTCAGATGAAGATGATGCCGTTGTTTCCAAGGAAGCTGCTAACACAAAGAACTTGGCTGATTTATTTGAGATCAAGAAAACCATTCAGCGCATGCAAAGCACTTCACCTGAAAGGTCTGGATTCTACAGTAATGAAGAGCTCAGGTGGAATAGTGCCCCACCGGCTGTGAAGTGGCCGAAGGACGATTCTTTGCTTTTATTAGACGATGAGCCTTGTTCATCAGTTTCAGCTAGTGGCAGTGGAGCTATTTCAAAGAAAGGCCCCAGAATATCACGAACGAAAAAACGTGGCTCGATTGAAGAGAACATCGACCACAAAGAAGAGAGTCCTGATGGTGATGAGAGTGACAGAGCAACTCGAATTCATCGACTTGAAGAACAGTGTAAATCGCTAATAGCAGCTGTCATAGAAACCTCCGACAATCGTGAACGATTAGAAGTTCAACTTTGTCATTTTCAAGATGAAATAGCTCCAACACAATATCCAATACCTCTAGAGGAATACATGGCCAATAAGGCTATTATAGAGCGTATGAAAAGAGCAAGTTCTGCTCCTGAAATCAATGAGAACAAGATCGGTCAGGCTTGTTTGACTGCCCGCGAAGAAGAATACACAAGAAAACGATCGGAAAGATTGGAGCGTTTAGAAGAGGAAAGTCGTCAATTGATGAATAGAATTAAGAGAACTTCAGATAAGGGAAATTCCCTCCGATCCTCAATAGAGAGGATACATTCGAGGAGAGTTTTGAGCCGAGAAGGAAGTTTTGAGAGTAATACTGAAGAAGTAGCGGCTCCAGAAGAAATTGAAATTGGTGCATCTGAAGCTTGTGGAAGTATGGAAAGTAATGTTGAACTTAACATAAAAGCAGAGCCAGAGTTTTCAGCAAAGCATGATGATTCCAAACTTCTTACCGAAACAGAACGAGATTATACAGCAAGACGTGCTGAACGTTTAAAAAGACTGGAAGAAGAAAGTAAGCTTCTTCTATCAAAATTAACAAAAAACTCAGACCGTGGTACCACCTTTAATACCAAACTAGATGCACTGCACGAAAAATACGGCAGTGAAGAGCGAGAGACCCCTTCTTCATCCTCTTTTACTACATCTGAAAAAATTGAAAACCGCCTTGAAAATGTTGCAAAGATGTCAACAAACAGAGAGGAGCGATTGAGGATTCTCGAAGAAGAAGGCCGTCAGTTACTCAGCAAACTTTCAAAAACCTCCGATCGAGGTTCTCAAATGATTGATCGACTGAGTGAAAGGGAAAAGAACAAAAATCTCAAAGCTTCTTTGGAACAGGACAAAGACGATCATCCCGAAATTCTATCCGAACCGGCAATACCACCCACATTGAAAAATGTTGCCTGCACCAGCATTGTGTCAGAAGAAATCACAGAAAGAGTTGTTATAACCCAAACTCCCAGTCAAATAGCCCAGTCTCAGGGTGCAGTTCCAAAAGCCGCCGGCCCACAATTTAGCGAGGCCATAGAAACCAATAGACCTGAGAAATCTCAACCAACGGCAAAGCTGTGTGCTTCAACAGGAAGGAAGCGTGTGGCGGTACCAAAGACCGACACAGCTTCAGAAAGCCTTGAGGAAATGGTTAAGCGTTTGAAAAATTTGCCTTTCCCTGGTGAAAGTGAGGCTAATCAGCCAACTAGTGATTCAAAGAAATAGACAATAAAATACTCATCTATTTTAATTAAACCTTTTTCAGGAATGACTCTGTTATATTTTATTAAAAGAAGAAGAAAAAAATATATATTATAATCGTAGCTACTATATTTTGGTCTTCTTCATAGAATTAAGGAATGCTACTTCATTTTGTTTCAATAAAAGTGTGTTCATTTAGAAAAGCGATTTTTTACTTTTTTTGTTTACCGTCTTCTGCCGCCGCCATCGTCACCGGAAACGTGTTTTTACTCCTTTTTCGATTCTCATTACAAGCGTTCCTTTTTAAAATTGATTCGCATCCGTCCCTTTATAAAATATAAGGTACTACTTTATTGTTTGTAGTGTTGTTTTTTTTTTTTCAAAATCCTGTTTTTTTCCTTTGTGTTTTAGATTAAGTTGCTCGGTAATTTAATGTTCTTTGAAAAAGATGCAGTGGCTTGGAGAAAAAGGTATAGATGAGCCTGGTCTTTCCGGGAAATGAGGATTATTTGTAATGGTTTATTTTTTGTTTCGTTTTTATTTCTTTTCAGTTTGTATTTTGAAAAAGAAAATCAAAGGAAACCAATCAACCGATGTTGTTCGTTTGGAAAAACTTTATTTTATTGCGGTCTTTTATTTTGATTGAATGCGCATTTTTCTTGGTTTTTAATTAAAATAAAATTGCGATAAAGTAAAAATTTAATGAAATACATATAATCCGAAGCTTATAATCAAAATGATGAATTGAAATATGATAAGAAAAGAAATTTGAATACGATATTAAAATCAAAGGATGATGGATGTGTTGGTGGATGGAAGGGTGAGATCTTCCTTTTGTTGATTATTTATAAACTTTTAATGCTTTTAGCGTGAAGTAGAAGCTTATTAGACAAATTTATATCAAATTTAAATTCTGCTTAACTGCAGAAAATTGATAATTAAATTTAATGAAATCAATAAATAAAGAATTTTCTAGGAGGTTGTTCTTCTTTGATATTTAATTAAAAATGGAGCGATTTTCTTTTAAACAGATATGACGGAAATTTATCAGTTACATTTAACAAAACTAAAGCATTTTTCAGCTGCCGTGAAGCATCTTCTTGGTTAGCTGACAGTTTTATTTCTGGAAGATTTGATAACAATTGAAAACCAAGTTCTTGTAATTTAAGGACCAAGGATTTAACGTATTGGAAGTCTTACGCATTGATAGTTCAAAAACTGAGTTCTACTACATTTTGTTCAAGGATCTCTCCTCCACCTTTCTTAAACAGTAATTAATTTTGTCTTTTGTAGGTAACTGTTAATTTTTACAATATCAGATTTGATTTCCAATCAACTTTCAAATAAGCTCTTTATAGAATAAAAAAAAACACACCAAATCAATTTCTAAAGTTTCCCCACAATACCCAAACTTTTCTTAATAGAGTATAATTAATTTCGAAATTGAGTTCTGGCAAAAACTTTGTACATTATTGTGTCATCTCTTTAATATGCTTCTATATCACTTTTAAGTCCCCCTTAACATTTTTTGGCCTTATAAAATATTATTTATATATATTTTCCATAATTAAAATTTAATATTTCATTTCGCAGACTTATAAATTTAGTTGGAAATATTGTATCATTTTCGCACAAAATGCAATATATTCCATCTGAAATTGAAATTAATTAATTGCCTTTGCTTATAGCTTCCAAACATAATATTTTAGAATTAGGTATAGAATTTTCCCATACATGAATTTGAATGTATGAAGGTAACAGCAGCACAACAGAAGCAGAATTCTATATAAAAGCTTGGCCTATATGAAAACCATGTCAAGTGGTTTCTTCAACCGAAAATATGCGGTGTGTCCTTGCATTTCCGGTTGGTTGATCATTGTGGCACTAAATAGCTTCGCAAACACTACATATAGAAGTTTCTCATTATATACACCAGTACGCCATCGAATCCAGTGCAGGTATAGGTACCTCTTCCTATACCCAACTCACCTATACTCCTAATTGTGTATAGAGCAAAATTTAATGAATATCATGCAGGATGGAATTAAATGGCATTTCATTGCTCGAGCAGTCCTTTAAATTATGCGACCGCACGCTCCAGTCGTACGAGCTTTGGTATACACCATACAAAGTGCGGTCTCCTTCAACAACCAAAAATGTCCAGAAAATGTTGTGTACCAGTACCACTACCTTTGTGCTTCATGATTGCATAGTTCAGTGTATTGTGTATGTTCAAAAAATACCTAGGACCCTCTATAATATTTTAGCATAGAGCATATGGACTATGGACTATGGTGGCGTCCACAAAAATGTCACATGGAAGCACAAAATGGTGAAAAATATATTCAACCAGGTGAAGTGGATTTAGATGTTTATTTGGATTTTAAGTTTTATTTATTTTGTCGTTGGACGTTTGTCCTTAAAATAAAAATTTCTAATAAATCAATGTTGCTGTTGTATATGTACATTTACACAAGCATAATAATGCAAGCATGTAACAAACGGAAATGGAGTAGTTTTTGCTAGACATTACTAATTTATTTATGTTTTGTTGAAAAGAACCAAAAGTAGACATGTTGTTAAGGTAGGTATGAAGATTCATTGCTATTTTAATTTGGAATAATTCAATGTTTAATTTATTGAAAAAAAGTCAAAATATTTTAAAAAATAAACGTTAACCGGATATTTTTTATTCCAGATGTACGATCGTCTGGGTTTTTACTATTTAATATCTCTTAGATATATAAAATAATGATCAAAAATGTTAAGTTATTACCCTTGTTGGTCTGTGACGAAATCAATTTGTTAAAATACATAAAAGTTATTTTAAATCTTCTTTAACCCCAAGTACAAAATGATTTAGGAAAAAAAATAAATATAATTGCTAAGGAAAAGATTTCTTTAAAATATAATTTGGATACGAAAATCATTTGTCAAAACGCATCTTACAAATCTTGGAAACCTATTTATCTGTGCTTAAGTCAGTGGAAATGAATTATATAAATATCAAAGAACATCGAAGAAAACTCAGTATTTTTCTAGAAAAGTAAATAACTTAAAAACTTTTAAATCCCTAGATACAAATTTGTTCCATGGTCATAGGTTACAGTTAAAGGATCAGATAACTCACAAATATACTTTTTAACTTCCTGTGAGAATTTGTAGTAAACGGTCCCAATTATTGTAGAAGTCAAAAATTTGATCTATGTCAAGTTTCGAGGCCCGCAAAACATATAAATCCATTTTTAGAAAACTGACCGAAGAAAATAGCATAAAGATTTGCCCTAAGGACATTTTAAAAATAATTATTGAGTAACTTATAATACCAATAAAAAAAAAAACATTTTAGTTATATTTAAATGTTTGAAGAACTTAAAATTATATTTTTTACATACCGTTGAACATACTAAATGCAAATGAAAAAAGAGGCTGTTATGCGACAGACACTGATAACTTTCCATTCTGTCTGTCGATTTGTATTCCTTAAAAGTTTGTAGGTTTTCGTGTTTTGTTAAAAAATTTGTCAGTTGTATTATGCTTAAAAATTTCAAAATTACCAAAATTATTTTGCATAGCTTGATTTCAAAATCTATTTTTGCTAACTAGATTTTTAGCCGAAAACCAATTTCTACCAATTTTAGTAGAATTTCTTAAAAAATTGTATTTTTTTATAAACAAATACAAATTGGATGAATGCAAATTAATTTAAAGTCAATATTGTTCTATTATTCACGAGATATCGAGAACCGAACATCAATTTTTACCAAATTTGAGTACTATTTTTTGTAGATTTTTTTAATGAAAAAAACGGACTTAAATCCTTATAAAAAATTTACTAAAAGTTAAAAACATTGTTTTCTGCAAGATAAAATTAGTTTAAAGCCAATATTTTTATTTCTTGAAAGATATTTGAGTCGAAAGTAAATTTTTACCAAGTCGAAAGTAAACTTTTACCAAGTTTTCAATAGCTTTCTTACAAAAAATAAAAAGTACTACTAAAAATGAATCCAAATATCCAAAGAAGACCGAGCAATTATACAAAAAATGATACAAATCATTTCTTATTTTTTGTTAAAATAAAGAATATAGTTGGATATATGCGTAAATAACAGTATAAGTGACTAACGCGTTTTCCACTGTGGCATTGATTTTTAACGAAACTTGAAGGCATTATAAACTTAAATTTTTGAAAAACAAGCCTAGTTTATTCAATTTAAAATTGCCGCATTTTTAATGTTAAGAGTACTAAAGTTTAAATTTCAAGTCTAACATTTTTTTTTAAATTGTACGCACTTTTCGAAAGTCTGGTCAAAAATAACTCGCACTTCAATTATAATTGTATACTTTTAGGAGTTTAAAAAAAAAAAAAAAAAACAATAGTTTGGCGTATTCCTAAAAATTTCAGGTGCAATTTTTTATTTTCTGCAATCATAATATTTATAGTGGGATTATTTTTGTACAAATCCAACACTTGTCAAAGCAAAACTTACAAGATTACTTACTATTTATTTTGTTTGAACTATTTATTAATCGACGAAAAAGAGATATTAAATTTAATTTTTATCAAAAACGTATCAGTATTTAAATGTAGCTAAACGTCAAAAAATGTGTCTAACATATTGGCTAACTTTTTATATAAGTTCGTTATGTACGAGAAAGTTGCTTCCGTTTTGAGGTAAGGCATACTCGTACCTGTATAAATATCACGTGGGTTGTGCAATTCAAATATTATGAATTTAGATTTTTTCTGTTGACTTTCTAAATTAAACTAATAGAGGCCTCAGGCAGGATTGCAATTTTGAGATTATTTTATGGAATAATTCCATAAATACAATAATATACACTGCCAATGAGTAGGATAAGGCCATATGAATATTTTTATGAGTATTTTGTTTTCAAATAAAATTAACCACGTAATTTTTTTGAAATTTTCCAAAACCAATTATTGAATTACTTAAAAAAGGCATTTAAAAGTGCGCCACTATAGTTTTGGCCTTACTTCTATTAATCTTTTTTTTCAGTTTGACAGTTCTAAATCCTTGAAACTAACTATTTTTCTTCTTATTGTCGCTGTCAAGTTTTTTCAGAACTTATTTGTGTTTAAAGTTTAATAAAGAGAATTATTTTTAAAGGTTTTAAAATTATTCCCTCTTGTGAATCAATGAAATGCCCTCATACTAGTTATTAACCTGTTTCAGCAATAAATAAAAAAAAATCCAATAGAAGATTCCAATCAACCCATTAATCAGAATTTTTCATCGAAAACTGCTCATGCTCACGTATTCACCATATATAACATTTTTTTCGGATAGTTAAAAAGTGTATAAATGCTAAAAAAGAACGAAAACCGATTGCAAACTTCAAGGCCTTATTCTGTTGATCGGCAGTGTACAGTGTAAGCTTTAACTTATATGTTATCTTGATTTAACAAAAAGTACTTAATTTAACTATTTGCCAATTATTTAGCATTTTATAAATAATTTTTTTTCTGTATTTAATTCCAAATTATTATTATATTATTTGTATATTGAATACGTGCCAAAAACCACTTATTTATACAGCCATAAATTTGTGTGCAAATAAAATTTTATATTCTTTTGAAAGTCAATGTGTACATGTACTCTTACTGTATGGGTGTATAAGCCATTCGCACACATTCACCACTCATACTCAAAGCAAACATTATCCTATCATTTTAACCACTAACAAGCTTAATCACACATTAGAGCCCAATTATGGTTGTGGCACAGTAATAAAAATTAATAACTTGATGGTTATTATTATCATAACTGTATCTATATTATATAAAATACATATTCATTGAGTACTATAAAGAGATGTCCTATGTACAGTACACTAAACTATACTCTGATCATTACCCACACAATAATTGTCGGTTCGTCCTTATCCTTTGCAATCGAAACCGAAATATTATTCCTTAACCAATTCGAATGATGATAACTCCTTGAGAGAAGAGAAAAAAGGATAAAAAGAGAATTGTTAGGTCTTTGGAGGATGTCTTCAAATATCTACAAAGTTATACAAAGCTTTATATGCATTGTACAATGTACACAATGTCTACAATAATGTTATGGATTAACATGCTAATCTGAAAATGTCTTTCTTGAATTCTTATCGTTTTTATTTTTTTCCTTTGGAAAAGGATCATTGCGAACAAGTCTTTATACACTCATATACACAACAATAGACTTGAGAAATTAAATTAACTCAAATCATTTAAATAATTGACCATAAAAATGTAATTATGGGATACCTAACCTACTTGTTGTGGTGGGCGTCTTCGGAGTCGTTTGTAGGTATGTACCTACCTACTTTTGTTGTGTTTTTATTTTTGTTTTTGATGTTATTGGGTATAAATGTTAATGCTTAAACAAAGCATTATCTGTAGAGATTTAAGGATTATTATTTTTTAGAATAGGATTTGAGCGTAAAAGTAAGTGAATGCAAATGGGAATTATTTTGTAGAATTTATTGAAAGAGACTTAAGCTAAAATAATAAACAAGAAATAAAAGCGAGTTTTGCATAATTTTTAGAGCAAGCACCATGTGCAAGATTTAACAGATTTTTCTTTTTTTATTGCAAAAAATCTAAAAATGCGCTAAAATTATCAAAACTAGTAGTCATAAAAAAGTGGTGGTTTAAACGTAGACAACTTTTCGCACATTAGGTGTAGTTATTATGGTAGTTATAATCTATTCTAAAAGCAGGCAGTTAGACAAATTGTGAAGAAAGTTGAAAGTTGAAGAAAAGAATCGAAGCTGTTGTTAATGACGTACTCGTAAGATGGTATTTTGATATGCTTAGACTCTTTTCTGTAGGGCTACTCAAAAAAAAAAACCCGAAGCAATTCAAGAAATAATTCTCTAGAAGAATTGAAAATCAACCTTACTTGAGTTATGGTCAATAAAGAATCTGAAATTGTGATTTAGAATTACCTGATAAGAATCGAAATTCTGTGAATATTTTAGGATCCTTTAGTTTTCATTTAATTCGTGTTAATGTTGGCTGTTAACATAACAGTAATAAGTTAACAAAATTCTCTTCAATTTAAGCTTGGACTCCATCTTATAGAGCATAAACTTTATCGTACGTACATTGCTCGTTTTTTAACTTATCATAGGAAATTATTGTAACGTTTCAAGGTCCCTAGAATCGAATTAAAAGATTTTTAGAAAAATGTCTGTGCGTGCGTGTGTAGGTCGTACGTCCGTACGTTCGCGAAGTTTCGACTTCAAATAAATTTTGTTATTCAGATAATAATGCAGAAAGATAAAGAAAGAGCTGTCAAGAAAATTCCGTGGGTGTTTTTTTTTACCATAGCAGTTTAAAAAAAGGTAATAATTTTGGTTAACCCTACATATCTTACGAACCAAAAACACTAGAGACTTGAATTGTATATTATAAATTTTTTGAAAAAAAAATCCAATTAATTTTATAAATCAAAAAAACTGGAAAAAACAATTTGTCACCTCGAATATGATTTTATCTCCAAAACAATTTTGCGCAACGAAAAATAACGTTTTTATCATCTGGTAAGATTTTGAGAAATATCTAATTGACAGTTTTCTTACAAAAAATAAAAACTTAAAAGAAAATTTAACAAAAGTTGGTAAAAATTGATTCTCGACTTAAATATCTTTTCAAAAATTTGAGATTATGGCTTCCAACTAATTTTAACTTATAAGAAATATTGTTTTCAACATTGGGAAACATTTTGAGAAAAATCGAATTGACAGTTTTTCTTACAAAAAATATAAACCTCAACAAAAAATTAATAAAAGTTGGTAAAAATTGATTTTCGACTCAAATATCTTTTCAAAAATTTGTGATTATGGCTTCCAGCTAATTTTAACTCAAAAGAAATATTGTTATCAACATTCAGTAAAATTAAAAAAAAATGTGATTGACATTTTTTTTACAAAAAATAATACTAAAATTTGGTAAAAATTTACTTTCGACTGAAATAGCTTTTAATGAATAAATTTAAGAAATTCTATTTAAATTGGTAAACATCTGTTTTCGACCAAAAATCTATTTAACAGAACTAGGTTTTCAAACTAAACTATTTCATTGTATGAAAAATATTGTTGGTAATTTTTAATTTTTCAAGAATATTTAAACTAATAACTTTTTAAACCCAAAACTACAAACTTTTAAGCAAGACAAATCGACAGACGGGATGGAAAGTTATCAGTGTGGGTCGCATCCCAGCCTCTTTTTTTTTGGTCACACTTTGCCTTAAGTTCTATTTTTGGGAAGTTAAAAATTGCGTATACGTCCCAGGGTACCATTTTGTTTTCACTAATTTTTAGAGAGAATTAAACAACTTCAGTATGGTCTGTTTTTTTTACTTGACCTTTAATTTTCATGACTTGATTTTTTTTAAGATATTGCTTAAAGTAGTTTTGTTGATATTAGCAAAAAATTAAAAAATCTCAAGGCCAAATGACATTTTGACTGGAGTAAAAGGAAAGTAAAGTACACATTTAAATTTTGAAAAAAAAATTATTACAAAAAAATCATATGTTATTTCTTTACTCATAATTTTTCGGTATTAAGCTAATAAGTGACTCTTCAGCAGTTATTATAACCTTCAGAAACTCTACAAACTTTTCAATTCAGTTAAAAAATTGAAAAAGAAAAAAATCCTATTTGTTCCACATCAAAAAAAAATATAATGCTCTTCAATTTTATTTAATTCACACACAAAGACTTCATTTTCTCTGAATTAAACCAAACAATCTCCCAACTTAACATAAAATGCAAGTTAACGTATTGAACCATTAACACATTTCCTATAGCGATGAGGACTACAACTAAGATGAGGGTATAACAAAAGATTCCTCCTCCCCTCTCTAGCTTCGGGATATTTTCCATTTCAATTTAATTTTAAGTCATCTGCAAATGACTTTATGCACTGCACGACTGTGACTGCATTGCATAACGCAACAGCAGCAGTAGCAGCAGTAGCAGCAGCAGCCAGCCAGCGCACTCATGTCCTGTCTAAGCTTTGTATATATACAACATTAAGGACACACTTTAATGCTAGGAAAATCACCAAATGTCTTAGTGTTGGGAATGGTGACGGTGGCTGAGTATTCCAGTATACTCAATTGCAATTTCCTCTTCATTGTGTTTTGTGTCACTCAAATTGCAACCATCAAGATAAGTGCTTTAGGAATAATATTGTTTCACATCACGATGATGTCGAGCTAACGTAACCCAAGATCCTTTATACTACATACATACGTACACACAAATACATCCTCCCATAACAGAAGAAGGACCTAGAAGAACCAATTTCATGCAACTCGGTCAAGTTTAAATGGAAAAACTTTTATAGGCAATTTCAACTTCTTTTTATTTTTTCGTTTTTTGTTTGTGTGCTTTTTGTATTTTTGTTTTATTTTTTGTTATTTTATTTTTATTTTTACTATTTTTTTATTATATTTATTATTGGCATATGGGTTAAGTGTGGGTGACTTTTGTTTCTATAGAAACCAAGAAGTAGACTTTTATTACATGAAGTAGATTAAGTTTAAGGACAATGACGACGACAACGGAAACGGGCGCCGAGCGGTACAAGGTTTACAAGAGTAACCATTGAATTTCAACTGACCTACATAAAAAGTTTTGTGTACTTGAGGTGTACAAAGTTGAATTAGTCGCTTTAAGGATGCAAAAGAGCGTTCAAGTAAATGAAACCTTTGAACAATTTACTTAACTTTTTGGTAAATTAGCCTTTTTTTTATGTAAATACACTTACATACATACAAGAAGGGTAAGGCGGGTTTACAAAATAAAAACTACAAAAATTGTCAGGCACTTAATACTATTGAGGGAATTTTCAATTGGTTGTTAAGGAATTGAGAAATTTAAAATGAAAGTGATGTCCGGTATTCGGTTGAGGCTTTAACTGTGTATATTGTTGGTTTGGTCGTCAAGGATTCTGATGATAGGAGAGAGCAATGTTGCTTTTGAATAAATTTGTAATTTTTGTTTTATAGAGGTCAAGTTTTTATTTACCTCTTTTGTTTGTTTGTTTCATTGGGAAATAAAAATTACAAAATTGAAATGTGTACACAACTTGAATTAAAATTTCAATAAAGAACCGAGACTTTTGTTTATAGTCGAGTCCATGGATGTTTTTAGTCCTTCATCCTCAAAAATGATGATTTTTGCTTGGAAGTATTTATTTCGCATGATAAAACCAGGCTTTATATTGTGCTACAGTCGGGCAGAAGAATGGAGATATTTAAGGAACTGTGACAGCACTTGGACTTTATATGCATGATAAAGTGTTTTTCTAGGAAATGGTGTCTTGTCTGAAAATGCTAAGGAACAGCAGTATAAGAATTATATTTATATGTTATAGTAAAGGGCTTTTCAATTAGCCAATTCATTTTGAATAGCAGACTTTTTGTGCAGTACAAAATAACTTGTCATGAAAAGAATAACTCTTACAGTATTTGTCAATTTATCTCAAGAGGCAATAACACTGAAAAATCTTTAAATGGCACAGACAGAGATTGAACTCAATACCCTTGGCATGACAGTCCATTGTACTAACCATCATGCCACGGGTAGTACATGTAAAAACTAAATCTTTACTAAAAATAGAACTAAAGCACTTTTGGGTAAACGTCGTGAAGCTACCCCTCGGCTGGCAATTATTGTAAAATTGAAATTAGGTAGCGATGTAAGGAATCAAATCCGAATACTTCACTCAAGTACACATCAGAATATTGTTGCTGTAGCCCTTTATGTTGACGAAAGGTTTGTAAATTCCTCTTCGATTTATACAATTTAGCGTTTCACCAACGACAGTAAACCGTATTTTGAGAAGGTGAATAGTTTAAGGCCATGAAAGTTTATTTAACACATACAATTAAGCAACTTAATCACCTTTAACTTCGTAGCTAAGCTACTTAGGTTCTTAAAAGTGGCCCGATGTTGGTCAAAATGTCATCTTCAGTGATGGGGCCTTTGCATTCTGAGATTGGAGAATCAAAGAATAATAATTGTAAAAAAAACTCTACATTCTAAACGTAGCACTTTTTGATGTAATTTTTGGGCTAACGAGCGATTTGGCCGATATCGTTTTCCGCTGTTCATGGTACACCTCTCTCATTCAAAAAGTAAACATCAATTGATTTCTCTTACAGAATAATCGTTTTTTTGTAATATTAAAGAAAACTTCTTATTGAAAAACCCTTTAGATATAATTAAAGTACAGAAAACGTAACTGGGCTAGGGACTATCAATATTTTCTCCTTGAATTCAGGAATTTTTATAATAGATACTTTTTGTATGTATAGTAAATGACGATGATATGATCAAAAATGTTGTACTTTCTTAAATTTAACAAAATTCTAAGCATGTTTTTATTTTAAGGATTCTTTAATCCGGAATTATTTAAGCAACAACATTGCTGTCCCCATTATAAATTTCCCTAACAACATCAGACCTACTTCAAAATCCTGCACAACAAAAACATAATATATGGAACCAATCCTTGCACCCATAATCTCGATAACCCAGAACCGTTTCTTGTGAACCGGCTGATGACAGCGTTGTTCTATAAAAATTATACCTAAGTTCTATACGTAGGTATATGAACCATCATTAGGGCGACATGGTTGCTTCCTGCTATACATCCTACATGAAGCAAAATGCAACACGCACTCTGCTATAAGTACATACATGTGCATAGGTATATAGGAATACTTAGAGATGTTATGCAGGAAACCTAATGAAAATGTATCCTTTTTCTAGTCTTTTTTGCAGTTTCTTCAATAAAGGTAACATGCTTTAAACTCATAACTTCGAAACAAATAAGGACGTTATACCTTGATTATAAAACCTTAACACAGGATATCAGCATTGAAGTTTTGTTTTTGTTCCTGAAAGAAGATGCACACGTGTATTCTTATTAAACAAACATTAAAAAAAGGAATACAAAAAAAAAGACTTTAAGGGACACTTTTAAATTGGAAAAGATGTTAAGAAATGAAGATATTGATTTGAAGAATTTTGAATGTGAGGAAGATAATTTTGAATATAATAAATAATATGGAAGAAGTTGGAACGTTCATTACTTTTCAAAACTTTTTTTCGGGATTTGAAAAAACAACAATTCATAAGTAAGAAATTATGATATAATCTTCAAAGTGATTTAAAACCACAAAAATAACAGTTTTAGAGCCTGGTTAAATTTTAAGAAAAACCCAATGGACATTTTTTTCCAAAGAGTGTGTTTAAAGTTTGTATAGCAAAATTTAAACGAAATTTGCTTTCTCAAAAAACTTTAATTTTTTAAAATTTGTATTTAAACATCGTTAGAGCTCTTTTTCTTAAATTGATGTTTTATATAAACAAATTTTTTTATTTAGAGCTTATTAATAAACGTTTTACATTTAATTGTTTTTAAATTAAAATTAAAAACAATGACATTTTTGATCATAAAATAAAAATAATATTGTATAATATTAATGTTCGTATTATTATTCCACTTATTATAATTAAAATTTTAGATTTTTAAAATTTTTCCAAATTCTAACAACAATATTTTGAACAAAAAGAAGTTTTAAGTCGATATACTTATTTGATCTCTCGATATTTCGGGCGAATATCAATTTTTACTTGAAACATACGGGAACTGTATGACAAGTTTTACATTCCAATAAAAATGATTCTATCTCCAAAACAATTTGTGCAACGAAAAAAACCGTTTTTAACATTTGTTAAAATTTTGAGAAAAATGGAACTGACAATTTTTTTTATCTTATGCAAAATATTGTTTTGAGCATTCAGTAAAAAATTTTGAAAAATCAAATTGAAATTTTTTCAACAAAAAATAAAAACCCTAAAAAAAAACATTTCTAAAAGTTCGTAAAAATTGATTATCGATTCAAATGTCTTTACAAAACCTTGAGATTATGACTTCAAACTTATTTATCTTATAAGAAACATTGTTTTCAAAATCCGGTAAAATTTTGAGAAAAATGGAACTCACAATTTTTTATACAAAACTTAAAAGAAAATTTAACAAAAATTGGTAAAAATTGAATTTTGACTCGAATATCTTTTCAAAACTTTGAGATATTGGCTTTAAACTACCTTTATCTTTTGAAAAATGTTGTTGTGAACATTAAGTAAGTTTTTGAGAAAAATCGAATTAACAGTTTTTTTTACAAAAAAAAAACAAAAACTTAAAAGAAAATTTTACAAAACTGTTTTTCGACACAAATATCTTTTCAAAAATTAAAGAAAATGGCTTAAAACTAATTTAAACTTATAAGAAATATTGTTTCCAACATTCTGTGAAATTTTGAGAAAAATAAAATTTTTACAAAAAATAAAAACAATACTAAAACTTGTTAAAAATTTACTTTCGACTCAAATAAAAAATAAAATAAATTGGGTGGCGTAACAGTCCGTTTGAGAACTAGGGCCTAGTGACTGACAACTCTCAACCATTCCTGCGTGCGAGTACTGTTGTCAAGGATGGAAGGGACCTACAGTTTTTAGCCGAATCCGAACGGCATATTTGAGAAATCACTTTTCATGACAAGAATTACTCTTGGAGAATTTGTCAATTCCTCGCAAGAGGCAGTACCCGTAAAAAAAAACTTTAGGTGGCATAGGCTGGGATCGAACCCAAGACCTCTGGCATGACAGTCCAACGCACTTACCATCATTACTACTTTACGACTCAAATAGCTTTCCAAAAATTAAAAAAAAGCTTGTTTTTATTTCACCGAAAAAATATGACAGTCTGTTTTTTCATTAAAATATAAAATCTACAAAAATTAGTACGCAAATTTGGTAAAAACTGAAATTTGGATTTTGGTATATCTCAAATTAGGTTCATTTATTCAATTTGTAAAAATTTAAGAAGTGCTAACTTTTGTTTTCGACTAAAAATCTAATAAACCAAACAAGATTTTCAAACTAAATTATTTCTTTATACACACAATTTTGTTGGTAATTTAAAAATTTTTAGGAATAATTCAACTAACAACTTTTTTAACCTAACACGAAAACCTACAAACTTTTAAGCAAGACAAATCGACTGACAGAATGGGAAGTTATCAGTGTGGTTGGCATCCCGGTCTCATTTTTTTAAGTTTTCTCATGTGCTCTTACATGTGTATATTGTCTAAATAATATTTGATAGTCAAAAATTTCATTGTTTTTATTTTTGATTTTAAAAAAATATTAACTTTTTTTCGAAATTTCATATGCATGTAAAAAATGTGTTGTTAATTGAAATGCGAAACATATATTAATAAGTTCTAAAAAACTGAGTACCAAATATATTTTCAAACTAAAAGCGATATATATGTAATGTATGTATGTATATACATATGTATATGTATATATAATTTGTATACAAAATTAATTAAAAGAAAAAGGCTCTAACGTTTCAATTAACATTTTGAAAAATTAATGTTTTTTGAACAATCTAATGACATTTAAATTTTTAAAAACAATTTTTTTGCAGGTACATTTTTAAAGTTTAAAGTAAGTTTAAAATACAAGAAATATTTTTAAACAGACCTTTTGGATACATGAACAAGTATGTACGTGCGACGCAGTGGTGCATTTTATTTTTAATTAATTTAGACTCTTGACTCAGTGTACTGTTAAGATAGAACTATATTTTTTGTATTTTATATTAATTGTTACAACAAGACCCTAATCTCAATTTGAGCTTCCATGTTGCCCTGCCATCGCCACTACTATGTACAATGGTATAACATCTGAGCTTAATCGAATATTGATCTTTAGAAAAATGTATTTATGTCTTAAAATGTAAATAACCACAATATCATGGAAGTCATGTTCCATGAAGTTAACACCTATTTTAATGTCACACTATAAAATTTAATATCTCACTTTAGCTCCGAGGGCTGAGAGCTGAATCTGATGCAAAATATCTAAAAAGTGTTTTCCTTCTTCTTCTTCTTCTTAGATATCAGTTTCAGGCATGTTAAATAAAGAGTCAATCCTTTTTCCTTTACTACACATTTATACACATAGAAATAGAAATTGAGCGCGAACAAGGATTTCGCTTGTAACCTTTGTGCCTGTTTATACGGATAATCCACATCTCTAGAAATGGAACTGGAACTGAATAAGATTTAAAAATAAAAATAAAAAATGTAATAATCCTTCGTTGGCACAGTAGTCGCACCGAACACAATATTGAATCGCAAATAATCATGCTGTTTCGTGTTTACCACTCAATGATTGTGCAGTTTCCATGAAAATTGCATCTGGCTGCGGCAAAAATATGGAAATAGGAAAATCCAGATGTCATCTGGAATCTGGTTTGCGCTTTCAAAAATCTCCTTCAAGCTATTTAAAATGCAATGTTCATCTGGTCTTCAAGTGAATTCACAAGTGCCGACTACCCAACCGATGCGATGCCAATGCCGAGAGTTGTAGGTTGGTTTTGGGACAGCGCAGCGCAGCTCAGCCCAGCGTATACTCCTATATGTAGATCTGTTCGATTTTCAACTCCAACAGACGCTTGTTGGGATAAGCGAATAAAATAAAAGTATAGAGCTGAATTTTGCTAAAGCATATCACTTTCAGTTGACCGCACTTTTTCATTGTCGTCATCGATTTATATTTTTTCCCATCTTTTGCCTGTTGTTGTTGCAAGGATTTGAGATACAGATACCAAGTTTTTCTTTTCATGAGGAAAAATTTATATCATCTCAAGGATTTTTAAGAGAGAGGGAAAGATTTATTTGTAAACAAAAAATAAAAACGAAATCAGTATCTATCGATTGAAGAAGATTATAGCGTAAGTTTGACAGGCAACTAGGTTATAATATGTATACAAAGGATATTTTGTATTTCAATGTAAGTTTTTTTATTTTATAACATTATTAGTTTTCGAAACGAAGATTTTTTTATTTTTTATTGTAAGCTTTCTTTAAAATATAACTTAATTGAATTTGAAACTTCATAAATCTACAAATTATATGTAATAAACTGCATTTTTGGATTTTCTGCGGAAATAAAAAGGAAATTATTGAAATAAGCTACTCGTATAACCTTGATTGGTATTAAATATCCCATCTCCAGGAACCAACAAGGAACGTCTTAAATTAGGTCAATTTTATTCTGCATATAATTTTCAACAGAATGTCAAAAATAAGTTAAAAGAGAATTAGAACAAAATATAATATTACCTGTATCACCATATCACCATTGGCATTTTAGAAAGTGCTGTTAAACTTAATCATTTTTAAATCTTCTTGTGCGGTGGAAACACCAAAAAGATTTATTTAATCTAAACTGAGATAAACCTTTAGTGTAAACATAGACAAACTTAAATATCCATTTAAGTTTAGCCCATTTTCATTAAAAAGAACCAGACAACAACAAAGTAAGGGTTCTAAGGGAAAAAAACATCTGTAGCAGTACAAAGAAAGGTTAGAAAAAATTTAATACAAAACTAGCGGTTAGTTTTTTAGAAAATTAAAATTTTCCGATTGTTGACCAAAAATTTATTTTCAAACTTGGATTCATTCAATAGAATGATTTGGACTTTAGGGGCGAGTAAAGACAAGTTAATGACTTATTTGGTCAAAAATTCTGTTTTTAAAACTCTGTACAAAAACAGTACTTCATAACATTATAAAATTAACTAATTTCCTTTAGGTAAATTTTGAACATTTGAATTCTCCTTACAATGAGTAAATCAAATAAAATTCCTAATGAACGAACTTTAAAAACAACGTCTCTAAACTCGCACTTAAAACAAAAAAGTATTAGAGTGTTTTAAATGTTATTAATAAACTTGCCTGAACTAGTTTCCAAAATTATAGAAAAAAAAGACATTTTCAGATGTTTAAAGTATTATTTTCATTGCCAAAAGTGGTCGTTTTGAAAAAAATCTAGAAGTTCATGATATTTAGAAGTTGTACTTATTATTTGTTTTTGTCAAATTACCTACCAAAAGTAAAAAACATTAAAAATTATATTACTCATTCATTTTTAAAAATGCGACTGTTTTCATATCTAACAATGGCAAAAATTGGATTTTTTCGAAATGCTCTAAAAAAATGGTGTCACTTACTTCTAAAATTTCGTTTGACAACTAAAACATGTCATAATCCTAAGGCACTATTCGATAAACTCAACAAAATATTGGAATTCAAAATGAATATCGAACATTTTTGATTCGTTTCATTTTGATTGAGCCTTGAGCAAACACCTTAAAATGAATAAATTGATAGCATTGGATGCATTCTTAATTTCTGAGCAAATGTACGAAAAGATCAGTCCTAATTAAGTTATATGAAGTGCCCGCAGAGGAAAAAGTTTAATTAATCAAATGTGTGGTAAGGAAAAAGTGAAGATTCATGTTTTAGAAATTTTCATTCAACCTTTTTCCCATCTAAAAATATAACAAAAATCACGTTTTTAACCTTAAAACAAAAATATCTAATATTATAATCAAAGCTTAGAGTTCTTTCCTTGTGTTTTTTAAAAAAAATTATGATATCTTCGCTCAAAGCCATCCATGAAACCAATAAACCTATTTGTTTTCTATACTCAAGTATACTCTAAATCTAAACATCCAATTTCGTTCATTTTGTCATTTCTCTAATCGATTTTAAAATATCTTTTGTAGTTTTTTTTGTATAAAGCTACATAATAACCAATTGGCCCCGAAAGCCAATGTTTATATAGTCTTTTACCTATAGGTATAGGTTAGGTTACACAGCGTAAACCTACAGGGATTTGTAACTGAAAAGCTCATCCTTAGTCCTTTTACTCCTCTCATCTCGATATAGTTTCGTGCATTTTTTTGTTGTTGTTTCCAAGCAGCACATCGATTTGGTCTTTTTCATTAAACTCATTCCGCTTAGAAAAACGACACCGTATCTGAGAAATAAAATCATAGATGTTGTGTTGTGTTGTTCTGAGCTGTGTTCAAAGCAGAACAATGGAATTGTGTTTATTCATATCGAAAATGTTGATTAAACACCCGGGGTAAGAAGCATAAAAAAGATGTACCAATATACGATTTTATCGACAGCTTATACAATGGACACAAAAAAAAAAGAAAAACAAGAATACACAATACAAAAAACAGAACCTCTAACCTTGGCTAAATTGAACTGAGGTTCTCATTTCCAAACCCATCTCCATATACTATACACCCTTCGCATGGATATTATATAATCCTTGTTATAGCGAATATACACCATGTTCCTGATATATCTACCTACCTATACCTATACTTCAATATACATATTGACCAGAAATTCTAGAGGAGGTTGTAATCCTCTGATTTTTATAGGCATGGCAAAAAAAGAGAAAAAAAAAAGAAAAAGAGGGAATAAAATCAAATAAGAGCAATGTTGTTTCTATCCCCGGTTCAATGGTAATAGCAGCAATCGATTTTGGGCTCCAATTCCCGACACTGACTCCGACTCTGACTCCTGAATCAGGACTCCGAGGGCAGAAAGTCATTCATTTAAATGATATGATGGTTATTGGTTGCAATATCAGTAAATTGAGATCCATATTGATGGTACTTGGCGTAAAATGTTATCGCTTTTCGTCATATTTAATAATATCAGAATGTTCATATTGATAGATTAGCATTAGCGGTATAGTACGTATAGTACGTATACTCTATAAAGGCAGGATCTTTACTCGAGCAAGAATATTCTTTCATTATTATGAATAATTTTGGTTTGATGCTATAGGCTATGGGAACTTTTACACCATTTCACCAATTAGTGCGTTTTACTAATAGGTTGGTATTTATAGTGGTTTAAGTATGCATGCGGTTAAATTAATGTTAAGTATCTACTCTTATATGTATATTTTATGCGTAAGGATTTTTCGCAATTAGATGAAGTGGTGCAGAAATTAAGATCTTCAGTGAAGTATTACTAATGAGCAATTAGACTTATAACAAGTATAGACGAAAAAGATGAAGAAAATGGAAGGGATTTACCTATTTTTGGTGTGTTCGTATCGTAACTTCGCTGTTATTTCCTGATTAAATCACATCATCAGACTCCTCGTGCATAAGGATGTTCTGTTAGAATTTTGTAAGTTTTGAAGTTATGAACTTTCTTGTGGGCATGCTAAATTCCTTCGTTATAAATTTATCTTAAAGGGAAAGAACACCTGAACAACAACATCACTTCAACAAAATAAACTGAGGAGAATTTTTCACCTCATTCTTTTTCCAGTTATTGGTCTATCTAGTTTTAAAGTATTTAATTCCTCTTAAAAGGGTATACATAGTTCTTATTTTAAAGGATACATTCTTGAATATAAGTGTGAGATGACTATGCCATTAAATTCTTATCTCATCAAAATTAAACCTTTGAGATTTTTTCTTTATTTTTTTTGAAGAATTTTATTGAATTTAAAATTTTAGGAGAATTTTTTTAATTTGTAGCTTCTTTTCTAGACCCATAGTGTATACAATATTCTATCTACTCTTAAAGGATGAACAAAGTTAAAGGTAATTGAATAAAAGAAACAATTTATGATTTTAAATCAGAGTTGATGCTGATGATGATGATGATGATGATGAAAACTAAAAGATAAACCAGAAACATTTAAATTAAATTATATATTCACTTCAAAATTTAATAAATTCATTAATTAAGGACAAGGGAATCTTTTTGTCCATCATAGTCAATATAAATGTATAGTAAATTCTAGGTAGCCTAAGTGATTATAAAACTTTAATTGCCTTTTTGCAATGCATGTTTAGGGCAATGAAAGATAAAAAAGGGTTTTTTGGTTTAAATTAAAATTATTTGTATAAAAGATCAAATTTTCTAGTAAACTGTAAATGTAATTTAACAGTTTTGAAGTTTTAAATATAACTCAAGATTCAAGGAAAACAAATTTGTGTTTTTGGCAATGTTTTATGGTTTTTAAAACTTTTTGTAACCCATTTTTATCTTTTTTTTACTTATTACTTTTGTTCCTTCATAAATATGTTATGATAGTTCTCTCAAAACCATAAAATTATTTAAAGTTTTTAAAGTAAAAAAATTAAATAAATTACAACGGAATAAGTAGTGGCATCTTTATATCATACAACTAATTCAACATTTTTGAAGGACACTAGTGGGATCTATAGTTTTAAGCCGAATCTGAACGCATAATTTGAGAAGGCACTTAAAGCTAGCAAAAAGCAAAAAAAGTCCAGCGGTGTCAAATCACATGATCTTGATGGCCAGTTGATATCGCCACGACTAGAAATATCGCGACCAGGAAATGTTTCTTGCAACAAAGCCACATTCGCTCAAGTGGTTAACATGTGGCACCATTTTTTTGAAACCATATATTCTCCAAGTGACATTTTTCAATAGCAGGCAAACCAAAGTCAGTTATCCTATGACCATCACGCTCTGAATTGACGGTCACAGTAATTTCATCGTCGTTTTCAAAAAATTAAGGTCCAATCACATCTCCCGACCAAAGAGCCCTCCAAACAGTGACTTTTTTTTGGATGTAATGGCCTCACTTCAATTACTTAAGTATTCTCAGAACCCCAAATACGACAATTTTGTTTATTACAATTATTTTTTTTTCGAAAAATCGCGGTCAACAGCCTGTTATTAAAACACCCATTCGACGCATGTACGACGCATCTACTCGTAGTTGTGGTGTGAGCTGGACTTTGTATGAATGTAGGTGAAGATGAAAATGCAAAATTTGACGAAATGTGCCGTAAGACATTCCTAATTCCTGAGAACGACGAGGAATCGACACATTCGGGTCTTTGACATTTACTTACACCATCTATATTTTCAGTGGTACGAGCTAACCGATGATGCACAGGCCTTACAGCACAATTGCTTTTGTAGTTTGACGATTATGTAAACCAAAATCTCCTCTTAAAATTCGATATGCGGATGTGGCGTTTCAACTATTAAAAAAAATTGGTTTAGCAATTTAGTTTGACAGATGTCCAATTCCAGGCCTTTACTTTAGATAGCAGGTTATTTTTGAGACTCTAAACAACAAACATAGCTTTGCTTAATCGACACTTATACTGCCTACCATTTTGTTTATGTCACCATATTTTCAGAAAAGTCTTTAAACGTACATATAAAAAAAAACGTGAACAAATAAAATGCACGACTGGGTCGCACGAACTTGCTCATGTATCGAAAAAGTCTGTATAAAATATATTCTGTATTTTAAGATTTTAAAATTGTACCTGCCAAAAAGTTTGTTTCCAAAAATGTAAGTGCCATTTGATTTCTCAAAAAGACATTAATTTTTAACTACCCGTAGGAAGTAATTGTAATTGGTCCGATTTGTCGAATTGAAAATTTTGACATTTCTTGACGGTTCAAGGTCCCTAGAGTCGAAATAAAAGATTTTTAGAAAGATGTTTGTGCCTGCGTGTGTACCTAAGTTCGTACGTAAAAAAAGGTGAACCCTAAATAACTCACGAACCAAAGACGCTGGAGACTTGAATTAAATTTTATATTATATATTGCAACGTGAAACCATACCAGTATATTTTTGGAAAAAAATCCAATTAACGGTTTTGTATAAATTAAAAAAAAAACTAAAAAAACTGTCACCTCGAATATTTAACGGAAAAAATGTGTCCAAACAAATTTTGGCAACAAAAAATAACGTTTCAAACATTTGGTACAATTTTGAGAAAAATCAAATAAAAATGAATTTCGAAACTTGAAACTTGAGATTATGGCTGCAAACTTATTTTATTCTACAAAAAGTATTGTTTTCAACATTCGATAAAATTTTGAGAAAAAATAGACAATTTTTTGTAAACAAAAAATAAAAACTTTAAAGAAAATTTAACAAAAGTTGGTAACAATTGATTTTCGACAAAAATATCTTTTCAAAAATTTGAGATTATGGCTTCCAACTAATTTTAACTTCTTAGAAATATTGTTTTCAACATTCGAACAAATTTTGAGAAAAATCGAATTGACAGTTTGTTTTAAAAAAATAAATATCTAAAAAAAAATAGTAAAAGTTGATAAAAATTGAATTTCGACTCAAATATCTTTTCAAAACTTTAAAATATGGGCTACAAACTACTTTTTTCTTTTAAAAAATATAGTTGAAAAATCGAATTAACCGTTTTCTTTACAAAAACTTTAAACCAATTTAACAAAAATTAGTAAAAATTGATTTTCGACTCAAATATCTTTTTAAAAATTAAAAATATTGTCTTCAACCATTTTTTTTTGTTAAAGAAAATATTGTTTTCGATATGCAGTAGTTTTTTTTATAAAAATCTAACATGCTGTTTTTTCATAAAAAAGTAAAATCTACAAAAAATAGTACTCAAATTTGGTAAACATTTATGTTCGGTTCTTGATATCTCTCAAATTAATTTCATTCATCCAATTTGTAAAAATTTAAGAAATGCTACTAAAATTGGTAAAAACTCGTTTCCGACTAAAAACAATTTAACAAATCTAGATTTTCAACGAAACTATTTCATTATATGAAAAATATTGTTGATAATTTTAAAACTTTTAAGAATAATTCAACTGAAAACTTTTTTAACCCAACACAAAAAACTTTTGAGCAAAACAAATCGACAGACGGCATGTGAAGTTTTGGTCGCATCCCAGCCTGTATTTGAAAATTGTTAGAGAGATTTAATTTTTTTTTTGAAGTTTGAGTTTAAAAAATTTTTAGTATGGAGTTATTTAGAACTTTTTAATATCCGTTTTTAATTTTAATTTCTTAAAAAATGATTACCTATTTTCGAGATATTGAATCGCAACAAAGTTAAATGATTTAAATCTTGAGCTCGAATTTTGTTTTCGAATGCAATACTTGCTGTAAAGTTAAAATATGGTGAAAGAAGTAATAATTCGGTAAGTTTATAAATAACTTCAGACCCAAAATTCATCATTTTAATAAGATAAAAACAATTCATCCAACTTCCTGTAAGAAATTTATGCCTTAATATATATGTACTTATGAACTTACATTTTAAGTCCAATATACGATATACGCCTACACATGTATGTATGAATTTGAAATTCCATCAGAATAAACAAATTATCGCATTTTAATTGGATCTCAGTCATTTCGAAAAATAATGTCCTTATATTTACCTATAACAGGACTTATCCTGTTTTTATTATTAAATCATAGATCCCCTCTTTGCAGTGAACATTGCATTGCCATGCACAACATCACAGACATCATCATCATCATCATCATATTCCCTACTATGCAAATAAATCCCTCCACTAATTCCATTTAATCACACGTTGAAATGCATTTCTCTGACGGGTTTATTTGCCGATGAAAACAGCTCATTAAAAATAAATGCCTACTCATCGCAGCCATCACATTTCAGATTTCAGTCAGTTGTAGTTAGAGACCCTATAATATCCTAGATCAGGACCAGGAGTTAAAATGTGCAATCTAGTGTTAAGTTGAGGGCATGCATGTTCATTTTTGCGGTATGAGACTTGTATTCTGTATATATATGTAAAATATAATGCGATATCAGTACTTTAGTTTTTTTTTCATTTGGTTATTTATTTAATCTTAATTAATGTACCTAACTACCCTTTGATGGTTTTTACCGGACCTATCCATTTATTTAATAACCATATACAAAAGTTTAAAAAGTTGAACTTCGTCTAGATTCGAAAACTTTTATTACGAAAAGAAGAACAAAATTGAAGGTAGATTGATGAGTGAGATTATTTAGAACAGATAACTGATTGTGTTCACAAATAATTACTAACAGATGCATAAAACTGACAACTGAGGAGGTCGTGTCATTGTGCACCACATGTGTGCGGGGAATATTGGATCATTCCTGGAACCTTATCCGCCATTTTCCGCCATTTGCCTCTATTTCCCGACCTCATTCATCATCCAAGAACATCGCGATGAAATTTTAATCAATTCCGTTCATCAAACAAGCGTATAAAATATATGTATATGTACTTTATAGGTACAAAATATGTTCTCCTTTCGTATAATTCGACACACCATTGGTAGACCATATGAATTGGGGATAGGAATTGCACTTTTCATTGCTTTTCATGATGTGTCCTATGATGAATTACTGGAGGCCATCGCGGACTAACGTTGACGCGAGAGATGGGCTGCGATGTGTTGCGTTGCGTTGACTGAAAGGAGATGGTGTCCTTCATGTTCTCGTCACTTTTGGTCATTCATGACACGAAAACGGGTATGGTAGATAGACGGTCGGTATGGCAGACCGTATATATAGACTCGACTCCTATTGTTCAATGAAGTTTCGCATTCGAAACAAAAGTAAGCATCATAGAAGAGAAGCACAAGCACATGCTCATCATAAGCACCATCTGTCACCCTCAAAGTGTCTCTTTGGTAAAATTGAAAATGAAACAATAGACGCGCGAAGCTATAGGTACTGGTAGTATTTTGCATGCGATTTAGGTTTTAGGACTTTCTAACTGGATTCGATTCTGGAACGTGATTTGGTGGATTTGTTTAGGCTATATGTCAGATACCTTATTTGTTGTATGAAACTGCTGAAAAAATTATATCATTCGAAAAAAAGAAGAAAAGTGTATTTTAAGCTATTTATTGGCTTCAATTGAACATTTAAAACAATTTAAAATAACAAATTTTTTAAGCAGCTAACAAATCATCAATCAGAATATGAGCACAATAATCATTAGAAAATTAAAACTATCAGTTTTGATCGATGATCGATGTGTTTCAATTTTAATGGTAATGCAGTTTAAATGTTGAAATGACAAAACGTGATAAGCACAAATGTTTGCTTTCAGCTGATAAAAGAATCTAGAAATCAATTGCAAAAAAATGTCGATCATGATTGACAGTTTCGATTGTTTTGCATGAAAACTTTCAAAATATCAAATATTTTGGTTTAAATTCAATCAGATTTATAATAAAAAAAGAGACTGGGATGCGACCCACACTGATAACTTCCCTTCCCGTCTGACGATTTCTGATGCTTAAAAGTTTGTAGGGATGGGTTAAAAAAATTGTTGGTTGAATTATTCTTAAAAAATTTAAAATTACGAATAATATTTTTTTATATAAAGGGATAGTTTAGTTTGAAAATCTAGTTTTGTTAAATAGATTTTGAGTCGAACACAAGTTTTTACCAATTTAAGTAGCATTTCTTAAATTTTTACAAATTGGATGAATGAAATTAATTTGAGAGATTTCAAGAACCGAACATCAATTTTTACCAAATTTTCCGTACTATTTTCGTAGATTTTACTTTTTTTATAAAAAAAGCAGACTGTACGTTTCTGTGAAATAAAAAACAATATTTTTAATTTTTGAAAAGCTATTTAAGTTGAAAGTACGTTTTTACATTTGTTAAAAAATTGACAAACTGAATGTTGACAACCATTTTTTTAAAAGATAAAAGTAGTTTAAAGCCAATATTTCAAAGTTTTGAAAGGATATTTGGGCCGAAAAGCAATTTTTACCAACTTTAATTAATTTTTTTTGTTTAGGTTTCTATTATTTGTAAAAAAATTGTTAATTCGTTTTTTCTCAAAATTTTTCATAATGTTAAAAATAATATTTCTTATAAGAAAAAATTAAATGAAAGCTATTATCTCAATTGTTTAAAAAGATATTTGAGTCAAAATTTAAATTTTGATGTTTTTTTAGGTTTTTATTTTTTATAAATAAATTGTATCCATACCAGACGTTGAAAATGTTATTTTTCGTTTCACAAATTGTTTTGAAGATAAAATCATTTTGTATTAGTAAAATTTCGAGGTAGCAAATTTTTTTCAAAAAATATGCCTGTTTAGTAGCACGTTACAGTTTAGTATATACAATTTAATTTAAGTCTCTAGCGTTTTTGGTTCATTAGATATTTAGGGCTAACGTACCAAGGTACTTACACACGCACGCAAATCGGATCTATTACAATTACTTCCTCTTGGAAGTTAATAAAAAGTGTTACTTTAGAAAAAACTGAGATAAATAATGACTTTTGACTGATAATATTTAAAATGGCCAACTTGGGAAGATTCGCAGCAGGCGACTTCTTTGAGGCAGTTTTAAACTATTTTTTTTGTGTAAATTTCGGGTATTTTTGAACATCTCTTAAATTCGTGGAGTGTTCGTGTAGAAACATTTTTTTGTGTTGGCCCACGAAAAACAAGTCTAACAGTGTCGAATCTCATGGTTTTGGTATAGATAATTATAGTCGCCAAAACGTGAAATTGGGTGACCAGGAATTCCTTACGCAATAAGTAAATAATATTGTTATGATCTTGTACGACACATCCAATTGTTGTGAAAGACTGTGAATTGAAATTAAAAAACGTATCATCAGCAACACTTGCTCTTACATCTGAAATATTTCCGACTGGACCGAGCGTGCATTACTGTGATGCAAAGAAATAATGACATCAGTGAAAGCTTTTATACTCGTTTTAGGTTGTCAAACATTTTACCGAGGGTATACGTAGTCGGTCGATCAATACGAACATAACTTTAGCATAATTGACTAAAACTGCAAGCTACGCTTGAATTACCATTTCTCTTAATGATTTATTAGAATTTAAAAGTGTCTTTTGTTTGTTAAACGATCCGTGAATGATAATCGTGATTGGTAAACAATAAACTAATATTATGACATTCTAAATAACAGATATATTTGACAGGTGTCGAATGCAAGTGCTACCAACTTACCTTAGCCACTAATTGCATGACCCTTAAAAAAGTCTGCCATTCTTGTTTGATAGGTGATCTTTTCTAAGCTAAAGTTTCCATATTTCATAATTTTATATTAGTTTTCAGTTGAATTTAAAAATATATCTGAATATTTTCATTTTTTCATTCATATAAAACTTTTAAAGGAATCAACCTAAAGCTCATCATGATGATTGGCAATTATAAACCATAAGACAGACTCACTTTTAATTTATTGCTTTATAATACATAAATATATACAAAAGTACATTTTCCACCATGTCAGAACTCAGAACAGCAAAATGTCCTGTCCATAGTAATTTCCCAACTTAACTCACCTCCATCACTTTGCTGGATGTCCGTTCCCGTTGGTCTGTTTGTTGTTTTTGCTCTGTTTTGTATTAAAAATACGACACCACGAAGGATGGACGAAATCAAAAAAAAAGAAAAAATATTGAATTTTAATTTAAGGACAATGAAATCTCATTAAGGAGCAATCTCATGAGTCTTATCCAAAATCCGTTATTAAAATGAGAATGAATTTATCGTGACTGTAGTTTTAACATTCTCTTATAACAAATACATGTACGTAATGTATATATATATATGCAGTTATTCTGTCCAAAATACAAAAAAATAACCTTCCGATACCAATTTTCACCAACAGTTTCCAAGCCATACATATTGGTGCAACATGCATGTAACGAGGAGTATAATTGATAGTTTAGCACAATTAGTATAAGGCCGTATCGATGGTGATGTCCAACGTAAACTTTCCTCCCCTTGCTTAACCCTTTACAAGCATCAGCTTCAACGTCATATTCCTTTAGCGATGAATTCGATTTTAAGTTGTTTACGATCGCATATTATGTGGAACGTCGAAAAAATGACACTACTTGCACCATATGATGATGATACTTGGTGATGATGGTGGTTTAAGGCTTAAAAGGTCCTTACATAAATAAACCTTTACATTTTACATACCTATACGTTATATTCTACGTTACATACCTCTGCACTCATGCCTGCAGTCGCTTTCGCTTGATGATACCGAAAAAAGGGAAACAAAAGCAAAAAAGAAGAAAATGGAGTCAGTGTGCTATTAATGGGATTAAACTTATGCGCTTGTTGCTTTAACTGCGGCACATTTTTGAGTAATAATCATAAAATTGCGAGAAACATGCAAAAATAACGATTATTGACAGTTGGTGAACATTTTCCGTTCCCGAGTAAAGATTATAAGTGTGTATCATTTTTGTTTATGTATGTCATGGTCAAAGGAAGATGTGTTGCCTTATACGCAGAGGTTTTGACTTTATTGATAATGAACGGTTTTTGTTTAAGTTTCTTTTGGGTAGATTTTATTTAAAGTCAAAAAAGATTGTTTCAAGGTTACGTAATAGGTTATTGTTTTAAAATTTTTGCAAATGGTGGCAAATGTCATTTCAACTTTGACATTTGCTAAGTAAATAAACAGATCAAAAATGCACATACTAAAAACTTCTTCTTTTTTAATCATATTTTTTGACATATGTACCATTAAAGCAGCCATATGGTGGCAAATGTTAATAAATAGATCCAAAGTGCACGTCCAGAATGGTTCCATTATGAAGTATGATTATTTTCTTTATCATAGCCTTTGACAGTTGTCCCATAAAATTGGACAAATGGCTTTAAATTTAGTTTCTGATTTGACATTTGTTGGGCAAAGTGACAGATTATTTCATTATGATTTAAATGTTTCTTTCTTCACCAAAGTTTTTGATTATGTAAGTGTTGCCTAAAGTCGAAATGATTAGTGCAGGGTAGCGTAAGATCCATGATTCCATACAATGTTTGTAAATGTTTGCAAATGTCATTTTTACTTTGACAATTACTGACACTGAGTAGATAAACAGATCCATTTCGTTTTGTGCAAGTAACAGAAGTTTTTATTATGAAGGAGGTGATTCTTTTTCAATCATATTTTTTGAAAGCTGAATTGTACAACTGGCTTGTTTTGTAAGTTATGTCAAAAATCCAATACGTCAAAAAACCTACATTTTGTCAATCTTTTGTTGAAAGTGACAGATGGTTTGATAGATGTCATCAATTCTGCCTTTAACCATAAAACATTAGATATTTTCTACGAATTTTAATTTATGTACCTAAAAGCTAAAATTCATGCCTTCATATATGGAGCACCATTCTCATCATGTAATCATCGATTTAGATAGAAGGCGGATGAGAGACCGAAAACTCTTACCCTAGAATGGATGTTGCAATACAGTAAATACTATATATAGTACCTACGAGAGTAAATGTTGTTATTTTCATAAATATTCATGAGATGTAAAACGGGTAAACATTTCCCTATGAGTGTATTTCTTAGCTTGTATGGATTGTTGTTTTTTTTTATTTTTTGTTGGTTGTAAAATGTTAGCAAAATAAAGCCTTTTGGCAAAATTTTCAGTTTGTATTGTATGTAGGTGTATTTATAGAGAATAATATAGGAATCGAGCTAAGGGTATTTTCAACAACCCATAGGGAAGGGGATATGTGTTTGCATTTTAATCGGGTAGAAATATAGTTTTGGTAGTTATAAATTATTCAACTTAGGTTTATTTTTTTGTATAATGAGGTATAGTTAAAAATTTGTAATTGTTAATTTTCGTGCGATTATTATTTTGCCTGAAATTAATATGAATTGATGCAGCTAGCTATTCAATTTTATTTATGTGGGTGTGAAATAAAAGTTTCGACGGGACAGAAATTCAGACGTCTGTTTTAAGGAAAGGAATTATTATTAAAGTGTTAAGGTATTCTACAAGTTGTGCATAATGTAATTTTTCTTTTTCAAATAACCTGGTAACTATTTCTGGGCAGTTATAAAAACTGAGGCACATTACTTAGATCATTAAATTAGGTTAAGGAAAGAAAGTGGTGCATTAAAGTATTTGAATACTTTAGGTTTCGATTCCTTCAAAAATTGTATTACTATAAATAAATAAGGTTCAAAACTGTACGAATACTAAACTGTCTGCTCTGAAAATTGAAAATATTCCAATTATGTGCGATTTCAACTCTGTCAAATTCATCCAAAGAGCTTCCATCAAATCGCGGTTGTTTTTTAAACTATCCGAATTGTTTTAAAGATTGATATTTTGATCTTAGCGTTATCCCCATTTTTCTGAAAAGTCTGTTGTTTCTAAAAATGTCTTAATACCGAGAAAAGTGGCAGACATAGTACATTATGGTTTTTAATATAAGACCTAATTTTTTCTAAGAAATTCATGTCACAGTATTAATCACTTCAAAATTGACAATGCGTAATTTTTGAACCAAAGACTAAGTGCAACGAAAAAAGAAAATTTTTTCATTAAGGTCTTAAAAAATGCAAACAAAGTTTCTCAAAAAGCTTTAGAGTCTTAACTTGTCACTCACTGTTTAAAGCTGATTTTAGTTTGGAAGTATTATTATTGGACTTTGCTTAGTCTAAAATGAGGAATAGTGAATTGCCAACGTTTTGTCTTCAACAATTAGGTGCTACCTAATAAAAAACTAACCATTCAATTTCAATTTTGACCGTATTATTTCTCGATGGGGTGATGACAATTTCAATATTATTTGATGATCAAAAATGTTATTGTTTATATTTTTGATATAAAAAAATAGTAGTTTTCGAAATTTGATATCTCCAGAAACCTCGAATTTTTTTTACGAAATTGAAATGTAAAACATATATCATTATATTCCTAATAACTGCATACTAAAAATATTTTAAAACCAAAATTGAAAATTTGTATATAAATCTATAAAATTAATTTAAGAAAAACCGTTCTAACGATTTTCAAATAAAAAACAAACCTGGAAAAAAAAATTTTCAAAACAAACTTTTTTTTTGGATACAGGATCAATTTCGTGCGATTCAGTCGTGCATTTTATTGTAATTATTGTAATGGGTCCGATTTGTCGAATTGAAAATTTTGACATTTTCTCGACGTTTTAAGATCCCTAGAGTCGAAATGAAAGATTTTTAGAAAGATGTCTATGCGTGCGTGTGGACGTACGTTCCTATGTCTGTACTATTTTCGTCTCCATAGCTCAAGAACCAGAAGAGATATCGACTTCAAATAAATTTTGTTAAGCAAATAATAATGCAGAAAGGACTCTGAAGAAAATTGCGGGGGTGGTTTTTTTTACCATAGCAGTTAAAAAAAAGGTGAACATTTTGGTTAATGCTAAATATCTTACGAACCAAAAACGCTAAAGACTTGAATTATATTGTATATTCCTTTTTGAAACTTGACCAGTATATTTTTGGAAAAAAAATCCAACTAACGATTTTTTTATAAATCAAAAAAATTTGTCACCTCCAAAATTTTACGAATTCAAAATTATTTAATCTAAAAATCAATTTTGTGTAACGAAAAATAACATTTTTAACATCTAGTAAAATTTTGAGAAAAATCGAATTTACTGTTTTCTTACAAAAAATAAAAACTTAAAAGAACATTGAACAAAAGTTGGTAAAAATTGATTTTCGACTCAAATATCTTTTTAAAAATTGATCCAACTTATAAAAAATATTGTTTTAATAATTAGGTTAAATTTTGAGAAAAATCGAATCAACAGTTTAAAAAAAAATAAAAACTTAAAATAAAATTTAACATAAGTTGGTAAACATTTATTTCGACCAAATATCTTTTAAAAAATTTGAGAATATGGCTTTGAACTTATTTCAACTTTTAAGAAATGTTGTTTTTAACATTCGGATATATTTTGAAAAAAATTGAATTGACAATTTTTTTACAAAAAAATAAATACCTAAAAAAATATTAAAAGTTGGTAAAAATTAATTTTTCTTAATAATTAGGTTAAATTTTGAAAAAAATCGAATCAACAGTTGAAAAAAAATAAAAACTTAAAATAAAATTTAACATAAGTTGGTAAACATTTATTTCGACACAAATATATTTTAAAAAATTTGAGAATATGGCTTTGAACTCATTTCAACTTTTAAGAAATATTGTTTTCAACATTCGGATATATTTTGAGAAAAATCGAATTGAAATTTTTTTTTTTACAAAAAATAAATACCTAACAAAATATTAAAAGTTGGTAAAAATTGATTTTTCGTTCAAATATCTTTCCCAAACTTTGCGATATTGGCTTTAAACTACTTTTGTCTTTTATAAAATATTGTTTTCAACATTTTTTTCATAAAAAAATAAAATCTAATCTGGTAAATATTGATGATCGTTTCTTGATATGTTTCAAATTAATTTCATTCATCCAATTTGTAACAATTTAAGATATGCTACTAAAATTGACTAAATTTATTTAACAAAACTATATTTTCAAACTAAACTATTTCTTTATATGAAAAATATTGTTTGTAATTTTAATTTTTTTAACAATAATTCAACTGACAACTTTTTTAACCCAACACGAAACCCTACAAACTTTTGAGCAAGACAAGAATCGATAGACGGGATGGGAAATTATCGGTGTGGGTCGCATACCAGCTTCTTTTTTTATATCAAAAATAAAACCTTTTAAACCGTGTATTATAAAATCGACGAAGGTGGTAATACAACTGACAGATTTGAATACACTAGGGTAAGTTTATTGCTATTTTTAATTTAAATACTACAGAACTAAAAAATATTCAGTCCAAATTACGTAATACACTTTTTTGTCGAAAACCCATTATAGGAGCCTTTTGTAATTGTCTCGCGTCTCGACAAACTTTAATATATTTCCTGAAACTTTTTTAGAATAGTGTTTTCTAAATTACACACCCGTTTGCCATAAATACGATAAACTTTCTTTAATTTTCTCATACATTATCCTTTTCATGCACATTTGTGAATAGAGAATTTGATTAAAAGTAAAAGTGAAAGTGAAGTTGATGGATAAACAGTTAGTTAACTGTGATTTCTATGCAAATGAGAACATTTGCCTTTCGTTATCGTTATCTTCAATATATTGCCACAGCACAGCCACAACTAAATATGATGCAAAACAAATACAAATCAGTGATTTGAATAACACTTCCGGTTGGTGCCAAGTGCGCTGTATATAGTGACATTTTTATTTTCTTAAAAGTCCTCCGCATATCCTTTCTCCAGTCTCTGATGATATGTGCCACAGAGTTAATAGAGCGAATTAAATTGAACAAGTTGAAATATATGTTTTTCCTCCTTAAGGATTCTTCGGGATTTGCAGATGTCGATAGGAAAAGTGTTATCGTATCCTGATGGTGATGATGATGATGATGATGATGATGATGCAATAGCAATAGCAATAGCAATAGCAGTAGGTGTAGATATATGTTCCACACATAATTTATATATTCGTTCAAAGAGGGGGAAAAGAGAGATGATACAATTTGCTTTCATTATAAATTACCCTCTAAATAAGACCTAAGTGAAAGCTATAAAACTCGTTTGTCTCTATCTGTGCATATCTCAGCATCATCATTTGACACGCGAAGCCGAAGCGAGTATGGAAATAAATTGGTAACACATATTTCATAGACACAAAGTGGGTACCTACACCATACACTCTTATACTTATAGGTAAAGCAGATGAATGATATTCCACCTCCAATTCGTCCTCGTCGTTTACCTCCTGTTGTTGTTCTCCCTCCCCATATATAGCTTCTATATCCTGCATAGCTACTCGTAGTGCGGTATCTGGGGAAAATAAATTCTATTGCTCCTGACAAATAGGTATGTTTTGAAATCTTTCTCTATGGATAAACTCCTTGATAAACCTTACCTAACCTTCTTATTCTTAGACAAATCACATTTAAATGGTTGAAAATGTGTCGTATGTGTACTTGTGCCTGTATACCGAACCTACATGTTTCGTATTCCGTTTTCCCGAAGGATATTGCTTTATCGTTGAGGCGCAAATTATTGCGTCTCAATTACCTAAAGCCTATATTATATTTTATTATTATAATGTGTGAAAGGGAAGAAGAGAGACAATAAAGAGAGAGAGAAAAAGAGATGAAAAAAGAGCTTATGAAAATATCACTTTCCTTAAGGGAAATATTTTAATACTTTCAATAAATTCCCATGTGAGATATTAGGTTACAGGTCTATTATAATATATACGATGAAATTCATCAAAATAATCTTTGGAAATATTTATTTTGTGTGAAAATATTGATCATTATTATTATTGCGAGCTTAAAGGGAGAAAAATGCAAATTAATCATAAACTCAAACTTGGAATTCTAGTAAATGGAGAAATTCAAATAACCTTGTGTAGCAGAATGTGAGGATATTTTTTGAACATGAAGTGATGAAATATTGAGCACTTTACTAGAACAGCAATTATTACTCTTAGAAAATACCTTAAGGTATAAGGCACTTCAGTTGGTGTTTCTTAACCATATTTTTTAAGGACTTCTACCCTCTAAGACTTCTAAGATTAAAAAATATTAATCAGACAGGGGTGAAATGCGGTTTCATGTAAATTAATCGAAAACTATGGTTTTCATTTTTAAATTGGGTTTTACAATCAGGAGCCTCATTTGTTAATAAATAAATGTTATATTTCCTTGGAAAATTGAATGGATGTTTATTTTTCTATAAAGAGAACGGCATCCCATAAATGGAAAGCGATATAAATCAAAAAGCCGACATGACAGCAACAGTATATACTTTGTATGACACTTGATTGTTTTCACGTGACTCAAAAGGAAGGTGATCACTTCTTTGAGAAATAAAAGGGCCACTTAACTTTTCTTTCAGATTTTCTGTCAAATCATTAACAATTTCACCAACCTCATTTTCAAATAAGTAACGTCCGATCACATCATTCTTTACATACTATGGGGTGAAAATGAGCCTCATCGTAGATCCATTTTCATCTGTAACTTTAAAAGCTTTAAGGCTTACATAATGTGCATCTACAAAATAATGTCGTTTATGAAATGCCTAAGTCTAAAGATCAATGATCGAAAAACCTTGATTTTCGTCAAAATCACTACTAGATCAGTACAATTTCTAATTGCTTCTTATACAGGGTCCGGCAAAAAAACTCCCGTATTTTGAGACGTTTATATTTAAAGTTATTTATAGATAAAATGATAATTTTTAAAACTAAGTAAATAATTTAAGTAATTAAATGGTATAGTATTTAATTTAAAATTATAAGATTTTTCTGTAAAATTGTTTGTTTATTTGTCATTGCCTTTAAAAATATGGGAGACCTTTTTGTTGGACCCGGTATTTATGCATTATATTTTTGATATCCAGCTATTTAGTGCTTATAAACAAACATTTCATTTGAATTTCGTTATAAAATGCAATCCTAGATCGCACGAACGTGCTCCATTTTTCAATTTTTTGTTTGAAAATCGTTAGACCGGTTTTATTTAAATTATTTTTTTTATATATATACAAATTTTCCATTTTTGCTTAAAAATATGCAGCTGTTTAGTGATTGTAAATAAACGATTTAGATTTGAATTTCGTAAAAAAATGTGGACAATTTTTTGATATATCGGATTTTGAAAAAAAATCACAATTTTTTTCAAAAATATAAACAAATATATACACTTTTGATCATCAAATATTGAAATCGGTTCATAAGTTCTGCGAATTATCAAAAAAAAATTACGATTCTATGAGCGGTACCCTTCTGGAGCAATAAAAAAATACATTTTTTAACTAAAAGAAGCCAAATTTAGAAAATATAATAGAAGACAATTTAATACTAATTAATCGCTTACGGCGGCGGAGGGATTTTTTTTGTCGAGAAAGAAATTTATTCTGGACGAATCATCATCATAAATAATATTTCATTAGCATTTCTCCCCTATTCGGTTCTTATACGGAACTAATTTTAACAAATAAGGTGTCAAAACAAAGAGAATTTTCCGTAGACTATGCGAATTGTATTTTATTCAATATTGTAGACTATGCGAATTGTATTTTATTCAATATTAATTAAAATTATGTTAAGGGAAATGGTTTGTGTTTTTGAATGAACTTATCGAATACACGCCATTTTTTGTCGGTAAGCTAGTTTACAAATTACAACTCATCCTAGGTCAACTCATCCCGGAAATGAAAAATACTTGTAAGCATACTTAACGAAAACAATTATTTGTGTATTCAACTAGTTCATTCAAAGCTTTTTCCTTTGGATAGCTTTATTTTAATTTCATATTAGAAGAACCAGGACGGAAAGTAAATTATCTGAAGATAAGAAAGAGGAAGAACATGTACGAGTATGTTTAAATTGTAAAGCAACCACGCCTATTGGTCGTGTAGTTAGTTAAACCGAATAAAGAATAGTTCGTTAGCGTGCTCAGCTGTATGCAGATAGATAGATAAAGGCATGTTTATGATGATAATGAAGGAATGTTATCTTTCCTTCAAGTTTTCAGCGCAAACATGGAGTTATTACGTTCAGCTTATTTTGTTCGTTAAAGTTAAAAAAACAAGCATACGAACAGGAACAAGAAATTGCTATTCATGTGTTGTTTACAGTCAGAATCTTGTGCGTTTTGGATTTTAGTTATGAAGTGACACGTTACATTAAATATGTCTGAAATAACCTCATTCTAAAAGAATACAATTTTAAAATCATATATACAAAGGTACCAAGATAATAATAGACTCTTTAATATAGATTGTTGATTAAATACATCATACATCATATTCGTTAATCCGATGCAGTGGCGCTACGCAGCCATCGTTGGTATTTTATATAGTTGTAGTTATAAAAACACATAAATATGTACCAAATGCATTAATTTGGATAAAAGATAGGAATGTAATTAAAAATTTGTGAAAATAATGTTCTCTTTTTGAGGGATCATCCACAGGATTTAATCTGGTTAGATGGCGGGCGGGGGGTTACATTTAATACAATTAAATAATTAAAAAAAACTAATTTAAGATTCAAAATTTTACCTAAAAAAATAAGTTTGTCTTCAAAAATTTAAATGCCATTTTATAAATCAAAACACCCTTAATTTTTTAATTTTTTGTTTTGAAAATCGTTAATCAATTTTATATATATAAAATGTTTCAATTTTTGTCTTAAACATTTTTGGTATGCAATTTTCTAGTGGTTGTAAATATACGCTTTGCATTTGAATTTCGTTAAAAATGTTGAACCGTTTTTGAGATGTAGAATTTTGAAAAAAAATCAATAGTTTTTTTTAAATAAAAACAAACTAAATTTTACTTTTGGTAATCAAGTATTGTTAAGTTTATATAAGAGCTCGTTTAAAAACAACTTTTGAAATTGGTTCATAAGTTGCTGAAAAATAAAAAAACAAAAAAAAAAAAAACGATTCTATGACCAAAAATATGTTTTTTTTACTAAAAGAAGCCGAATTAAAAAAATGAAATTTTAGAAAAAAAATTAAAAAAGTATTTCAGTTTGTTTTTGAGAAAATTCGAATTTTCGTGTTTTAACCAACAAAATTGTATGGGGTCACTGTTAGTTTTGATCTTTAAAACAAAATGAAAAAAACGCCTAACCCGAATCTGCTCAAAACCTTAACTTCCCAGTTTGAACTCAATCGACCCAATGGTTTAGGCTGTAGGAGCGTAGACTGACAGACGGCATCGCGGGACCCACTTTTTTCGACTTCTCTACCATCGTAATGTCATGTTTCAAAATTTTTGCACGAATGCAAAACTTTCCATATACATAGTTCCTATATGTCGCAAGTAAAAATATGCATGGCTTCAAAATATGTTTGAAAAATAAGTTACAACATTTAAATTAAATTTAATTTATAAAAAAAAACTTAATTTTTCAGTTTTTTTTTATCATTAGAAGGGTTTTTTGAAACTCATTTTTAATGTAACAAGTTTTCTATTTTTGTTTAAAAATATTTTTTGTATGTAATGTAGAGTATATTTATATTTATTTTATGTTTTAATTTCGTAAACATATTTTATTTATTTATATATATATTTTTTTAATTATAAACCAAAATTTTGAAATTTTTGATCATTAAATATTTATGCGTAAGCAAATTATTATAATCGGTTCATGAGTTCCCGAAAATTAAAAACAAAACAAAGGTTCAATAAGAGGCACCGGAACACGTGCAAAATCGGTGGATCCACTATTTTCGACTTCTCTATCATCGTAATGTCGTGTTTGGTTAAAATCCAGAGTTCGAATTTGAGTCTCCATTATTTTTCAATTTGTTTGTATTGAAGAAAAGTAAGACCCCAAACGATTTCAAGTTTAAGAACATTTCCATGTGACGTAGTCTCGTATTTTTTATTTTATTTTTGGGAAACATATTAAGGATGTACAAATTCATAAGAAAAACACTGACAGTATTAACCTACATCCCATAAAATGACTCCATTTCAAAACATAGTTGTCGTTCTGCATAACACTTCAAACCACCAGTCTTCGCTCACGGTCACGGTAATATAAGGATGAAAACGAATAAAAAACAAAAGTATTCACTCCTGCTGTAGGTACGAGTATATAAGGATACCACGCTCTCCAGAGGCTGATTTCCGCCTTAATTATGCCAAAATGACCTTTTTAATTTTGTTTTACTTCTTAATTCACCACTTAAGTACGTTCGTTTCGTTTAAACGCAATGTTTGTAAAATTTCTTTTTGAGTTTGTTTTCAAAAAAGAAATTGAAAGTACACTCCTTGTCAATTTTCTTAGCTTGGTATGTCAAGTAGTATACGTTGGGTCGTACCGTTTTCGCTGGGCGCTCTTGCTGCTAGGATAGGAATATAGGTATACCTTGTATAGGTATGAAATTTAATTATAATGACTCCTTGAAGGAGGTGTTGTGCCCCTTTTTTTATTTCTTAAGGAGCCGAAGTGAAGGTGAAGTTTTGTGGTATGTTAAGCGTAAGTGTTATAATTTCTTTTTCGAACAAAACCACCACCACTACCTCCATCGCCACCATCACCATCAACTAAAATTACAGTATGACCTCAATGGAAAAAAGCAAAACTCAAGACGAACAAAACCTAACAACCCACTAAAAACAACTAAAAACAAAAACAACAACGACAGCGACACCAACAAAAAAAATAAGAGATTTTAAAAACTTCAAAATGAATGAATTTAAATTCACCTTAACGAAACGATATCCTTAAGTAAATGGAAAACTTTAGGGAAAATTATTAACGAAAGGAGAAGTTTTCCTTTCCAACTTGGATGGATGTTGGATGTTGGTGGATGGTAGATGGTGCGGATGTTGAATGTTAGAAATATGGTGGGATGGAAAAGAAACATAAAGTTTTCTGTGGTGGTACTATATATTCGTACTTATAAAAGAGAAGTCTTCTGAACTGTGTAATTTTCGAGGAAATCAAGGACTTTGAAAAATTCTTCAAAAACTCTCTCTCTCTCAAAACTACACACCCTACATACGAGTAGTATTTCTATTACTAAGTTAACAAGAAGTTTTTTCTTACATTTATTTTGCTGATACCATATTATTTGCCATCATTGAGAGATTTCCACATTTGGAGAGAACCATCATCAAAAGTAATATATCCTTATTTTGATAGTTAAAACTTAAAACTGGAAAACTAATATAAAAGCAAAATAAAATGCTATTAAACTTTTTATCTTGCCGCGCGAATTGGACTCACCTTATAATCATTAAATAGATACTTGTGTTTTGTGTTCAGAGCTAGGGAAAATGTTATTGCGATTTGAAAAACTTAAGTTGTAAACAAAATTCAAGTGAACACTGGTAATAAAGTTGTTTACGATCCCACTCGTTTCGTGTTTTATATGTATATACGTACGGTACGTACAAAATATGTAGTACTTGTGTATTTGTAGATTCTTTTTTTTTATTTCTATAGGAGAAGTTGTATCCTTTCAACAATGCATATTGCCTTTTGTCCTGCTTTTGTGAATTGCTAAATTCTAGAATTATCATCATTCATGCACTGCAGTTGTAATGTTTTGATACTTTGCTTTGGAGAACATAATAAAGCAATGTGCGCTATACTCGTATAAATAGAGATAAATTGTATTTCCTTCTGAAATCATAATTATTGCACAATGAGTTATGAAGTATTGTAGTTAGATATACTCGAAAGTTTTGTGAGGTTTTTAAATTGCATTTTCACTCCTCGAATATTCTCTTTTAAACGACCGCAGATAAATTATTATTGCTAATTTTAGACACTAAGAGTGAAGATTAACGCATACAATATTATCATTTTTGGTTGCGATTATGTGTTCTCGAAAGAAAATGGTTTATTGCACAAAGTTTTTTATCAACTCCATAAATAGTAAGTTGTTCTGCTAATGAAAATTTGCAGTTGGATAATGTTTAAGATGTTATAAGCTTTAGCATTAACTTACAAATCTTTTCTAACTTTGTACTTATTTTTAGTCTAGGCTGCGATATGAAATTGAATACAAGCTAAGCCTATTCTGGAGTATTTATTGTTAAATTCTTTCATAACCCGGTTAAACGAATTTCATAGCTTTTACTTAAAGCTTAAAATTTTTATTGACGAGGCCAACATTGGCTAAGCATAAAGAAACCAGTAGAGTAATTGTTTTCTAGATTTATTCATTACACTCGTTATAGCTTCCAGATGAACTTATTTTTTAGTTCACTTTCACAAAACTAATTTAAATGCAGGCTAGTAGAGCAATACCTGATTTAAATAATTGAACTTAACTCTAAATCATAATCATAGCATTCCACTCCATACATAATACACATCTTACTGGAAATTGGCCTTATTTAATTTTTGCAAAGTTAAATACCAAGTTTTACTTTGGGAACCTATTTTTTGATTTTATTTTCAAACAAAGTTCTTCAAATGTACTTTCTGAAAAATTATTTCAAAAATATTTTGAAAAAATACGTTCCAAAATTGTATCTTGCTCTTTTCAAGATATTTCTTTGTAGGATTGTTTAAAATTAAGTTAAAACGATTTAGGAAAATCAGCGAAATTTAAAGAATCTTAAAGTTTGATAAGCTGCACAAAGAAAAATCAATGTTTTGCTTATCTGATGCAGTACTGTTGTCAGGGATGGAGGCGACCTACAGTTTCAAGCTGAATCCAAACAGCTTATTTGGGAAAGCACTTTACATGACATGAATTACTTTTGGAGAATTAGTGAAATACCGTAAAAAAAACTTTAGATGGCATAGGCAGAGATCGAACCCAAGACCTCTATACCACCATAGAGTTTTTAAATTGTGCATATATTATGCAGGTATTAGGCTTGGAGAGCTCAGATTATATTATTGAAAGTTATGATCTAATTATACTCAAATATGATTGATATTTCTTGTAAAACAAGTAGTTTCAGGCGATTTTATTCCCTGAAACAATCTTACTACTCCAAAAGATTAGATAAAAAACGGGTAGTTTTCGAGTAAATTCAAAAAAGTTAACTGGATTACTTTCATCCTTCATTTAATGCGTTAAAAAATAAGAGAAGTTTAAGGTTTTTCGGAATTTTTTCTCGGTTATAATTTGAGATATTGTGGCGCATGAGTACTTTTTTATAAAAACTATTCACCTGGTCCAAAAAGGACTTAGTGCATTTGAAAAATGAGTTTAAAAAGTAAGCACAACATGATACACACGAAAATATCTTATTTTTAATCGTATCTTATGTTTCGTAAAGGTTGCGTAGCCTTACAGTGCATCTAAACAATATAATTAATAAAAGTTAGGTAACTTTCAATAGTCATAGGGAAAATAATTACTTCAACAAATAAAATCCTGGTTTGACCTGTTTCAAAAATGTTTGTGTATTATGTAAAAACTCAAGTTTCATTGTACGTACCATAAATAGAAAATGAAAACATTAGATTTGATGGGTTAAGGTCAGTTGCATTTTGAATTTGTAACTATTTTGTCCATGATAAAAAGCTAATCTTTGCATTGAGTTTTCTATAGAAATGGTGATTTCCTTGTTTCAAATCTTTCAATGTCTACATGTATACCTTTATAGTGTATATATATGGGAAATTATGTGAACTCACAATATAAGAGATATGCTTTACGCACATATATACATACTCAACCCTTAACAAACCACATAAATTAAAGGGTACCCATAACCTCTCATTTCTCAAACAAAACACCTCTCCACATGAAATCACAATTTCGTAAAATGTTCTCCATGCACAATTTACACAGAGGAGTGGAATATAGGGTAAGAGAGATATTGGTATAAGCTAAAGCTTCGTATAAGGTCCTTTCGTTCTCGTAAAACTTCATTTGCATCCCTATCATCAGGAAAAACTACTTTAAATTCCCTTTTGAAATTGCAGAAGGCAATTCCCAAACCAGGTCATCATCATCATGATGTCGTCGTATCCTTTTCACCTGATTCGGGATTTTGTTCTGTTCTGTTCTAGGCTTTGTACAGTTCTCTGATTCCCATAGGTTGTTGGTGTATCGGTGTACCTAGCTGTACAACATGAATAATGCATCTTTGTTAACCAGGGTAAGCCAATGACATATTTTATTCCGTGCATTCTTCATTGATGCGTGAACCCCTTACTGAGACTTATCGTGCAATTAAAACAGAACAAAGGTGCGGAAAGAATATTCGATCTCAAAGTAAGTGCTGCAGGTATGTATTGTATATTTATTATATATTATGGAATATTTACAGAGATTTTACATAACCCACCGAAAACAGTTAAATTTAAAAAAAAGTATAAAATAAACGACACACCATCAGCAGCATAACGAAGGCGCATCAATTTATTTTGTGCCTTTTTAACGAATACATTTTTTAAGTCAATATATTTTCAATTAAAACGTCGGCGGCGGTTCCGAAAAAAATCTGAGAAATTTTACTTTTATACTACAAAATATCAGGTTTTCTTTAAGTGTTCATATTTCTTTGGGGTTGGTTTACAATACAGCGAAATTCTATCAAACAATTTAATTTATTCATCATTTATATATCCAAAGCCAAAAAGGAAGAAAAGAAAGAATGTTAACCCCTTCGCACAGTTCAACCGCCACCCGCTTGTACTGAGTTTAACTTTCAAAAGGCAACATAACCTTATTGCACACTATTACCTCTTGCCGGCAAACATTTATGTAAGTCAGAAAGGCAACCGTGAAGTAATTAAGTTTTCGCAAAACTGAAGTAATATTTTATGTACGAGTTACGAGTATTACGTTATAGGTACATTCCCTTTGCCTTCCTTAACAACCCTAATTTCATCGAATATACATTTAAATTTACACTTACATATATATACCTTTTGATGTAATTATTCTTAAGTAAACGAATCCACTGACCTAATGAACTCTTGATATAGATACCATAATGGTTTTGGTTTTATAACTTACCTACATTTTTTATAGATACGTATAAGACTAAGGCGTTTAGGGAAAAGAAAAAGTGGTTTAATTGTGGCTTTGAAAATAAACTCTGTTAATTGAAAAAGGGACATTCTACAAAGGTTCTTTTTTCTTCTTCTTTTTAAAAGGAACGTTAAGGGTATATTTAAATATACAATTTCTATAATTACAGGTACTTGAAGTTAATATGAGGGGAAAATTAAGACACGTTCAAGGTACAAGTTATAGACGCAATGATTCAAGAGGATCCAGAGAAACACTACGCCATAGTAAAGGGCACAGAAATCTTTGACTTTAAGCTTTTTAATCGATTTTAAAATTATGACGTTAAAAAAAAGAATCACGCAAAAGCGTGATCTTCTCAAACCTTAAACGTTTTTTTTTGTTTACCAAGATCATATTAAAGTGATTTTATTAACTTTATTATAACACAGAAACAGTGAAGGTGCAAAGGACATAACAAGGAACAGGGAAATTTGTGTGTAGTAAATTATTTAATATTTGTGCAGTTCGGCTGAAAAAACGAATCTATATACTCGAGTATGTGATTCATTGTGTGTATTGTATCAACCCTGTAATTCTTTGAAATCTGCTTTTGTTGCATTTTTACTTTTGTTCGCAAAACAAGTGAATATTGTCTCAAAGAACCTATCAACCTGCAGGCAAGACAATGAACTCGAGGCATTCATATGAAATGATATATAATGTCATATCATCCAAAGAAGCGCTGCTCAATTATTTAAATTCAAGTGTTTAAATTTTCCTCGAGCAAACAGTCCTAAAACTGAATTTTATGACTTTCTTACCTAGAGGCTAAGTTTGGTCGCGAAATATTAAAAATCAATCTGAACCAATTTGAAAGAAAGAACATTCTTCCGAATGAGAAGAAATGGGAGGACCTATAATGAAGCGGCGCGTTGGTGTGGTTTTGAGCAACCATTATTATATTTTTATAAATAAATAGATTCAGGGATGTAACTTGTATTGCGGTTTCATCCTCCTTTTGGACACTCTGACACACAAAATCCATTTGGAAGAACGTTATATGTTTATTTAATGACCAATTTTAAATTTTTGGCTTATATCGTACTAAGGCTTCAAGGATTTTGTAAATCTCCTGGATTATTAATATATGTATTCCTACTCTTGTACATAACTGAAAAATTTCTTTTTGGGGCATAGATCTTATTTGGACACGACCTAAATAAATTAGGTAGCACAAAAGTCCGTTGAGAATTAGGGCCTAGTGACTTACAACTCTCAACCATTCCTGTGGGCGAGTACTGTTGCTAGGAATAAAGGGGACCCACAATTTAAAGCCGAATCCGAAAGGCTTATTTTAAGAAATCACTTTTCATGACGAGAATTACTTTTGGAGAATTAGTGAATTCCTTGAAAGATGGCACAGGCGGGGTTTAGAACCCAAGACCTCCGGGATGACAGTCCAATGCACTAACTATCACGCCACGGGTACTATTAAGGCTTAAGGATTAAATTTAATGTCGGCATAACTCACTTGGGAAATTGGCCCCAAAATGAAAAACCGACCCTTTGGTTCACTGCCGCAATTTTTACATGTAAATAGAAGTCAAAGTAATTCTGAATTCAGAAGCAAATTAAAATAAAAAGCACGACTGGGTCCAGAACTTGCTCATGTATTAGAAATATTTTCTATATTTTAAGATTTTAAAATGTACCTGTTTCAAAACTTTGTTTTCAAAAATTTAAATGCCATTTAATTTTCAAAAAAAACTCAAGTTTTAAAATTTTTTCAATTCATTTTTAAATTAACATATACATAAAGTTATTGTAATGAGTCCCCATAGCTCAAGAACCAGTAAAGATATCGACTTCTTGTGTACAGATAATAATGCAGAAAGATGCAGAAAGGGCTCTCAAGAAAATTTTATGGGCGTTTTTTTATTATAGCAGGTAAAAGGAATGTGAAAATGTTGGTTAACCCTATATATCTCACGAACAAATGACGCTAGAGACTTGAATTAAATTTTAAATTATATTGTAACGTGATACCAAACCAGTTTATTTTTGGAAAAAAAATCCACTTAACGATTTTTTTATAAACCGAATAAAACTGAAGAAAAACTTTTTTTTAAATTTGGTAAAAGTTTGAGAAAAATCAGATTGACAGTTTTTTTTTTATATACAAATTAACAACTAAAAAAAACATTATTCAACGTTGATAAAAATGGATTTCGGCTCAAATATCTTTTCAAAAACTTGAGATTATGGCTTCAAACTAATTTTATGTTATAGGAAATATTGTTGTCAACATTCGTTACAATTTTGAGAAAAATCAAATTGACAGTTTAAAAATAAAAACTTAAAAGAAAATTTAACAAAGTTCGTTAAAATTGATTTTCGACACAAATAAGTATAAAATAATATATTCTATGAGCCATTATAATTTTTTTTTCTCAAGATCGATACAAAATTTATACCTATATTTATTGCAGTTTTGTATTGTTTACAAAAAACGGTCTGTAGATTTTTCTGGGAAAAGTTAAACTTCTATTTATGTATGGTATAAAATTATTCTCCAATTACATTTTAGCGTGGAGAAGTGTCGACATTTTTAATTTAACAACTGGTACTGAAAAAGCTGACGTTATAATTTAAATTCCTAAGTCGAAATACATTTGTTGTTAGATAAGCAGGTTTAGATTCAGGGCAGCCACCTGTTATTCTCAAGGCCTTAATTTAATGTCAGCGGCATTACTCACATGGAACATTAGGCCCAACATTAAAAACCGATTTACTGTTAACATTAGATTGAAAATAAGTCTTGAATTCAGAAGCAATTTTTATAAGTGTCACCAAAACTTGAAACTGTGTAAAGTGATGATGGGACATATTAAGCTCAGCGATTGGCAATATATGTATACTCTGTTAACAGTGAAAGTTTAATCTTCTGTGAAAAGAACTTTTAAAACATATCTAGGTAAAAAAGAAAATTTTGAATGAATTTAATGAGGTTTTCAAGATTATAAATCTTTTAACTCCAAATTGAACGATGACGCAATCATTCCAATTATGCCAGCTCACCTTTATTTTTTAAACAATATAATACCAAATAATTTCTTCTTCTTGGTATGGATTTAATTAATTCGTATTTAAGAGTAAACAATTGATCTGGATTAAAACAAACAAACAAATAACTACAGCTCCGAAAAGTCCATCAGCATCAAAAATAACTTTTTCATTAACAAGGCCACAAAAGTATAATGTTTATTGCCCAGTCTCCTTATTAATTTTATCATTTATAAATGTGTCGAACTCATAAATATTTATTTAAATTTTTTAAACGAGAGAAGAACAACTTAACTTTATGGAATTAATAATAACTCGTTTAAAATTGTTAAAAAATTAAAATTAAAATTTCTCTTAAGCTTATAAAGTTGGTGGATAATTTATCAATTTTATTTTGATTTAAATAAAACTTTGGTAGTTAACGGACATGAACATACTTTTCTATTCCTTCTACTTCTCTACTCATAACATTTCTAATGATGAGTGAGGAAATTTGGTATAATTTCGGTTTTCTTAATGGTCTTAGTTTCAAGCTTCTATATTATCATAAGCTCTCCATGATTTATAGAGGTAAAATATATTTTCTGCTGGAATTACTTTTTAATTGGAAGAATCATGCCAAAAAACCATAATTATTTCCATTTGTGAAAAATATATAATATTTGAATTGAGGTAAATTTAAACCATACGGGCTGCCGGCGGCTCGGGGGTGCGGTGTTGCCATAAGCAAAAGTTCTTAAATATCACATTTTAAGTCTAATTTGGAGATTGAAATTTTGTTTATGTTTACAGAGTTTCTGAAAAATATACAACAGTACAAATATTCACTTTGGATAATAAATTTTCGGTTTTATATCTGAGCGGGCCTCAATACCTGGAATGTCCTGTCCGTGTCCAGTATAAAGTAGAATCTATACACAGTCGTATCAAAAAATTGCAGTGCTTCCATCAAAAACAAAACAAGAAAATCTATTTTCAGTGAAACATTTCACATCAGAGAAATGCAAACACTATACTGTTATACCTCAACTGATACACCACAGGCACCTCGCGGCAAAAGTGTACATGTACCAAAGCGAAAACGATTCCATCCTTAAATACACATTCTTTTTGATTACACACCCTGTGTTTATCCAACGTCATTCGGGCTGCCGAATCCTTGTGCGAGTTTCTGATTCTGATAGAACATGGTGTAACTTAATGTGGCATGGATGGCGCCCGGAAACGGACCCGGCACCATTGCATTCCCGTATATCGCATTGGCTTGGATCGGTCCTGCTTGCTTTTCGTCATTTAAATCCGTGTATCCTTAAATGCATGTAAGCTTCCTACTTTGACAGTGACAACCGAAGTTATATTTTATTCATGGCCACAAGCGAAACAACCCAATTATGGTGAGGTAGGTATCTAGCTTTGCTTATATAACTGCAGTTTTTCGTATGCAACTCAGAACTCACTGGCAGTGGTATCGACTTTTGAGTTTTGACCCCGTATATTCACCTACGGCTATATATGGCACTATTCATTGCATATCCTATCCATCCATCGTGTGTTCACTACTGTGCCGCCGCTCTGCCGTGCCGTGTCGACGAGTGCCGTGTGCCACAGTGACAGCACATCAGCTTTCAAAAGCGGCAGCGTGTCGTCCGCATATTCACTACAACCTGCAACTTCGCATAAGTAGCTACCATAAAATATACTATACCCAATCGTTCTACTCTTCTCTACAGGACTCACTTGGGATATTCATTTCGAATTAACCATGTAGAAAAGGGAATACCAAATGAGTATCTGCAATACGTGCATCATTTGATATTAAAACTTTTCAACCGAAAAGTCAACTCACATATCCGAGAATTCGATCTGATTCTGATTCTGGTGATGGTGAGTGAGTAAGTGAGTGAGCGAGCGAGCGAGTGAGTGAATCAATGAATGAATGAATGAATGAATGAATGGTGACTCTTGACTAGGTCCTCATTTCAGTTTTTTAATTTTTTTAATTTTGTTTTTTTATTTTTCGTTAAGTTCTGTTTTTATTCTGAAATAAATGTGATGTACGAGTGATGTTGTATGATGATGGTGCTACGACGAGAACGTTGGCAATGATGATGCCAAGCAGAAGTAGCTCAGCAGGAACGACGATGTCGACGGTGACGTGCGTCGAGTATGTGCAGAATAAGCAAAGTGGATGAGTGCATTTTGGAAAATTAATGAGTTTTATGCCATTTTGATATTATATTCTCAATGAAAACAAACATTTCCAATTCGTTCGAAAACATTGTTTAAGCAAATGAATAACCACAAAACACGACGAACACTTGATATATTTTAGAGCAGACATCACAACTTCTCTTCTCTTAGATGTTTAATGACATTTTGGTTTAGTCCTATTATCAACACACTTTTGGTACACACACAGGATTTACCTATCCTATCCTTAAATGCGAGCATTTGAAAAGTAGAGTAGTATTGAAAAGGAGAAAAATAAACATCGGTTTTGATACTTTCAACAAAAAAAAAAATGGAAGGATAAATGCATAGATCGTAAGGTGTGGTAAAACTGAATGAAGGATTCTCTGTTCAGTAAGTTAGTAAATTGGTGTTAATTTGTGTAAGTATGATGGGAATTCATCTGGCTATTTTTTTTAAAAGATTGGTAATTAGAATATGGAAATATTTGTACGATATAATTGCACTCGATGTTTGACGTAAGGAAAGAAAGATTTCATTAAGGTTTTTTAACCATTCGTTTTGATGAAGTAGAGGAAGTTTTGGTAAAAAGAGCAAATGAAAGTTGATATCATAAAATAAGGACGTGTGTACGTACACTATCCAGATGAAAGCAGTAAAGCCTTGATTTTGTTTATTTCACGTTTAAGGACAGACAGAATGAAATAGTATGCTAACCGGTATTGGTTTCCATCGATTGATTTGAATTCTTTGAAGAAAAATAATGTAATGCTGATTTTCCAAGAACAACATTTTTTAGGCTTGGAATAGTTTATCAGGCAACTTTGTAACTTTTTCTTATTAACTCCACAAAAGTCAAAGTCTCTTAAATAAGATAGAAAAGCAAAATGAATAAAACTAATTTGAGGGAAAACGAAAATCTTTCTATTACGTTAAAAGTAAAGTAATCTTAAGTGAAATGTCATATATATTTTTTACAAAAGGTTACGTGACTCCTGCCCCTAAGGTCTTAACGCGAATTATTTTTAATTATTCGATTCCTTACTTCGTCAAATTATATTGATATAAAAAAATTAGCTCATATTTCAAAAAACTACCAAAACCAGTTTTGTTGCATAACTTTATAACGGTTTATCAATTTTGCGGTTTCAAAAGCATAAGTCTAGAATTCCACATCTGTCAAACTAAGTTGTTAAACCAATTTTCGCTTAACCAATGGATCGCTTAACTATTGCACAACACATACAAATTGTTAAAACCTGCAACAAAAATGGTGATTTTGTAACAGCCACATATTGTGTTCTAAGAGGAGATTATAGTTTAAACAATTTTCCAACTACACAAGCAATTGGAAAAAGTCTTTCTCAGTTGTTGTCGCTCACACATCAACTTAGGCCAGCTGACAATTCACAATGTTGTAGATGCGTCGAATGGGTGCTTGAATAACAGGCGCTGGACGGCGATTTTTCTAAAAAATGTTTATCAGCGACGAAGCACACTTCTGATGGTGGGCTTGTTGATAAACAAAATTGTTGTATTTGGGGTTCTGAGAATCCTCAAGTAATAGAAGAAAAGCCATTACATCCACAAAATGTCACTGTTTGGTGCCCTTTTTTCCCAGAGGTGTGATTGGACCTTAATTCTTCGAAAACGGCGTCACCGTCTATTCGGAGCGTTATGGCCATAGGATAACCGACTTTTTTTTGCCTGCTATTGAAGAATGTGACTTGGAGAATATGTGGTTTCAAGAAAGAGGGTGCTACATGCTACACAACTTGAGCGAATGTGGCTCTATTGGAAGATTCCTGGTCGCTTAATTTCTCGTCTACTAGGGACATTTTTTTTGAGAGGCTACGCGAAAGACCGTGTTTATGCAGATAAACTTTTAACTCTTGAGCACTTTAAAACCAGCATTCGTTAAGTTATGGCTCAGATACCACCCAATATGTGTCAAAAAGTGGTCGAAAATTGCTTAGAAAGAACCGATGCTTGCAATAAATCACATGGTGGTCATTTAAATGTTTTATATTTACGAATACTGTTAAAACTGCAAAATGAATAACACTGTACTTGTGTTTAACTCAGCAGACTTTGTTCGGCCATTTGAAATGTCTACTAACCAAAAACATCTTCTCTTTGGTTACTAATATCTCGGGAAAAAATTAAGACACAGAAAATTTAAGCTCGAATTTAAAAACATGTCAAACATTCTTATAAGAAGTTTAAAAACTTTAAAAAAAAAATATTTTCGTTCGACATTTCTTATGATTTTTTTTGAATGTAAGAAAACATGTGTTTGTATGTTCCTCATTACAATTTTGTACAGATTTTCAAATATTATTAAGATACCTTATCTTATTACATATATATGTATAAAGTTTTACCAGAAAATAAACATAAATATTGGAATAAATTTTTAAACTGATCCGAAAAAAATATGTCTTTGAAAAGGGTGATTTTTAAAAAGCTACAGGAAATTTTTTTAAAAAAACAAATACAATTCAGAAAAATTAAATAACTCCATTGTTGCACGTGCTGTGTAGCATGTGACACCGTCTTGTTGAAACATGCCATGCAAGTCAAGCTGTTGCATTTTGGGCACAAAAAAGCTAAATATCATCTCACGGTAGCGCTCTCCATTCACAGTTACGTTACGATTCGCATCATCTTTGAAGAAGTACGGTTCAATGATGCCTAGAGCCACTAAACAGCACCAAACTGTGACTTTTTCTGGATGCATTGGTAGATCTTGCAATGCTTCTGGCTGGTATTCACTCCAAAATCGACAATTCTACTTATTTACGTACCCATTGGTCCAAAAATGAGCTTTGTCGCTGAACACAATTTTTCTGTAAAAGAGTGGATCTACGACCAACTTTCCAAGAGCTCATTCACCAAAAATTGTACGTTGCATTAGGTCGTTCAGCTTCAATTCTTGCACCAGCTGTATTTTGAAAGTCATCACACCTAAATCCTTCAGCAAAATTTTACACGTTCTTGTTGAGTAACAGAGGCCCAATTGCTGCAAACGGCTACGAATCGATAATAATTGATGGTTTTCATTTAACACTGGCTGACACAGCTGCGATATTTTCTTCAGTTTGCACTCTACGTAAGCGTGTTGGTAGTTTAATGTCCAAAAAATGTAAATTTGGTTCGAAATTCAGTTACAATGGTCCAAATAACCGCTTTAGTGGGTAGATTAAACTGACCATAAAATGAAAAGAGCATGCGATGAACTTTCTTAACAGAGCAGGCATTTTGATAATAAAATTCAATAATTTGCACGACAATTCATGTTAAAATTATAGACCAAACTAAAGATGCTTTGACAATGAAACAAAACACGAAATGTGCGTCAGCTGTTTAAACCAGTGTTGTCAAAAAGATAATAAACAAGAAAAACCATACTTAATATATTGTCGAAAGTCTCTAATTCAAGGAACGATTTGATATTTTCGAAAATTCTTAAATACGCATCGAGATGAAAATGACACAACACAATGTTCGAGTACTTTTCAAAAACTTGAAATAGTTGTTTAAGTAGTATTTACATCCGACCAGCGCTACCAGTAACTTACAAAACTAATAAATAAGCCAGGCATTTCGTATTCTTAAGTCTATTGATCAGTTCAAATTGGAAACCAGTAACCATCTTACAGAGTTTTTAAATCATTATGTGACTTTATTGGTGCCATCAACTTCCCTCCTCTTCTTTCGATCTCGAGTGGTTTTCTTGGTTAGAATCACCTTGTATTATCATTAAATACAATTTGTTTAAATTCACTTCAACTCTTAACGATTAAGGCTAACACGTACACTTTGAACAATCTCAAAATTCATATTGACATTTTGATTCACTCGTACAATTGAAACAAGAACGTATCTAAAGATTTGTCTTCAAAAGTCCATCTACACTATCCTTATGTGAGCCATAACAATCTTGAAAACATACTTACATACATGTGATGTTTATGGTTTGTCTCCTTCTTCAATCCTAAATCTTAAAAATTCCCTCAGAAGTCAAACCCTAGCATCAACACCAACATTTACTACCGTAAAACATTCAGAAGAACAAGAAAAAGTATCAAGTAGATAAATTATTCATTATATAAAGTAGGATAAAATGTCAGAGATAAACTTCACTAAGGAGTTGATGGAGACAACCAAAATTATAGCTCAATCGTGAGTTTTCAAACTCAAACTCAAACCAGCCATAAGCTATCAGCTGGGCCTAGATTTCTACTTCTTCTTCGTCTGATGATGAGACTCTTCTTGATGTGGGTTGAATTTAAATTGTAATTGCAACAAAAATAACAACAACAATAATATATCTACAGACTTTAGCTATATTCCATCTCAAGCTACTGTTGCAGAAAATTGCATTTCGTTATGCTACTGATGGTGGTGTATAGGGTGGTGTGTGGCTAAGAGAGATGTGTCTGCCTGGTTTGGTGCCTTTTCCTGATGATGCTTCTTTGCATTGTATGCTGTTAAATCACTTAAGCGTTTGGCAATAAATTTGAATAAAAGGAGCAATTAGGTTTTCCTAATGAAATCGAATAAAGTTGAAACATAAACTATATACTATACACACATAGTCCTACCTACATACATACATATATGGATATGGATATGACACACTTGGGAGTCAGTTTGTGACACATAGTTTTATTGCAGAGTAGATTTGGTATTGTATAAATTCCAATTAAGTTTTACACAAATTATTTGTCGAAAGAGTTTAAAATTTTACACTGATCAAAATTATCAAACCACAATTTGATATCTTAACAAGTTTTCTTGAAGAAAAACTTATTTAAGATTTATTTTTGCTGACCTGAACCAAAATAACGTTTGATTGAAATAATTTTATTTTATTTTCAGAAATTTTCAGAGAAAACTTATTCTCAAGGAATAATCAAAAGTCCTAGACTGACTTTGTTTTTGAAACTGCTTTAAATTAATTTTTTTCCTGTGGTTGATATTTTAAGGACAGTTTTGATAATTTCAGACCTTTGAATCTTAATCTTAACCTTGAAATTTTAAGAGAATTAAGTTTACAAAATGTCTACTTTGACTTTTAGTAATTTTTTTAAATTCATAAGTTTTTATGACAATTTAAATTAATAAGTCAGTTCCCTACATTTAGATTTAATTTTATTAACAACCTGTCACTTATTAGAACTGTTCAGTGGAATAAAAAAGGCTTCCCAAATATTAAACTTTTACGAGCTACGAATGGGATAATTCTGCTTATCAAGTAACCTTTTACAGTGACTAGAAGACATTGATGGTTCTTGTGTTAACTGAACTTTAAAGGCCTTTAGATCAAAGCCTTTACACTAAGTCCTTAAATAAAGTTTCTTACAATCTTGAGAGTTATTTTTTTCCTATCTTTTCTATTTATTCGTACTTTCTTTCAGTGTATTTTGTAGTATAAAGTATTTTATTTAAATGTCAACTGATTGTTATTGCTTCATTTAAGAACATAAAGTAATTTATTAAAACGTTTTTCTAACATTTAAATAAATTGGATTTGAATTTATATAACATCAGACGCATACAATAAACTGAATACCCGTTAACACATGGACCTCACCAAGAACAATATCCATTCAAGAGCTGCTTAGAATTTCAGGCAACGTACAAAGATACAAAAAACAAAAATACTGTTAAAGTGTGTCCCTAAAATAAATTTACAATATTATCCCTTAAGTATATAAAATTCCTAAAATCAATGGCTTTATAAATATCTTCTTATCTCGATTTGATGTTGAAGCTGAGGCTGGAGTTGGAGTTGGATCTTGTTCCATTCAGAGCAGAATGCTTTTCGTTCGTTCTACTCTTGCAATACTCATATTCGATCGAAGGAAGGAAATAATCCATTTGTAGAGCTTATTTAAGCTTAATGTGTGAACACACACATCTGTTGAACAATTTAATTCGCTCACACTATCTGGTCATTATTTTTCCATCAATTCCCCTCTTAGACCAGCCCATAACCATTTTGTCCCCTACTACACCCTCCGACACTCTATATAGCTCGACTTGAACCTACATTATATCGAAGTTCTATTATTATTATTACACATTTTATGTTAGACTTCTGTCTGTGTCTTCTGTACTTCAATCGAATGAAAAACCGTTTATATCTATAAATAGGTTTAGGGATGTCTAAGTTCTAGGAATTTGATTTTATTATTTTGCTATTGTTTGTTATATGAATTGAAAATATTGTTCATAAGCCACTTGCTGAATGTATAAAAGTAGATAAATGATACGTATAGGTTGTCTTGTAGGTATAACTTTAATGGGTATAGTTATTTGAACCTATTGTTATAGGATTTACTTAAAATATTATATAGGATTATTTTGACAGAAAGTTAACTAAGTATATAATATGAGATAAGTTTGAAATAATACAATATATTCGGAAGATTGATTGAGAGAAAAATCATTAAATCAACATGAATTTTGTATCTCAATAATTTTATTTGTTGAACTATGCCTAAAAATCTGTTTATACATATTTGAACAACAATGGGAAGAGTAATAATTCTAGTTCTCAAGGATACGAAACTGTAAAGACTTCGTAGCAAATAAGTTGGTAATTGATTAAATTATTATTAATAAATATTTATTATAGGCCTAGATCAGTTTTTAGAGAAATAAAAATTAAAAGAGACAAAGAGAAATCTTATTAAATAACGTAAGGAAGCTAAAGGAAGCTAAAACTTATTGTCATTGGAAACAATTTGAAAGCACAGTCAAATTATGTTTGTTGTAATAATTTCAACATTTGTGTTTTCCTCTGTGACTTCGTTAAACTTATCGTGTATAAAAACTTATTTTGTTTTTCTTCTCTGTGTTAACATTTTTGTGAATTTCTTATTGTGTTACAAACACCAACTCTGAGAAAAAAATGAAGTATTAAATATTAAATTTAATTGTTGTACACTCTGGCGAATACTTATTATATTTCATACTAAAGCAGTGATGAATATAGTTATGAATTTTGTATGTTATACCATTTACAGAAAAATATCTCTTTATAAGACATTCATTATTTCGTAAAACCGTACGCATACATTGAAAAGCCGGTGCACCCAAAACGAGTCACTGTTTGGTGCGAATTTTGGTCCAGAGGCATAATTGGGTAATTTTGTTTCGAAAATGAGCAAATGTTTCTGTAAGTGGCCGTTACAGAAAATGCTGATCTTTATCCGGCCATGTTAAACGAATTTTTGTTCAATTAAAGAGGAGGATATTGGCAAAATTTGGTTTTAACATGACGGCGGGCCGCTACGTGCCACACAGCCGAAGCTACATTCGATGTTTTACGCTCATTTTCAAAAAAAAAAGTTATTTGGCGGACCCAATAACTTGTAGAGCTCCAGGTCGGATGGCTTACGATTCCAATCTCGAGGGATAAACCAGGGGAACACCGCGATTCATGTGATGCACGCAGGTTGAAGGGGTCCTCAATTAAAGAAGTCTTGTGGTACTTGGGGCAATGCTACTTCAGATTCGGGGATACATTTTAGGTGAATTTTTCGTGGATGTAAATACATGACAATAAATCAGTCCATAAAATGACTAACTTCAATGAAGGATAACCTTGATAAACTTAAGATATTTATGATAGGAACAATTTAAAAGGCTAAGGTAGATATTTGGAAAATATATATTTTATATGATTGTCAAAATATGATTTTATTCAATTTGCTTATTATTAACAAATTACGAATTCTAAGGATAACTTGAATCTTGACCGATGAAGACAGTATCAAGACGAAAAGGAGACCAAGTTAAGACCAAGGCAAAATTCGTACTAATCCAGAAGTCAAGACGAGATCAGAATAAGACCAAGACGATAAAAGAGGCTATGATGTGACCCACACTGTTACTTTTCATCCTTCCTTAAAATTTTAACATAATATTCATAATATAAATTTGGGTGGGATAAATAATTTAAACTGAATATTTTTTTTTTCTAGTAATGCATTTCGAAAAATATACTGATTGTTAAAAACTCTAGTTTTTCATAGGAAAAAAATCAGCCAGTATTTTTAATTTTTAATTTAAGTCGAAAATCAATTTTTACTAACTTTTAGTAATGTTGTTTTTAGGTTTTTTAGTTTTTTTTTTTTTTTAAATGTATTGCCCGTAGAGTGATTATTGTAAGTCACTAGGCCCTATTTCTCAATGGACTGTTGCACCACCTAATTTCTCAATTTCTCAAAATTTTAGCAGATGTCAAAAACGTTATTCTTCGTAGAATATTCAAGGTGACTATTATTTTTTCGATATTTTTTTTTTTTTTCAAAATTACATTAGTTTGGTATCACGTCACAATATATGATTTGAAACTTAATGTACGTCGCAAGTGGTATTTGTTCGTGTGATATTTTGGGTTTTCAAATTGCTATAGTAAAAAAAAACATCGTCTCGGTTTTTTTTTTTGAGAGTCCTTTTTTTGTTAAACATTATTATCTGTTTAACAAAATCTGTTTGAAGTCAATACCTCTATTGGTTCTTGAAATATGGACGACGAACGTACGGCACATACATCTCTCTAAATAACTTTAATTTAGATTTCAGGGACCTTCAAAAGTCAGAAAAATTCAAAATTGTCAATTCTACAAAGCAAACTTATTACAATAACTTCCTATAGAAAATTAAAAACGACAACATCAAGGTAGCAGTTAAAACAAGACTAGGACGAAACCTAAAGGAGACTGAAACGTGGTTACGACTAGGCCGAGACAAAATTAGGATAAGACACGAACAGGACAAAACCAGGCTACACAAAGACGATACTAGAACGATACCAAGAACAGGAAACCAGAATAAGATCAAGCTTAGACGAGATCAAGACGAGACCAAGAGGAAACAAGCATGAGACCAGAACGAGAAAAACTTGAGATCAGAATGAGATCCTACTCACATTAAAATGGTGCAAGTTTATTTAAAACAAATTACAAAGAAACAATGCAGCATGTAAACAAGACGCGTTACATTACTGGTCTAACAAAAATATCAAACATTTTCAAAACAAATTCAACCTGTTTTTCTTTCTTTTGTTTCAATTTTCTAAAAAAAACAAGTTTACAGAGAAATTGAAAAATTCAAAGGTTCAACATCAAAAACTCACCGCAAATATTAAAACCACAAACAAAATATTCAAGTAAAAATATGTACCAACATTGTAGAGTAAAGTGTACACATAGAACCAACATGCGACAAGAATAAAATTATAATGGAAAAACTTTTTCCTCCCTTATGCCTCACTCTCTACCTATATCCTTGAACTGTACTGAATGACTTCCTTAAACTCCATCAGCATCATCAGTAAGAAATAGCAAAAACGGAAAAAAAACAAAAACTTTGTGTACTATAATAAAAATACAAACATACATATATATTTTTGTTTCTTTACTTAAATGAGGTACTTAAGACTTTCACTTGGATTGATGAAGTGGTTGCTGGTGAAACTTCAATAGAAGGTAAAATTGGAATTGCCCTTCTTATTTTAGAAACATTGTAACCAACTTCCTTCCGCTCTTCAATAGCCATTTTTTAATACACTTTGTTTTCCTTACAAAAGAAAACAAGGTCAACACAAAATGCACTGTTTCTAACTTCTTAACAGCAATTTGTGTCAAATGTCCTTGAGGAGTAATAATATTTGTAATTAGGTTTTGTTTTTTTTTTTTTTTTTTTTTAATATTTTTTGAAAACAAAAGAAACGTGCAATGATTTTTTAAAAGTAATTCAAAAATCTAAATCAAATTCACCTCCTACTGGCATATTTTTTTTAAGTTACCTTGTTTTTTTATTTGTACACTAAAAAACATCCTTTGCATATTCATGTGGTTTACAAAGTATCTTGTATTTGGGCGGTCGTCGACAACGACGTTCGCTGGCGGTGCGATAGGTCGGTCTATGTAATTTTAATTATGTTCTCACGCAGGTGTGAATAATAATAATTGTGAAACGTGCTGAAATTCTACTTCAGTAGGCTGGTAGGGTGGGGGGATAAAATTTGAATATTTTTTTTTAAGTGCGTCTCTCCCCCATCAATTTAATATTATCTCTGTGACTTCTTACACAAAATTGTGTTTTATTATCTTCTGAAACTTAAATAAAGAAAATCACTGTCTGATTTATTTAAAGGGACGAAATGTGTTTAATTTATTTGGAGTCATTATGGTTTTAAACATAAATTACTTCTGTTAGGTATTTTATTTAGATTTTTTTTCTTAGAGAGAGAAAGAGATTTTGAGCGGGGGAAGTAATGGGAATGAATAATAAATTTTATAGTAGGTAAGGTAGGAGTTGCTTACGTAAATACGTATTATTTTTGTTTTTAATTTTGAAATAAAAGGACCTATCAGGTTGAGTTATGTGTTCATTTAAAAAAAAGCACAGAAAAAGAATTATTTCAAAATAATTGAGTTTAAAATATTAAAATAATGTTTTAATAGGGATTCAAAACTAAGCAGTATCTTAAGAGTTGATTTTTTTCCCTTAAAGAAACTTAACCTACATAAATATCTTCGCACAAGGATGAACTTCTTCTTTGATGTTTATTTTTGTATAAACCGAATTGACAGAATTTCAGTGTAAACTGTTTAAAAGGCCTTTAAGGCACTTCCAGTGTAATAGTTTTTTTTTTCTAGTGATTTTTCAGTGTGATTTAAATACATAAATTACTAGGGGTGGAATCGGCTAAGGTAATTGTTGATAAACGATAGTCGAAATATTCGAATTTGATCTATGTAAGGTGATAATCAAATCGATACTTGAAAAGGCTGTCACAACAAAAATGTGAAATGCATTTTCCTACAAATATGTCGTTTCTGAAAAGAGTTACCAGACGCTCTCGAAAAACGAATGGAAATTTTCTAAAATTAATTTTTAAGGTCTAAAATCACATTCTTGTGTCTGACAAAGCTTATGACATTCAAAAAACACAAGAGAAGTTAGAATGTTATTTAAACACAGCAAATTTGATACTTTAATTTATATATTTAATAGGAATCATTTTAAAGATTTACCCTAGGAACAATAAATTGTGGCAATAATATTCTGAAATTGTTCAATCGAATTGAGTTGAATCATCTTTCACAGAACGAATTCAAATTGTAGTCAATTATCACCTTAGCCGATTCCACCCCAGGTTTTAACAATAAACAATACGTGCAAAAATAAATAATCTTTTATTTACGCCCAAATACAATATTTGTCAGTTTTGGTTAAATGTTCTTCATTTAGAGATTTCAGTTTGAAGTGTCCAGTTTTTGGACTTTTGAATCTGTAATTTTTTGATATTTGACCAGCCAAAACATAGTTATTAAAAAAGAGGCTGGGATGCGACCCACACTGATAACTTCCCATCCCGTCTGTCGATTTGTCTTGCTTAAAAGCTTGTCTATATGTACTCGTATCAATTCTAACCAAGTTAGCGTACTATTTTTTGTAGATTTTATTTTTTATGAAAAAACGTACTGTTGGATTTTTATATGAAGATTTCTGAATATCGAAAACAATATTTTCTGTGAAAGAAAATAAGTTTGAAGTAAATATTTTTAATTTTTGAAAAGCTATTTGAGTCGAAAATAATTTTTTCCAAGTTTTAGTATTGTTTTTTTTAGAGTTTTATTTTTTGTAAAAAAACTGTCCATGCGATTTTTTTTACAAATTTTATGGAATGTTGAAAAAAACATTTCTTATAATATAAAATTAGTTTGAATCCATTATTTCAAATGCTTGAAAAGATGCTTGAGTCGAAAATCAATTTTTACCAACTTTTGTTAATGTTTTTTAGGTTTTTAATTTTGTTTACAAAACCTGTCAATTCGATGTTTATCTAAATTTTACTGAATGTTGACAACAATATTTTTTGAAAGATAAAAGTAGTTTAAATAACAATATCTACAAGTTTTGAAAGATTTTTGAGTCGAAAATTAATTTTTACCAATTTTTATAACTTTTAGTTTAGGTTTTTATTTTTTGTAAGAAAAACTGTCTATTCGATTTTTCTCAACATTTTTCAGAATGTTAAAAACAACATTTTTTATAAGATGCAATAAGCTTGAAGCCTTAATTTCAAGTTTTTGAAAAGATATTTTAATCGATACTCAATTTTTACCAACTTTTATACATTTTTTTTTAGGTTTTTATTTTTGTAAAAAAACTGTCAATTCGATTTTTTTTTAAATCTTACTGAATGTTGACAACAATAGTTTTTGAAAGATTAAAGTAAATTAAAGATAATATCTCAAAGTTTTGAAACGATATTTAAGTCGAAAATCATTTTTTACCAACTTTTATAGTTTTTTTTTAAGGTTTTTATTTTTTATAAAAAAAGCAGTCAATTCGATTTTTCTCAAAATTTTATCAGATGTCAAAAACATTAATCTTCGTTGCACAAAACTGTTTTGTAGATGAAATCATATTTTAGTCGTAAAATTTTAGAGGTGACACATTTTTTTTGATTTATAAAAAAACTGTTAAATGGATTTTTTTCAAAAAATATATTTCTTTGATATCACGTAACAATATATTATATAAAATTGAATTCAAGTCTTTAGCGTTTTTGGTTCGGAAGATATTTAGGGTTAACCAAAATGTTCACCTTTTTTTCAAACTGCTTTGGTAAAAAAACAACCCACTCAATTTTTTTGAGAGCCCTTTCTGCATCTTTCTGCTTTATTATCTGTATAAAACAAAATATTTGAAATCGATATCTCTTCTGGTTCTTGAGCTATTTGACAAATCGGACCCATTACAATAACTTCCTATGGGAAGTTAAAAATCGATCGTTTTTTTATCTTCCCATATAAATTTGTTGCAATCAGTTCGATTTATCAAGAAACATCTAACATATCGACTTCAAATAATATAATAATAGTTTTACAGATAGTAACACCGAAATATGTATAAAGGGCTTTAAAAAAATATGCTTTTAAATTACAACAAACAAACAATTAAAATAAAATAACAATTACAAAATTAAAAATACGATTTCCTGTATTTAAAGATTAAAAAATGTGCCTGCAGAAAATATTTGTTTTTTAAAAATTTAAACGCCATTTCTTTTTCCAAAAACCTTAATTTTTTAAAATTTTAATTTGAAAATCGTTAGAGCGGTTTTTTTTTTAAATTAATTTTATGTGCACAATTTTTTAATTTGAGTTTGAAAATATTTTTGGTATGCAGTTATTCAGAGCTTTAAAAATATCAAGAATAAAATCAATGATATTTTTGGAATCGTTCTATAGTTTTAAATAAAATTTAAAAAACAAAATAGCGTTTCTAAGGTATGGAAAAAAATATTAAAAATTAAAAAACGCCTAACGCACATCGGCTCAAAACCTTAATTTCCAAATTTGACTGGACTGATGGATGGCATCGGGGAGCAGACTTCTCTACCTTCGTTATGTTTAAAAAAATTTTGAATGCAATATTTGCCACATAGTTCCTATACGTCGTAAATAGAAACTGAAAAATGTTGTAGACACCAAATACCTCTCGAATTAATCGGGCTAAACAGTTCAATAAAATTTAGTATTGTACATATGTATATTGTGACTTGATACCAAATACCTATACATTTAAAAATATACTTACGGTTTTTTTATAAATCAAAGAAAAAGAAATCACCTCGGACATTTTGCGAAAAAAAATAATATTATTTAATAAAGAATAACGTTTTCGGAATCTCTTAACATTTTTAGAAAAATCGAACATACATATAAGAAAACACTAAAAGTTGTAAAAAATTAATTCCAACTTGAATATCTTAGCAACAATTAAAAATATTGGTTCCAGTTTAATTTAATTTTATAAAAAAAATATTGCTGTTAATGTCTAGTAACATTTTGGAAATAATCAATTTCTTTTTTAAATAAAATAAGTTACTCCAAAAAATACTACAACCAAATTGGTAGAAATTCATATATTTTTATGAAATATCCCGAGAGTAATTGAAGGTATTTATCTCAAAATTAATGTAAAATAATGGTTTTAGCTTAAAATAATTTTCTTAGAAAAGTCAAATTGGTATTCTTACTACTTATAAGCAATTTAAAATACTGATAAAATTAGTAAAATTTGGTTTTCGACTAAAAATCTTTTTTTAAAAAAAAGGTATTGAAAACACACTTATTTTATTATATGCAAACTTTTGTTGGTCACTTTAAGTTTATTTAACTAAAAAATTAAACTGACAACTATTTTTATAAAACACAAACAATTTACAAAAACAATTAAAAGAACTGATAACATATGTATTATGGGAACAAGTATTTTAAGAATAAAGCACGATATTGAATCCAAATTTTGTATCTCACTCAAAATGTTTTTATTAACATTTTGTTTAAGTTCTATAAAATTCAACAGAATGTCAAGAATGGGAAAATATAATTGTGGCCGAACTCTGACCCTTTTTATTTTTTGTAATAAAGCTGTTGAATTTTTCTCAAAATTTTACCAGACTGCAATACATTTTTAATTAATTATTTTGAAGCTAATATTTTGTTTGTCTTAGAAATATTTGATCTGTATTTTGTTGTTTTAAATAGAAAACAGTTTTGTACAACGTCATAATGTGTGGCATACAATGTGTTCAGAGTGAATAAGCTATTTTTGAAACCAAAAGCTGAACGATTATTTTTCAAAATTATTGATATTGTTAAAAATAAAACGAAATCCATTTAAATTTGACAAACATAAGAACTTACAAATATCTTTTAAAAATGATATATCTTGACAGTAGGAACTTTAAAACATATAAAAATGTCAAGATTAGCTTATCGGTCTGATACAATTACAAATGATTGCAATTACAAAATTAATAAAACTTAAAAATTACAAAACCTGTCCGTTTCCAAAGTCATAACAATCATCCTTACAAAAAATTCAATTGACCAACTCTCATTCACATTAAAATTCATCAAAAAACCCACGTTCCAAGATCGTTATTTAAAATTCGTTCTCTGAATAATTAGACTTGTATCCCATCACTTTAAAACATTATTTAAAGAATAAAAATATGTGGGGTACTGTTGGGATGCTATATACCAACCATCCTAATAATACACCCTCAGGTAACTAATTCCTCATTTACGAAACTCACCTTTTTTTGTTATTTGTATTTCTAGACGAAAATTATACTTTCAGAAATGAAATGAAAAAGTAGGGTATACCAAACACAAGAAAAACACACACCTTCATTATACCAAAAATAAATAATAAATGCCAAAGGATATCCATCAGGTTATAAAAATCCAATGGAAGCTTCTCACTTATTCATCCTGTTGAATTCTCATATTCCAATAGAAGGTTTTTTGTTTTTTTTTTTTTTTGTTTCTCACAATCTTTCTCGTCCTTCCTCCTCCTGGATCTCTGGATAGCATCATTGATTGTTTATGCAAGTCGAAGGTTTTTGTTTGTAGAGTAAAGTTTTGCCAGAGAATATATTTTACCCTCGAGTATGTTCTTCTTGTTCGAGTGAGTGTCCTTAAAGTAAAAATAAACACTTAAACAGAACTCACTTAAGTGAATTTTGAACCATGCCAGACAGACATATCTATAGAAAACACCATCACACTTGTAAAAACTTAGAATAAAGACACATGTGTGTAGGAGTAATTGTATACATAGCTTAGACGACTTGGGTTGTTCTAAGGACGACAACGGTCGAGTCGATCTGTATTCATCTACTTCATAACTTCAAATAGTTTTCAAATTAAAATCTACTGAAAATTAATCAAATTTTCGCAAAGCAAAAGTGGACTTTGAAATTTGGTTGAAGATGAATTACATGCCATGCATCTTATCCATCCTATGAGAGTGCCAATACATATTTTGGATATACGCACAAGGTGGGTCAAAAGTTACTTTCGTATTTAAAGAGATAATTAATTTTATTGATTTGAATTTGTTTCAATTAATTAATATTCATAAAAAAGTATTTATAGAAAATGCACAAATTCATTACAATTTTCAAGACCTTGACATACACAAATCCCCTGGCGCGAATAGTATTCCCCCTATTTTTCCCCCTATTTTTCTGAAGGTGTTATTCAACGCTCGAAAAACCACTGCGTAAGCTTTTCCATCTTTCTTACTCTACAGGTCTCTTTCCGAGCCGATGGGAAACTGCCTGCCAATAGCACTCACATTTCTTCTTTCCAAGGTAATTGAAACGATGATTAATTATCAGCTTAAGAAAAATCTCGAAGAACAGAAGCTTCTTAATGACCGGCAGTATGGCTTTCATAGCAATAAATCTAATGTTGATCTCATGGTTATCTCATTTGCTTTCTCTAAGGAGCTAACAAATGGAGTGTCATTCACAACGAGCGTAGGGACCGAGGAAGAGGAAGAATTCCTCATATTTTTTACAAATGACCAAAAATTTTTACTGCCTTTTGGACATTGGATTAGCTTTAATACAACGGAAACTTACCTTCTTAACCCTAATAACCTCTTTACAGCTCGCATCGAACCATGCGTTTTCCTTAGGTCTGATGCTTTTAACCCTATTCGGGATAAAAGTTCTCATTCCTAGGAGAATCAAACTTGTGATCATATCAGCGCTGGCGTCAACGTCACTATCGAGGAAGCATAGTGACCAGTTAAAGATCCTGAAGTAATTATTGAGACCGTCCCAGTTGGCTTTCTCGTATTTCTTTAACTGGAGAGTTTTTACACGAGAAATTTGCTGATATGACACAATGGTCAGATGTGCCTAGAGGAGATAGGACACTAATAGTGTACTTACCAGGGTCAGAGGTAAGAAACAAGTCAAGAGTGTTTTCAGCTCGACCTACCACGTCCGATATTCTTACATCGTTTAAGAGAAAGTAAGATTATTGCACTTGATATTTCAAAGGTATTTTATAGAATGATCACATATTTGATATTGGCAAAAATGCTGCTATATGCTTATGATTTCTCCGACGCGACGGTGCAAGAAATTGTTTACCCCTTCTGATCTGGCTGTAATTTACAAAGCTTTCATTTGTCTAAAACTCGAATAAAACTCCCATATTTGGCAGGAGCCCCTAAAACAACTTAAGTATTTTGGACAAGATCCAAAAAAGAGCTTTGAGCATAGGCGATAGAACTATAACCGAAACAATTACGTCACTTCAACACCGTCGCAATGTTTCATGCCTTTCGTTGTTCTACCGATATTTCTATAAACAGTGTTCTGTTGTTCTGTCGAATTAGCCTGTTGCATTCCCTCCCTCAAACAATTCAGCCGTAATACCGCACATCAAGAATGTGGAATGCTTTACCCAGCTCTGTTTTTCCCTATCATTTTGATATTCAAAACTTTAAGACCAATTTGCATCGGTATGTCCTCTTTCATCCTTCCCTATTTTCTATTTTTTTGTTAACTATAACAAAGAAAACATTAGTATGTAAGTACATTTTTTCAATTACAATTACAAGTAATTGAAAATTGTGATTGTAATGGAAAAATCATCAATTTTAAATTACTTGTAATCGAAATGAAAGTTCAAATTAATTACGAAAAGTAATTACTATTTCCCAATTGTGCTAAGAATTCTTCGCAATGAACAGCAATAAAGACCGAGTTGACCATGGGGCTTTCGTGTCGATGTAATTCATTCTAAATCCAATTCAATTAAAACATGTTGCTCTTCTCTAAGCCTCTGAAGTTTATTTTCGTTTATCTCAAAAATTTGGATTATAATTATGTATGTACCTTAAAAGATAGTAGACAAAAAAAAACAAAAAGAATTTTTTAGTTTTGTCATATTAGGAAGAAACTTTTTACCCACCCTGTTTGCTTGTATGAATTCATAGACAACAAATGACATATACCATTCATACCTTAATAATGCAAAATGATGATAAACCTTGTCCTTTCTTCGATTTATCTATTAATATATACACTGAGATTCTATAGGCATCAGAACCTTCTATATAAATTGATATTTCCAAAGGATATTGGAAAAAGAATACCTATGTACTTTTACCTAACCTCTATCACTCTATACCTTCCGCATCCGCATGCTTGATGAGAAACATGAATTTGTTTGTAAAGTAATTGAATGTCAGAAAAATTTTTCAATAAACTTTCGAAGAAGACCAATCAATACCTTTTGCTTATTGTAATACTCGTACATAAGGTATTTAGGTACCTTACCTACCTATCTATAGATTTATTGAAAATCGAAGTCTTTGTATTTTCTCTGATGTGATGATGACGATGACTATGATGGTGATGCCATTTCAAGGAATATTTTACATAACAAGAATTGAGAGAGGCTTATTTGGAAGGTGAAGGAGTTTTATTAAAATTAAAGAAGACTGAAAATTCATTGATATATTGTAAAAACCTTCCCTTGAAAAGGGCAATGAACTTTTGTTACTTTCATAACACTAAGAACATGATACAAATTTGTGTGCGTATAGGTGTAGGAAGGTTTATATACTAAGGTACTTTTTCGATTTTAACAAAAGAAAATATTTTCGACAGGATTTCAATTTTACAGCTTCAGGGATACATTATTGTATTTTTGAATATATAAAATTCAATTAAATTTTCAATACAATGTTGATCGTGTTTCAATTCATTTGTAATAAAATTAAATGTTTAAAAGTTTTTATTTAACGTTTCAAAATTCAAATTTTTTAGTTTTTGTATAGAGCAAGAATAATTGAACTTAAGTATGACAAGGCATTAAAAACCAATTACCCAGTTTTTTGAGTGAGGACTTATTTCTAAAAGGTCTTAAATTTTAAATGTTGGTACTTTAGAATCAGTTTTGAAGTGATTGTTTAAAATGAGATTTCGGAGATGTGAGCGTCATTCTTTGAAAGGGATTTAACTGGACTCTCAGGGAGTTTTATGTCTTACCGATTGATTAACAGAAGTTTAGTTAAGTTGGTCACTATCTATCTGTCATTGAAAACTTATAACCATGTACAACTGTGCTTAAATTTTAAGGGCTAATGTTAGTTTTAAATAAAACACAAATTATTTATTAAATAGGTGTTATTTATTTTGATCATGATGTTATTGGTATGGTTCACCTCAGCTGTTCACCTCCATCCGATGCTCTAAATTTTCGGAAACGCTAAAGATTGATTAAGGTTCTTTGCCGTGAATATGTAGAACTATTTCATCTTTTAGCTGTTAAATTGTTGCTGGCTTATCAATGAATAACTTTCTTCTTCTTCTTTAAAATAACTTTAAAGAAAGTAGTCCATTAGTGTAAAACCAAATGATCTTGGCGGCCCATTGAAGTCAGCGAAGTGTGAGATAACACGGCCATTGAACTTGTCGCGCAAATGAGCTATTTTTTCGTTAAATATGTGGAAAGAGACACCGTCTGGCCTGTTGAAACCACATACCTTCTACATCCAAATCTTCCAATTATCATCTCACGATAGCGAACAACATTCACTGTTACTCTTTGAGGGCCTCATTTTGGAAAAAAAAAACGCTGATACCACCAAAAAGTCACTTATTTTTAGTGCACTGGTTTTTCGACAATAACTCTTGGATTATCATTTGCCCAAATGCGACTGTTCTGCTTACTGACAAATCCACTAAGGTCAAATAAACGACGGTTGAATTGGTCAAATACATTCAAAAACAATAAAATAAGTTAGGAAAATGCTGATAAATTCGGAGAAAAAATTGTATGGAAAATTTAACCTTGGACGGCCATAATTTAGAACAAATTAATGTAAATACGTCATTTGTGTAACGTTTCGTAGATATTTTTGTTTTCAAAAAACTTCAACAGTACAACTGTTTTTAATATAATTTTGGCAATTTTTTAACAAAGTTCAATACTGCTCAAAAGTTTTTTTTTGTTTAATAAAACAGTACATGCAAACATATAAAAAAATCAAATTCTTCTACAAATTAATGAATTGCACAAAAAAAGTGTGGCCAAATGTTTAACCCAGAATTACATGCACTGCAATTAAAAGTACCAATAACATTCATGAACTCCGCTACGTCAAACTGTATATTTTAGGAACAAAAATTCAAAGTTATTCTTCTTCTTCAGGCTTAACTTTAAGCTTTACATTTATGTTGATAAAAAAGAATGGATTTTATTCTAATAAAAAAAAAAATACGAACACAAAAATTATTTCGGAAAACTCTAACGTTTAGAAATATTGGAAAAATGTGAGCTTCACACGTTAAATTAAGCTCACAATTTAATGTCCGCCATTTTTTGAACTGATATCTATTTTTTGTAAATTTGCAAAAAAGAAATTTGATATAAATCGGACAAAGTCTGTAAACCAAAATTAACATTATACATTTTTGAAAATATATAAATCAGATACATAGTTTTGAACGAAAACGTATCAGAAAACTGATAAAAAATACATATTTAATAATGAGTTTAGTGAGTCTAGCTTTAATGTTCACAATATTCTTTGTAATATGTATACATCATTATAAGCTGAAAACTATGGTAATTTATTGTGAAAAACATTTATTTTTAAATACCTACAAGAACAAAAAAACTGCTATGCATAATAAATATTAAAAGCTTTAGCTTTAACTTCTAGAACAACTTATAAAACATCGCTTAGAGTCAATATCTCCAAATTGAAATTAGGATATTTATTGACATCAATGAAATGAGCACAAAAGAAACTTTATTTCTTTATTAACTAAACTGTTCTTATACCTCTGAGTATGTACTATATTATGTATATAGAACTAAAAGTAGGTAAATATATATAAATTGTAAAATATTTATCCCCAAGGATATGTGTATAAAGAATTATTTCTTCCAAATTACCAAACAACACTCAAAGTTATTCTTCTTCTAACTTCTAACGGCTGCTTAACACACAGCACACCATCAGCCATCAACCATCAAACCATCAACCATCACCTCTCGCTTTTATATGCTTCTTCTTATATTTGTAAGCATTGAATTTTATTCCTTGGAATTAATTAATCGCCTATTGGCATTATTATGGGAATAAAACATCTGTTGAATATTGATATATCCGTGGTAGAATAAATTTCTATATTCCTTGATGGTTGTGGGTTTGTTGTATAATTTGTTGTTGTTAGTATGTCGTTTTCTCGTTGTCGTTTTGTCGGATTCGGATTCGGATCTGGGATGTGGATCCATGTTTTGCCTTTCGAACGAACAGCGACCAAGAACGACGACAACGACGCTACGAGGGTGGAAAAACAACTGATAGTTTCCACAATTTATGGGTTTCTACCAACTCCATAGAAAAGTTTCAAAAAAAAAATCCTTAGAGGAAAAAGGAGACTTGCGATGTAAGGCTTTTTATTGCAAAACATTCAAAAAAGAAAAGTGATGTAGTGCCACTAAAATAATACTTGACGGCGAATGGTGGTTTGGTGGCGTTAGTTGGTTGTTTGGTTTGGCGGCCTGAATGTATTGATAGTGATCTAGAAACACATATTTTTTTGGTTTTATTATTAGTCCTGAGAAAAGCGGCTCTATATGAGGGAAAGCCTATATAGGCAATATCGTTTTGTAACAGGAAATGTAGATTTTTGCATTGTGGGAAATAAATTATTTGAATTCAATCGATTTTATAGTTAAGAAAAATAATAACGAAACCATCAATATTTTATTGCATTTTCGTGTTCGCAGGGCATTAAGTTATGTATTTTATTTTTATTTTTATGCTAAACGAAAGAAAAGAAATCATTTTAACCTCTTTTAAGTGTGATTATAGCCAAATTTATGTACGAAATGGAAATAAAATCGATTTTAGTAGTTGTGAATCAAACCAGATTTCATTTTTTCATTTTATTGGGTTGCTTAACTAATATCATGAAGGAAATAACTTATTCCTTCCCTTCAAAAATGTCGATTTCACCACTCGTACTTTTAATAATGTCCATCGATTTAAGTCTAAGCCTATTGTTGAAAGCATAGTTTTGGGTTCAGATATTCTTTTTTTAACTGCACCACAAGAATGTGAAAATGATTTCGTGGTTTTTGGTTGGTAGTGTTGCTATTGGACATCTCTCATTTTAAGTGTCATGATGTTATTTCAATGTTTGTACAATTAAACTTAATATAAGAGTATTGATTGGAATGTAGCAACTATCAACGCACTATGCGATAATTTTAGGCATCATTATTGACATACGACGGAACCAAATAAACAAATAGGTGGTTCAATGTGGTTGTAGAAAACCGGTGCCAAGTGAATTGAAACTTTCAAACACCCATGTGTGCAAGTCACTTCAGGGATGGAGGGGATCTACAGTTTTTATACCAAATCCGATCGGATAATTTGAGAAAGTACTTTCCATGACAAGAAATACTCTTGGCGGATCTGTCAATTCATCGCAAACAAACGACGTGACGAAAGCAACCGATAAAATTTTAAAGAAACTTGAAAATAGTGGAAGTGTTACTGATGCTCGCTTAGTAGAAAAAATTACTTTAGAAGATCTTAGTTTAACGATTTCATCCCTTTTTTTTGCCGGAAACAATTCCATATGTCGTACATTTAAGATATTGGAAAGTTATGTGGTTCCAAGCCAAACAATATGACCATTTATTGCTTTACCTGGTGAGAAGGTAATTGGTCGCATAATTCAGGGCTTAAGTCAAGTCATTTGACCAATACGGCTAGGCAAAATACTGTGCTCATGCAAAGTTATAGACGAGATACGGCTTAAAATTACCGGTAAAGTGGAAACAGGGAACATTTTTACATTTCTTGACGTTTAAAGATTATAGAAGATACAAAAGAACTGAAATATGGATATTTGTCATCTTGAAAAATGTCGAAACAAAAAATGACATTACCTCCAAACTAATAGCATGAATAACTATTTTGAGATTTTGTAGTAGAAAAATCGAAGAAAAAAATTTAAAAACTTATAAACAAACACTACTTAAAGTTAGGTAAAACTAATTATTGGCTTGAATATGTTGGAAACAATAAAAATATTATCTTCAGACTAATTGTATCTTTTAAGTATTTTTGTATACAAAATTAAAATCTAAAAACAAATCGTTAAAAACTGATGATCGACCCTTATATTTCGAGAATGATAATTAAAATATTGACTTCAAAACTATTTTATTATTTGGTAAATGGAGTTAAAATTTGGTATAAACGCGTAAAGCTTTTTTTTTAATTAATTTTTAGTTGTCTCTCAAATATTTTTTCTGAATTTGGCTTCTTTCAATAGAAAAATACGTATTTTTTTATTGCTTTAGAAGGTTACCCCCTATAAATTCGTAATTTGTTTTTAAGTTTTCAACCCATTCCAATAATTTTTGTTCTGCCTCAAAAATATTTAATGATCAAAAATGTCATTTATTTTTATTAAACATTTTTTTGGAATTCTATATCTCAAAAACGGATAGTTATTTTTTACGAAAAAAATAAGAAAAATGTATATTCATAAGTCATGCATTTTATTTAGTTTTTCTTTCGAAACCCAAAAAAGGATTTTTGATAACAGATACGTTCTTCTTCCGAACAAAATACTTACTTCATTAGTGTTATATTTTTGATTAATATTTCAAACTAAGTTCTAATAAAAAAAAAAAACAGACTTATAAAATAATGAATAGTTTTCAAAATATTTTGTGGTCAATTAAAATACTCGAACTTTGTTTAACAATTGGAAACTATGTAATTTTGAACAAAATACAATGTGGGTTAGAAAGTTTTTTTTTTGCTAGTCGGTTTTTTCTTCTTCAAAAATAACTAAAATCCTCTAACAATGTCCCATTACAAAACCATGTTAGGTCCCATTAGAATTTAACTGCATTGATAGAATGTTACAAAAGTTCAGTTGGTCGTTTCGTTGGTCTATAGAACAACAAGATATTATGTCATATATCATGAATACGCATTCAAACTATAGTGAACAAACCGGAGGATAGTTTGATATTTAATGAAACAAAACACTAAACTAACCATCGAAAGTTAGAACTTTTAATGGCTTTTTTTCCATAAGTTAAGATGAAATATAGTATATTCTGGTTTTTAGAAATATTACAAATTGTAGGATAGCATTGCCCGTGGCTTAGTGGGAAGTACGTCATGGGAATAAAATCCCATTTCTGTGGCGTGGAAAAATGTTTTTTATTTTTGTTTATAGGAAAAATGACTCTTACGAGGAATTGACAACAGATTCTATTATCTTGTTTAAAAAATTTAACTTAGTCTTTCAAATTCAAAATAATATTAATTGAACTTTTTTAATTTCAACATTAAGCTCATATGGATATGAATAAAAATCTTAATAAATCCTTCATAATATGATATGTTACATATAACCTCAAATTTCCAGCAATTCAAAATTAAAATTTGTCCCTCTACGTCGTAAAGCTACAAATTTCTTAAAATTTTATCAAAATAGGCTATGTAAAAGAAAATATACTCAAAATATCAATTATACGGAAATAATAAATTAACTTTTGTTAATGCCTATAAACGTACAATTACATTTTGAAAATGTCAAATTGAAGTGAAAATTAAAATGTTTTAACAAATTCAAAGAACTCAAAAGCGATAATAGGAATAAGTATTTTACATAAATGCATTGTGATCTCATTTAAACTTTTGACATATAATTCCGAAATAAGTCGTTATTAATTCATAAAAATCGTAATTAATTTTACTTCACTAATTACTTTTGCATAACTATTGTTTTTGATATAGAATATTGTCAGTTGCAGTATATTTTGTTCGGCGTCATCATCCATATGTATGATGAGAAATTCGACAGGGTGGGTTATCTAGTGGTTTCTTTTAAAACTATAAGTTATTGTAAATATGAAAGCAGTTTTCCATTCGATATTAAAGTCAGTATCCTATCTCTGTGGAACTAAATGAACATTGTGTGTGGGCAAAACAGTACGTTTTTTTTTTTAAAGAGAAGTCTAAAAGGAAGCCCGCACTTCTTTTTCAAAATGTGTGCGAGAAGTTTTCGTTAACGTTCATTGTTGAACACAGAATATGCCTTCTGTAGACGATACCAGACTTTAAAGCTCAATTCACGAACATCAAGTAAGCATATCGGTCTCAACTAGTCAACATTTCATGCATTAGACTCAAGAGAATTCTGCACAAAATTCTTGGATTTTATTTGCTTCAAGGTTTAATTAATTTGACAGGCACGATGTTTCGATTTTTGTATGAATTCGAAAAATAAACTTTGTGATTTTTATATTGTCACTGACTCCACACAAAATAATACCAGAGGTCTTGGGTTCAAACCCTGCCTGTCCCATCTAAAGTTTTTCTCTTTCACGGGTACTGCCTCTTGCGTTGTAAGTCACTAGGCCCTAGTTCTTAACGAAATGTTGCGCCACCTAAATAATAATAATAATCCACAGAAAGTGACAGTTTGTTACCTATTGTGGGCCATAGTTCTTTGAAAATGAAGCCCGATCAATGTTATAGATGGTGGGCGTTACAGAGCCATATTAATTAACTTTTTTTAAATTGATGACAATGATTTAGACGACCTCTGGTTCATACAAGATGGAGTTTCATGCAACACAGCTCATACCATAATATTGGTCTCTTGTGCATTTGATTTTTAAATCGTGTTATCAGCAGTATTGGCGATGTAATATGGCTGCCTATAAACAGTAAGTTCACCCCTTTAGACTTGTTTGTTGTGTGGAACCTTTTAGAATCGATTTTATACCATGATTCGGTAAGAATTCAAATACTAAAATTTTCCACGTAATCTGTGTCCTACCGTCCGAAACCATAAACAAGGTCTTGGAAAATTTTCGTGACATAAAGTACTACAGCGAAATCATACCAGGTATCCACTTGAAACTCTGGAGTCCATTCACTTTTGTATAGAAACTAAATAGTTTTACTGTGAGAACTTAAAAAATTATGAAACTTTGGATTAAAAAATGGTTGAAATAGTGTCGCCTTTACTAGGTACAACATTTTTTTTTAAAAACATTCTTGTTCTTGGGAAGTAAGCTTTTAGTCCAATCTCCTTGAACCATTTGTACATAATATTTACAAATGTTTTCGATTTTTTCATCGGAAAAATGTTTTCTTAATGAAATGGCAATATTTAAAGCACTGATCTTAAGTCTTTGACATTAAACAGTAATTCTATTTTTAACTGGTAAGTTTAGTTCAAAAACAATAACGGAAGCCATTTATTCAATAAATTAATAACAGAATCCTTAAAAGTTCCACAAAATATACAATGTATGTAATTAATTACTTTTAAATAATGACAATTATAGTATCACAATAATAAAAGTTGATGAATTAAAAATGAAAAATCCTAAACCGTGCGTCGTCGTCGTCATCATATTTTTTCCTCGTTCTCTTGAAATAGTCTCATAGCTATTCCTGTAATTACATACATAAGTAGTTACAGATACATACACTTTTCATCCTTCATACCAAAATGAGACTTTTTGGTCTTTTTGATAGAATTGTCATATGATGGTCATTACAAAAAGAAGCGAAACAATGAAAACCAAAGCCATGAAAATGAGTAACATCCTGCAAAATGACGTACCTATTTAATTTTTATAAAATACATTTTTGTACATGTATACAATTCGTTATCTTTTATCCTATATATATAGAATTTGTGTTCAGTACATGTTCGTAACGTTTTATTGAGGTTATTCCGAAATGTTTATTGTTATTATGGGAGGTAATTAATATGATGAGTATCCTTTAGCTATGCATCTTCTGGCTTAAGTATGGTTGTTATTGTTTTTTTTTTATCACAATCGTTTTGTTTAATGATTTTTTGTTGTTGGTTATTAAACTTTTGTTTAAGTCATCATTGTATGTAAAATAATAGATGTGTGTATGTGTATGGATGGCGTAAATTTTCATTGACCCAAATGTTAAATTTTCATTGATTTTTCTTGAGCACATAAAAATTGTTTTTCTTTTTTTTATTGAGGAAGTTTGAGTATAAAAATTGACTCACAATTTTCGACAAAAGGACTTTACATTTTACTACTTAGTTATTTGTTTAAAAGTAAGTCATTTTTTATCCTTTTAAAAGTTCTAATCGAATTCGTTTCTTCTTTAAAATGTCATGTTAAAACCGTTTAAACAGTGACACTTCCTGAAAAAAAAACAAGCAAATGAAATGTCTAAATGTCAGACACTCACAATAACTTATAAGATATAACATTAGTAGAATAAATATTTTATGTATAGCAAAATCGATTTCTAAATTTATTAAATACTGAAATTTATTTGAAAATTTTACTTCATTGATGTTTTTCTGAAAAGTTAAACTGCATTTACTCGTATTTATTAAAAATCTTTAATTTTGTTCTATATCATGACAGGATGAATTTTTGATTTTTCTAATAAGAGGTTCATTTTGACAAGACGGATGTGTTGTTAGCCACCCTGATCATTTCCCACTATGGTGACTATGTTGAAAATTTTCATTTAAATAACTTTAAAAAGTATGCAATCAAAATCAAAAGGTGGATTTGTTTTCGGTCAATATAATGGAGAAAATGAAAAAATTAAGTTATAGGTTTTCAGTGTTTGTAGACTGATTGAAATTGGATTTTTATAAAAGTTTTACTAATATAAAATGAAATATTCTCAAAATATAAATATATATATAAAATGCCCATTAATCAATATAAAAATTATTCTGTAGAACTGACAATTTTAAAAAGTTTTTTGACTTAAAAGAAAAGTCTGTGTGTCTGTCTGTCCTTGTCCCTACTGATCAAATGGTCGCCGTGGGATCAATTAACTTTAAATTTGGAATATACGATTTTAAGTCGATTCACGTTCAACGTTTTATCATTTTTTTTAAGACTAAAAATGACAGTAGTCCCCAACAAGTTTGCTGGCCAAAAATTGACGATTTTCTCAAAAACGGTCCGATAGATCTTTTTACGCATTTACAATGTTCTAATAATATTTGATGATCAAAAATGTCATTGTTTTCATTTTTAATTATTAAAATACATCATTTTGTTTAAGAATTTTTATATCTCAAAAATGGGTCGTCTATGTTAACGAAATTGAAATGTTAAATTTATATTAATATGTTGCGAATAAATGCTTACTAAAAAATATTTTTAATTTAAAACTGAAAAGGGTTGCCTATAAAAACTGTTTAAAAAAAAACCGTTTGACGAATTTTAAATAAAATTGCGGTTTCTTCAAATAATAGTGCATTTTTATTTTTGAAAATATTTTTTTTTTTGGAGATACATTTTTAACTTTTAAAATATAGAAACTATTTGTAAATATACTATTTGTGAGACCCAGTCCGGCATTATTAAGATTATTCGATGAAAACCCGGATCTAGATGATTTAAAGGAACCAATCAGCATAGGTACAACATTGCTGAACTAGCAGCTTAGCTGGATTTTAAAAGAAATAAGACTGAATTCCTTATTCAAAAGTGGATCAAGTTCTTATCCTACTTTGTCCACCGGTTTCAAGCCTGCATGCCGATAGTGTGATTCACGATTTCATAAAAGTGATTTAGTTTCATCAACAAATACGTTAAATTTTACCCATTTTTTAAATACATAGCTTCAAAGTTTTAAATGTATTGTTAAAGCAAGTTTTGATCCATTTTTAGTAAAGGCGTAGTTTTTACTAGTCATGTATCGAAAGATGAGAGCTTCAAAAGTTGACATCTGCAAAAATATCGCGTTTTTCCAAATAAAACTTTTAATTGGAAACCCATTTAGAAACAATTTAAATAAGAAAGCAATGGCAATTGAAAATTGTTAAAATCTTAATATAAAAAAATGAAAATATCGTCCTCTCTAAGGTAAGATGGTAAATCAAAATCATTTTTTCATTTTCTATCAACCAATGAATTCACTTTCTGAACATTTTTTAAGATATCGATTCAAAGTTTTGTCTGCAAGATATGTAAACATTTTTTGTAAGTTCGGTGAATTAAGGTGAGCTTAAAAAATTTAATTCTGACTTATGTCACTTTGCTGCTGAGGGTACAAAACAAAGTATACGCTGGCTACGAGAATTTATGAAGAAGCCTGACTAAGAATATAAATATAAAAAGAAAATTCTTAATAGAAGTATGAGTTAGCGAGAAAGCTGAAATATACCTCTCCGCAGACAATATACATTATGCGAGGACACGTAAAAGTGTAGTGTTAAGTGGGAGACTTATACTTCTAAGACTTAAGAACCCAAGAAAGTAAGTAAGTTTAACATAGCCAAGCATACCAATAGTTACCAAAGAAAAAATATACATACACACATTGTTTGTTCTTTTTCTATGGAACTATGATCAAAAATATCAGCTGATCCTTAGTCTCTCTCGTATTTCTTATGTTTTTCTCTCCTTAGAATACAAAAATACTTCTAATACAACATTAACTTCATCCAAACACAAAATTTTGGTCACATAATGTTTATGCAAGAAATCAAAAATAAAAAGTGCATCATAAAAGAACAAAAAAGAAGCAAAACATAAGCACAAGCTTCCTTTCACATGTTGTGTCATATTGTATCCCGGTTGTAAACCCTTAGCTCATAATTATTCTAACAGCATGAACACCATCACCCGCCGTTATTTCGTCACCGCCGTCGCCACCGCCCTTGCTTCGGCACCACTACCGCCTTACCACTGTACCGCGCTGCGTTGACGGAGCGGTGCGGCGTTGTCGCACAAGGTTTTATAAATGAATTTTCAACAACGATAATGCTTGCCAATGGCGTTGCAAATAAAGTAGAAAGAAAACATCATAAAACCGACACAAAAAAAACCATGGCAGCACGAATTTCACGGTTGTCGACGAATGCTTCATGTTTATCCCCTAACAAGGACGTGTCTCTAGGATTCTTGTAAGTTAGCCTTTTCGTATATACTATACATACTTGTACATATGTATATTCCCTTAGGTTGGTTCTAATTTTTTTTTTTTGAATTATTTTTTGCAGGACGACAAAACTCTTTTGCTGTAACCTACCCATGTCCTGTTTCGTATCTATATCTGCATATGCACAGATATCTGCATCAGCTGCAGTGGTATTGCATTAACATCCTCCACATGACATTCTAATGATGTTTCTAGGCAAAATATTGTTATACAGATGACGATGACAACATCAGGTGCGGTATATCTGCTCTATAATACCTACCTACCTGGGATATGTACATTGCTTGCTTATGATGCTGCATCATGGACTCATGGTTTTCCTACAATTTTCACCTAGTACACAGCTTTCATCGCGCAAAAGGATCTGCAATTTTTTGTTTTGTATCCTTTCTTCCAGAATGGGAATATCTTTTTATGTTTTGTTTTTTTCTGGCATCCTACCTGCATATGGATACTTTATCATTTTAGGTGTTTCTGGAAAAATTGCACGTCCACAAGTTTGTGGTTTTAACAGCAAGTGGCTAGCGATATTTTTTATTTTTGTTTTGGTTTTTTTTTTTGTTTTTTTACGCAACAAGAGGAGGAATTTAATTTATTTTGGCTTGAAGTAGCTCCTGGTTTGAATTTCATGTCTTTTTGTTTTTCAATTTTTTTTGAGTTGGTTCTTATGACGCCTTTGGCATTTCATTTTTCTGGCTGTTAATTGGCATGTTTTTTTTTTAGTGCGCAATTTTCCGTGAAAACGGTATTTAGTTATAATTTGGTATAAGTACACAAAATAAGGACCTTTTACTGTTGGCAAGTCAGAAAAGGGGTATTTTGCATAAGAAAATATTTATGTATGATGGTTGAAAGTATGCCAAAAGTAAATGATAAAGATATTCCTTTGGGACAATGACGTCTCAAATGTCGTCCTTTCACATTATATCTTTGGGAAATCATGCTCAAAGGAGTTTGCAATCATTGAATAACTTTTACAGTTAATTGTTTGGGTAGGTGTAGGCCCAACTCATTGTCGCAAAATGTTAAAATGTATTGTTTTATAGCCTACACATTCTCAGGAATATAGGTAAAATTGTCGGCAGATCCTGCATTTCGTTCACGTATATACATAGGTGTTGTACACTTATGGATTCAAAAGGGGAGGGGTCGTAGGGTTCATGACTCCCCACTCGCTGAGAGATTATTTTTTATTTCCATTGTAATTCTCTTGAATTCAAAACTAATCGTATTCTGTTTATGGTTATAACCTATTGCAATCGCTCAGCACAAATTCATCAACGCTCCCGGTGGGGGGCGGTCGTATTAAGTTTTATAAGTCAATATATTCAACAATGATATTCAACAAAAAGCTGTTTGCATTTAGAAAAAACTGAAATCTTTGTCAATTAAGAATTTGGAAAATTATTAGTAATGCTTTTAATTTTGTTGTTGTTGAGACAAAGAACCAATACAGATTATTAGGTCGGCCATTCACAACCCAAAATAACTCCGCAAATTAGTATTTTAAGCAAGTGAGACTTTGCAAAGTTTTCAAATTTAAAACACTTTTGCTTCAGAGGACATGTCAAATATAAAATCGTTCTCTATATACGGCTTGGTATTGCATTGAAAAGAAGAAACGAATGCGGTCTAAAGAGCTGGTAATTAAAAATACAAAAACTTGGCCAAACAAAATTGTTAAGAGAATTAGAATTAACTTTTGAGGAAGATTTTCAAAATTATGTAAGTATGGAGAAGCATGTTCTTGAACAACTTCTGTCTCAAATGACACAACTAATAAAAAAAAGACACTATAATGAGAAAAGAAATCCGTTTATTATAACTCTTTTTGCTACCTTTAAGGTTTTTGGCCAGCAAAAACAGCTACGAAGATTCAAAATTCTTGACAGCTATTGTCTGCAAAGAATTATACAAACGGTCATGATGACTGCATTCTTAAGCTCTTTTTTGGTAATTTGTCCGGAAATTGTTTGTTATAATTTTCATAGCGTTCTCACGGTCTGCCTTTGATATTTTGATATATTTTTTTTAATTAAACGGTCGAATCCTTGATTTATCATAATCCGCACAAGCAAACCCATTTACAACATAAACAATCTGAATGGCCAGCCTTAAGAAGAAACGTTGAATATGAGATGGTCAATTTAAAAAGTACAAACACTTTCAAGATCTTAAAAAAGCTCTAGAACTGAATTTCAAGAATATAAATGTCCCAAAAACAGCAAAAGTGACATTTTCGTTAAACTCATTGCTAATTGAAAAACGATGAACGTTTCATATATATTTTTTAATATAAAAGCTTTGAATCACATAAGCTCTGTAATTTGTGAGTGCCACACTTATGTTTCTTCTCAACTTATATGTTTACCTTAGTTTGATTTTATTTAAGTTTTATAGATTTTATATACAACTTATATACATTTTTCTCTCAACAATTTTTAAGTTGTGTTTTTAAGATCAAAATATGTTCAAAACGTTCACGTAAAGTAATATTTTTTTTTAGAATTTGTCTTCAGCATAAGATCCAATCTACGATTAAGCAGACTTATCAGAAAAACCTCGACTGAATATAACCACTTAAAATATTCTGCCTGGCTACGGCCAGTATTTGACATTAGTTGCAAATTTTTATTTCACTTCCGTTCGCCTCTGCCTTTTTCGATTCCTCACTCATACATCCTTAAATATGTGTCTATTTACATACATACATATGTAATTTTCGGATAACGGACTAAGATTTAGAATTCTGCATTTGAATAACGGCGGCGTCGAAGACAACACGGATTGAGCGAGAACAAACTAAAATTTAAGCCAACTGGCAAAATATCTTTTTTATAAAATTAAATGAATAAAGTATTTTTTGTAAAGTTGTAAGAAGCTCTAAGTTTTATATTTTATTAAGTTGTCTGAAAGTTTGACAACATTCTTAAATTTTAATTAATAAATTCGTGCTCAAAAATATGCCCATCAATAGAACGCCACCGCCTGTGTCTCAAGGAAATGATAATGAGGCAGGCCACCCAATTCAAGATGATGACCAAAACGAGCTGCAACAACATCAGCCGCAGCAGGAGCAGCAACACCATCAGGCGCCACGAAATAAGACACCAAAGGCCAGAAGGAATCCAGCAAAGTGCAGGATTTGTGGAGAAGGGTATAACCAGGAAATGGTGTTCTGCGACGGGGTATGTAAACATTGGTATCACTATATTTGTGTAGATATAAGTCGTAGTCAGGCAGAAATTATTTCTAAGTGGTTTTGCGAGGAGTGCTCAATATTAAATCTGAGGAAAATTGATGCACTACATATAAAACTAATAAATCAGATGAAGGTAGTAGAAAAAAATGTTCTTGAGAAAAAACGTAAAACAGTTATAAATAATTCTTATAAGAAATGGTTAGGGTTTAAAGAGGATTATATAAATTTGAAAGGATCATTTGTAGATTGCCAGGGTGCTCCGCTTCCTGAGCCCAGGTTAGTTTCTGTTGGTTCGACAGGCTTGCACAATGAATCGGATAGACGTTCAGTGTCCTCCATAAGCAGTTCGTCAACACAAAGAAATTTGCGTTTGAATCTTATTCAACAACGACGTGACATACTAAGGGAACAGCGAGACAATCTACAAAAAGAGCAAGAACTTTTGAAACGCCAAGAAGAATTCATTGACGAAATGTCAGAAAGCGAGGACGATGTGGGATGGATCAATGACGAGGTGCCCATCCGTAGTAGTAGGAACCAAGTTATGAACCCATCGGCACCTGCTTTCAAACCATCATCTACGACTGCATTTAAGCGAATACCTACACCAATGCTGCATCAACCAACCGTATTTGAACTTCCAACACCACTGAGCCAGAGGGAATTGGCTGCCAGGAAGGTTTATAGGGAACTTCCAACCTTTACTGGCAATCCTGAGGAGTGGCCACTCTTCAAGAGAATGTTCGACCAGTCCACTCAAGCTTGTGGGTACAGCATTGACGAAAATCTTATGCGTCTCCAACAAGCGCTAAAAGGAAGGGCACGGAACCTGGTTTCCGGCCAATTAGCAGAGCCATCGTGTGTACCACAAATTATAAAATCTTTAGAAATAGCGTTCGGCCAACCAAACGTAATTTTAGAAAGTCAATTAGAAAAATTCGCTAAACTTTCTGTAGTCAAACCCGATAAATTAGAATCCATCCTAGAGTTTTCCACTGCTGTAACAAATCTCAATGCGGTGATGAAGGCTTCGGGACTCGCGAGCCAGTATGATAACCCACTTCTTCTTAAAGAGTTACTCAAGAAACTTACAAACGATATGAAGATGAAGTGGGCTACGTTCTCAATGGACAGGGAAGTTAAAGGTGTTATTGCGTTCGGTTCCTGGTTAGAGTTGGAAGCAAAAAAGGTGTATGAAGTACTTCCAATTTCTGAGTTAAGTATTAGTAGGAGGGAAGTTGTTCATAACGAAAAGTCGAATAGCAAAAGTAGGGTCAATGTTCACATCCAAGCTAAACCATATTCAACCTGTTTAGTATGTGCAAGCCAGTGTAAGAGTCTAGAGGCATGTGATGTTTTTAAACAAATGTCTTCTTTAGCCAGGTGGGAAAAAGTTAAGGAGTTAAGACTCTGTCGCCAGTGTTTGACTGCCCATGCAATTAAATACCCTTTTGTATGTAAGAAGGCAGTCAAATGTAGTTTCACCGGTTGTACGAGAAAACATCATCCGTTAATGCATCAAGATGTCATCAGTACCACACCAATAGTAGTAACATCACAGAACAGTCATACCAATGAGGGTGACTGTTTTCAGTTCCAGTATATACCAGTCACACTTCGTAAGGGTGACAAAAGGGTTACTACATTGGCGTTCCTCGATGGTGGTTCTAGTGGAACAAGAATAGAAGAAAGTGTTGCAAATGAACTGGGATTAAATGGACCTAAAGTTGTATTGCACCTTAAATGGACAGCAGACGTACGTCGACAGGAGGATTCTACTAAGGTCTCAATGGTAATTTCAGGGGTATACGAAGGTGCCAAGGAATTCGAAATACCTGTTGCTCATACAATAAAGGAGCTAGGTTTACCAAGGCAAACCCTAAAATATGATGACCTTGCCAGAGTACATCCTCATCTACGTGGGCTTCCAGTTAATTCTTATATTCAAGAACAACCAAGGATAATGATAGGCCTAAGCGACTGGCATCTTGCTGTTCCTAGTAGGACTCGACTAGCTGAGTGGAATGATCCTGTGGCAACAAAGTGTAAGCTGGGATGGTCAGTGTTTGGTTCAAGTAGCTCATCCAAAAGCCAGAATATAAATTACCACATTGAAGAGTATTCACATCCAGACGATGAAAACTTGGACGATATGATGAGGCATTTCTTCTCCGTGGATAGTTTGGGAGTAAAAATACCAAAATATGACCTGATATCTAAAGAGGAAAGTCGTGCTAAGATGATAATGGATGAGACAACAAAATTCGATAAAAATCGTTTCGAAACCGGCTTACTTTGGCGCTACGATGATCCTGTACTTCCAGACAGTAGACCCATGGCCAACTTCAGACTTTTGTCACTGAATCGTAGACTGCAGAAGAATCCAAAACTGAAAAGCGATATGCAAAATCAAATCGATGATTACATCAAGAAAGGATACGTCCGTAAGCTGTCCGCTGAAGAGTTACGACAAAACCACAAGCGAATTTGGTATCTTCCATTGTTTCCAGTGGTTAATCCGAACAAGCCTGAAAGATTGAGAGTGGTTTGGGATGCAGCGGCGAAAGTAAATGGAGTATCATTAAACTCACTTTTACTTAAAGGTCCTGATGCGCTTCCAGCACTACTAGGCATTCTTATGAGATTCAGGGAAAATGCAGTCGCTATTAGTGGAGACATTTCTGAAATGTTTCATCAGATCAAAATTTTACCTAAAGACCAACATGCCTGCAGATTTTTATGGGATGACGGAAATGGAGAAGCAGTATACATCACACAAGTTATGACATTTGGAGCGACGTGTTCACCAAGTAGCGCTCAGTTTGTCAAAAACCTAAATGCCAAAAAATATGAAAAAGATTATCCAAGAGCAGTTGAAGCGATCATCAAGAACCATTATGTGGACGACTTGCTCGATAGTCTAAGAACACCAGAAGAGGCAATTGCACTCGCCAAAGATGTCAAAATGATTCATAAAGCCGGAGGATTCCACATCAGGAAGTGGAAATCTAACTCAAGAGAAGTGATGGCTGCCTTAGGAGAAGAATCTTCGGAGGTTAGTGACAATTTTGACCTAGATAAGGAAACTGTTTATTATACCGAAAAAGTATTAGGAATGTGGTGGGATACCAAAACTGATTCACTTACATATTCCTTAAAGTTTAACAAAGGCAACAAAGATGTTCTTAGCGGTGATCGTAAACCAACAAAACGAGAAGTATTACGGGTGATGATGTCCATTTTCGATCCTCTCGGCTTGATAGGTCACTTCACCAGCTACTTGAAGGTTCTCATGCAAGAGGTTTGGCGGTCTGGAGTTCATTGGGATGATGAAATTGAAGACGATCATCAGGAAAGCTGGCTTCGATGGTTAAATGAATTGAAGCAAGTTGAATCAGTCCTCATCCCAAGATGTTACTTAGCTGAATCAACATGGGATCTTGCAGAAACAGAACTTCACGTCTTTGTCGATGCTAGTAACACCTGCAGTGCTACAGTGGCAAACCTTCGCATACAGTCAAAAGATAATATTACTTGTTCATTGTTAGGTTCAAAAACAAAAGTAGCGCCCATTAAACTTATGTCGATTCCACGACTGGAATTAGTTGCTGCATTGATTGGAGCAAGATTCGCCAATAGCATTCGTCAATCTCTAGCAATCCGTATTCATCGCGTGGTGTTCTGGTCGGATTCAGTAACAGTTCTGAGCTGGTTAAGAACCGATGCAAAATCAGTGAAAGGGCAATTCGTAGCCTTCAGAATAGCAGAAGTGCAAGAGATATCTAACATCGCCAACTGGAGATACGTACCGTCAGAAATGAATCCAGCAGATGACGCGACTAAGTGGAAAAAGGGACCATCATTGAACATGACTGATCGTTGGATGCAAGCACCGCAGTTTCTTTATGAATCCGAATTAGAATGGCCTGAAGATATATCTTTACATCAGGAACGCCATCATACAGCTGTCGAAACATTACATCAAACAACAGAGCCAGTGATTTCAATAAAAAGATTTGAGAATTGGAACAAGATGTTAAGAGTTACCGCATTTGTCTGCAGATACATAGATGCCCTAGGTGGTACGACAAGAGGAAACGATTCCTTTTCATCACAAGAGTATCAGCGAGCAGAACGTGTGATTTTCAGAATAATTCAACTTGAGGGATTGTCTTCCGAAGTTAATTATCTTTCAAAGCCAGAAAACCTCATATCAAAAAAGAAACGTCCCCATAGTGCCAGTAACATATTCTCAATGAAACCATATTTGGATGAGAATAGAGTGATAAGATCACTAAGCCGTATAGACAACGCAAGTTGTTTAAGCTTTAACTCGAGGCGGCCAATAATTCTTCCACATGATCATCATGGGACGCTGCTGCTGGTACGAAACTATCACGAAATATTCCGTCATATTAATCATGAAACGGTGGTGAATCAATTAAGAAAAAAGTACTATATTCCGAGAATACGACAGGTTTTAAAACGAGCTAGAAAACTTTGTAACCGTTGCAAGATAAGAATGGCCAATTCTACTCCACCTGAAATGGCGGTTTTACCAGAAGTACGAGTTGAAGCATTTACACCTCCCTTTTCTAACACTGCAGTGGACTATGGAGGCCCATTTGAAATAGTAAATAGCCGAAAAGTAGAAAAGAGGTGGATCTGTCTATTTACATGTCTGGTAACTAGAGCTATCCATATCGAAATTGCCTACAGTTGCAGCGCTGACTCATTTATACTTTGCTACAGGAACTTTTTATGTCGAAGAGGGTCAGTGAGAAAAATGTTTAGCGACCGAGGCACCAACTTTATCGGAGCTGAAAAATTACTAAAAACTAGCTTAAAATCAGTCGATCATCAACTTATTGCGGAAAAGTTTGTGAATTCAGAACTGGAATGGCATTTTCATCCTCCAGCATCACCTCACATGAATGGATGTTGTGAAAGGCTTATAAAATCTGTTAAGATCGCCTTATACGCGGTGAGCAACGTCACATCATATAAACCTAACGATGAGCTTTTTCGTAGTTTTTTGATGGAGGTTGAGGACATGATCAACTCTCGGCCACTAACCTATCTACCACTCGACAGCGAACAGTCCGAAGCCATAACACCTAACCATTTTCTTCGTCAGTCACCTGGAGGGATGATACCACTTGGCAACTTCAATGATGATACAAAGCTACATAAATCAAATCTGCTTATGTCACAGCTTCACGCGAGACATTTTTGGAAACGTTGGATCGCCGAGTATCTACCTACACTAACTAGGCGAGAAAAGTGGGACATGCAGACTGAACCATTAGCAGTTGGAGACATCGTACTAATAATTGATGAAAGGAGCCCTCGCAACCAATGGCAAAAGGGAAAAATCATAAAAGTCAACGCCACTAAAGACGGTCAGGTACGCAGTGCAACCGTACAAACTGAATCCGGAATCTACCAAAGACCTTCAGTAAAGCTTGCTAAGTTGAATATATCAGCGAAGGAAGAGGTACATTTGTGAGAAGCCTAGAGAAATGTACCGAGGGGGAGAATGTCAGAAAAACCTCGACTGAATATAACCACTTAAAATATTCTGCCTGGCTACGGCCAGTATTTGACATTAGTATTAGTTGCCAATTTTTATTTCACTTCCGTTCGCCTCTGCCTTTTTCGATTCCTCACTCATACATCCTTAAATATGTGTCTATTTACATACATACATATGTAATTTTCGGATAACGGACTAAGATTTAGAATTCTGCATTTGAATAACGGCGGCGTCGAAGACAACACGGATTGAGCGAGAACAAACTAAAATTTAAGCCAACTGGCAAAATATCTTTTTTATAAAATTAAATGAATAAAGTATTTTTTGTAAAGTTGTAAGAAGCTCTAAGTTTTATATTTTATTAAGTTGTCTGAAAGTTTGACAACAAGACTGAAAAAGAAGATAATAATAGGGTCCTGAAAAATAAGTCAACAAAAAGCCAGAAGATTCTGCACAACAGATTTTTCTACAAAAAAGGTGACATTTTCTGGCAAATTGGCTTCTTTTTTTTTTGATATTTTTGTATCGTTTTTCGAATTTATAGAATTGTCAACAAGAAGAGAACATATTATTTTTGGAAAAAATATAATTTCTAACTTCTCTGCTCGAAATTCACCGAAAACCCTTAAAAGTATTGAATTTAGAATCGTGTTGTAACCTTGGAATGCATTCATATGTAGGGAGTCGTCCAAATTAAATAGTTAGACCATATCTTGCTAGACAACAATGTTGTAAAATAATCTAATAACTAATGTTATCACTTTAGCCCTTGAAATATGTCAATGTATGGTTGAGATACATTTTATGCTATTGAAATTTTGTCAGCATCCTTTAGAGTATATTAAACAACATTTTTAAGCAGTGCTTAAAAACTCATCTCTACGTTAAGTGTGTGACCCCGTGTTAGTTAAAAGCTTGGATACGCCTTTGGTGTTGCAACATTGAAACATCGGATTCAAATTTATCATCCACTCTACGAATATTTCTTAGGCCCTGAAAATGGATGGCGATGTTGATAGCATGATTTTAATATTTACGCGAGTAAGTACGGCTTCGGTGATTTAAAAAGAAAACTACTTATTTTTATGGTAGCCAGTCTGACAAAATGGCAGCTCCAGCTGTCAACTGTCAACAAGTTTTCAAGTTCCTATTGGATTGGAAGTCCTTTTATAAGTACTTTTGTATAAATAGAGTAAGGTCAAATCTTGAATCAATAAGTACACACTTTTTAAGGGTCACTTAAAAAAACCATTTCCTTCCGGTTAGATAAGCGTTTTACTTACAAAAATTTAAATAATCGCTTCAAGTTGTTTTCTTTTTATTGTTATGAATCATTTTTGTAATTTTTTGTTTGTTCTGGTTCTTTTTGTGATTACTCCTATTAAATATTATATTCACATCTTTTAAACAACTCATATGAGTATGTGTGATGCTTTTATTGTTATATGTATACAATTGTTGCAGATTATGTTTATTTTCCATTGGGGCTCAAATTGACTTTAATAGTCAACAAGGGGAAAGATGACATATCCTCTTCTCGTATATATCCTTTTAATACATTATATCATATACATATCCTATGAGAACACACTTATGTACAAATACATATATGTACAACACAAACATAAGATATTCGGAAAATATTATAAATCACATGCTGACAACGTTATTAAATCCTATAATAATACAAGTGTTAAGTGTCAAATCAAATTGTTAATACTGTATAGGATATGGAAGAGCTGAAAGAGCACGCTTTCTGATATTATGTTTTGCTTGGGCTCACTGAAATCTCTGGATTCTGGAAGGATGGTTTAACATATGATTATTTTTTTTATTGATTTTGCAGAAGTTGTGAACATACAAAATAAATGTAAATGTTATAAGAGGACGATGTAATATGATTGTGGACAATTTGTAAGGCTAAACAAATAAGAATTTAATAGAACGATGTGAATGTTATGATTGTTATGTAATAAAATTTTATTAAGTTAACTTTGTTGGTGATTTTGATTTGACCAAAAATATGACCAATATAAAACACTCTTTTTGGTTCCAAAAAAGTCTGAAAAACGTTTGTACTTTCGAAAATATATTGTATATATTTATAAATGAGTCATTTATTTGGGTTTATTAACGATGTATATGAAAATGTGTAAGAGAAAATAATAACAACATGAATAAACTTAATTCCACACATTATCAATCGTTTTTATTATAATTTTCTAAAAAAAACTTCTGAACATGATACAGACAATTTTATTAATCTTAAATTTGTTGCGTTAATTCTTATTTGTACGTACTAAAGAGGTTATATTACCCTTAACAAGTTAAAACAAAGAGCAAGCGTAAGCAAAATAGGGTAGCACAGAGTTATGTAAAGTATTTCACATTATTGATGGGCAGCTGAGAAGAGAATCTTTATGCTTCACGGTACGTCTTATATTGGTCATAGCCTGAGTTGAATTGTATATCTAGAAATGAGAGTGCGAAATGGCTATGGGCTATTTTAATTGAATATTACTTGTAAGAATAAGAATAAAATATTTCATTGATGTTGAAACTGTGTAAACCTTTTGAATACATAGTTATATCCACTTTTCAATGCCCGTTTGAAAGGAGCACCTTACTGTGAGTAATGAGTATATGAGCTATACTTAAGTTGTTGACTTGTAGGTTTCAAGATGCAAATTGAATTCTGTCAGGAGAGCTCTTAACAACATTTTCACTATGTTGTATATGTGGTCATTCACTTCTATGTGTGATAGGATTAAAATACTTTTGTTAACGTCAAATTGTCAAAATTGACTTCGGAGTAGTTAAAGCAATTGTAACATTAAATACGAATAATATGTTTTTATAAAAAATGGTATTAATTTGAAAAGAAATCAACTCACCTACACATCGAATTTTGTTATAATAATGGAAAAATTACAAACATTGTGTTAGGTCACGAATATTTCCACAGAATACAGAATATTAATTATATCGATTGCATACTTCTCATAAATGTTTTGTTGAAAATAAAATTCTTACAAAATATACATATTAAATTATTAAGCAATAGTTGTCAAGGAAACTAGTAATGATAAAATTAAAAATGTAATCAAAATCGATATATTTTGAAAACTGTTTTATCGTGTTGTGAGGTCTAAACATTATAGAAGAATCAATAGAGAAATTCTAATTTTCCATCATATGAAATGTATATTTACCAAACAAATATATGGCATTCCCCGTATAGGTCAGGTACACATAAGATTAAGTAAAGAGAAGATTATAAAATATAGATATACATACATTTTCTTAAAATTCCAAATCACTGCATATCACTGTTCATTTAACCATTAATATTTTTCAGGGGTGGACTAGATCACCAAGGTATGTAAGTTGGTTTGTAAAAAGTAAGATATGCCATTAAGAATAGAAAACTATATTGGCTTAGTGTTGAATTTCAAGTTCTCGGTGGCCAATTGTAATAGGCACTTTAAGAAAAAAAAAAAACGGTCTGGAAACTTTGCTAGGAGACTGTAATTGCAATAATTTTAGCATTTTTATTTTGTAGTATATTTTAAAGTTTTTGTTGAAGTGTGTTATAGTTTCATTTATAGTTATGGAGTACATTTTAGTTGCGATTTGTCAAAAAAAGACAACTTTAAAAATGACAGCTGCTTCAATAATAAGTCTTACAAAATGAGACCTCGTTTTGGAAAACACTTTTTAGGTTTTTATTAAGTTATTAGTCAAAAATTTAAATTGTTTTTTATTAAAATGCTGTCAGTTTTTTTTTGTTTCATGAAAATCAAGTTTAAATGTTTTTTTTACTGTGACCTATTTATCACAAAAAACCAGCATTTCGCCCCTGCTACCTACATACGTAAGATAAATGTTTAAGGAAACATAAACTTCTTACAGAGTTCAATTTATAAAAGCTTAAATATTACTGTCTTTAATGTTAAGTGAAATCTGTTCACTACCAAAACAAACAGTATGCGAGTACGAGTACGAGTATTTCTATTATAAATTCTATCAGAGTATGCGATTTTAGAAGAAGAAGAAAAAATAAAGAATCATATCTAACATTAGCATAAGCATGTTCCACGTTCATTTTATTTAATCTTCATCTCACATAGCATAGCAATCCTTTTGAATTATTTTTATTTTGTATTTTTTTTATCTGATTCTATTTAATATTTAGGTTATAATGCTTTCACCACAAAGAGATTACTATTATTCAAAAGGTTTTTTATTTCTTTTTTCATATACGAGTACGATACGCATTATAAATACGTAGTCATACGTATGCGTGTATGTATGTATGTATGTACATTGTACATGTATTTATATATCCTTTATAGAAATAATTTTGAACTTGATGCTATAGGTTGCAGCTGATGATGTTAAATCAAATCGACCCCAATTTTTTAAAAGCACGTGTAAGAGAATTTAAAGCATCTTTTATTTCTTCTGCAAACACAATTTGACGGTTGAAAATTTACTAGATGTTTTCTTTTTTTTTCATTTGTAAACATGTGTCTGATTTATAAATTATAAAAAGGTTTGAATTGAATTTAAAAATATTTTGAAGAACATAATTTTATCAGAAATAAAATCTTAGTTTTCTAAGATGTGTGTACACAAGCACACACAATTTTGAGAAAAATTAAATTGACAGTTTTTTTTTAAATTAAAAACCTAAAAAAACATTACTCAATGTTGGTAAGAATTAAATTTCGACTCAAATATCTTTTCAAAAACTTGAGATTATGGTTTAAAAATTATTTTCTCTTATAAGAAATACTGTTTTCAACATTGTAAAATTTTGAGAAAAATAGAATTGACAGTTTTTTTAACAAAAAATAAAAACTTGGAAGAAAATTTTACAAAAGTTCGTAAAAATTGACTATGGACACAAATACCGTTTCAAAAATTATGGCTTCGAACTGATTTCCACTTATAAGAAATATTGGTTTCATTGGTTTTTTACAAAAAATAAAAACCTAATCAAAAGAATTAATAAAAAAATAATTCAAAAATTAAAAATATTGTCTTCAAGCTTTTTTATTTCACAGAAAATATTGTTTTCGATCCATCATTCCGTTTTTTCATACAAAAATTAAATCTAAAAAATAGTACACAAATTTGGTAAAAATTGATGTTCACGTAAAAATTTATTTAACAAAACTAGATTTTCAAACTTAACTAGTTCTTTGTATGCAAAATATTGTTGGTAATATTAAATTTTTCAAGAATAATTCAACTGACAACTTTTTTAACCTAACACGGAACCTTCAAACTTTTAAGGAAGACAAATAGACATACGGGATGGGAAGTTATCATTATTGGGCGCATCCCAGCCTCTTTTCTGGACTTTTAATTTGATTGGACCCTATACTCCTTCGAAAAAGGGGCTTTGGACACTGTTATGAGATTGGATCTTATACTACTTCGAAAATGAGGTTGGTCCAACTCTGCGCATATACATCACGCTATCAAGCTACTATTAGTAATTTTGTTTTTAAATTTATTTTCAACAAAATTAAGCTGCGCGTTCAAACAATTTAATTTTTGAGAAAATTTGACTGTGTTATTGTCCGTAGTAGTAATAAATATTAGCCAACAAGATCATCTGATTTTTATCCTGTTTTTGTGACCTCGTTAAAGCAAGTATTTATGCCAATGCTCCACTATTTGTTGAAGAACTTAAATGTGAACTTTGTACATTTTTTGAATACAAACAGCAGCCAATGTGCAAGTTGGTTATTGGAAATTTCGTGAAAAGGATATGGTGTTAACACCAATGTAGGAACAGTGGTCAATTGGGTGAAATTATTTTTCATTGTTAATGGTAAAGCTTCCCTTTTAAAGTGTATAAATACCCATTGATTTAAAAAAAAGACCCTGTAGTAAAATTTAAACTTTTTTGATAACAGTTTTTCGACTCATACCTTAGATTGTTATTAAAACTTCAAATTTAAACAAAATTATTGTTTATTTACATATATTATTTTTCTCGAAAATAAAACTTATTACCATTTAAAACACATCCCAAAAAAAGAACACTTGTAGTAAATTAATAATTTACCTATAATTACATTTCCTCTCTATTTTGCTGCCTTCTGTTTAGATTAATTCAAAATATTCACAAACATCCACTCAACTCAACAATACAAAAAACTACATTCATTAGAATTTGAGAAAAATTCATGTGTCACCAATGTCTATGATAGCCTTTCGCCCACAAAAACCAATATTTAAAATAGTCAAATTAATGGTAAAACATTTGCGTGCAATTCAATGTTTGAATTAAAAATAATCATAAAAAAAGCTTTGACCAGTAGATAATAATTAAATTAAAACCACTACTTTTAATGTCATTAAATGAAGTGATTTCAATTTGCGTATGTACCACAATTGTTATTGAAATACCTCTTATTTACAGATGCATCAGTGTAGAGTATATTCGATATTATGCTTTATGTGTTGTTTTTTTGTATAAACATTAAAGATACCCTACGTTAATTCGTGCAGGTGTAGATGTTGAGAATTAAAATAAATTCAACAATTTACGATACAATTTTTATACGTTTTGACTTTAACTGAAGGTACGAGTAGAATCCAATTTCAATTAAATATTTACAGCTCTTTGTCATATGCTAGATAGTGAACTGTTTTGAAATTAAATTTTGCTAACTACATCTTAATTCAATCCTTCAATTATATAAATATATTTTACGGAAATCCTTTAAAATTTAAATATTTGGTTATATTATCAAAATAATTGCAACAGTGCTTACAAATATTTGTCAATTATTGTTTGTTGTCATTTGGGCATTAATTATTTCGAAGAAAAATTGCTTTTAAAGGGTATTAAATACTAAATACCCTTATAATGACATTCCCTATTTTAATTGCTTTAGAAGGGTATTTTCCTAAAAAACCGTTATTAACTTCAAATAAGAAGTTATGGAAATCGGTCCGATTTGACGAATTGAAAATTTTGACATTTATCGTCCTTTTATGCTCAAAGCTTAGAGAGCGTATTTACATACGTTTGTACATCCGTACATTCGGGACGCTTTTTTCTTTGTCCATATCTCAAAAAATAATAGAGATATCGACTTTAAATAAATTTTGCTACGCAGATAATATGCAAAAAGATGCAGAAAGGGCTCTTAACAAATTTTTGTGGGTGGTTTTGTTTAGTATAGTATTAAAAAAAAACAAGTGAAAATGTTGGTTAACACAAAATATCTCACGAACCAAGTGACTTGAATCAAATTTTATCTCCAAAATAATTTTTTCAACGAAGATTTATGTTTTTGACATCTGGTAAAACTGTGAGACAAATCGAATTGGAAGTTTTCTTACAATAATTAAAAACCTAAAAAAAAGTTAATAAAACTTGGTGTAAATTAATTTTGACTTAAGTATCTTTTCGAAAACTAAAGATATTGGCCTTAAACTAATTTCATCGGATAGAACGTATTGTCTTCAACATTCAGCAAAATTTTTATGAAATTTCGAAAGTAATTTGTTTAATAAAAATAAAAATCTACAAAATAAAGTAAAAATGTTAATTGTTATAAAAATGAATTTTCAATGTTGTTGATGTAAAATTCGTTAGTTGAAAATAGTCTTAATTCAAATTTATTTCATTGAGTTGCAAAACAAATTTTCTAAGCAAAGTTGAATGCGTCAGCTAGTCATAAAATTATATTTAAATTTTTTTTTATACATATTTTGATGTTGATTTGGGCTGAAATAAAACTGTTTAAATTGATGTTTGTATTTTTCGCTTCTAGGTATATGCAGTCAGTCCAATGTGCGCTCTTTGGGGTGATATCGATATTATTGCCCTCCCGTTGCAAGGACATATCCAACAATATTGACCAAAAAAGTGGCTTTCTTTTCCTAGTATTTATAAAAACAGTAAAAGTTTAATTGATCAAAAATTCAGCTACAAACTCAATCAATTGAAAAGGTTAAGTATACAACCTTTCATAAATTGTATACACATTTTATACATACATATATGAACGTGGCTGTCTAGAGGTTATTTATTTAATTTAATCTCTTGGTAAAAATATCAACCATATTGACCAATATTTCTATGAATACCATAATTTTGGATAATATGTTCTGTCCATACATAATTTTATTCCAATTCATAAATTATGTAATCGTAAATATTATATTAAAAAATAACCAAAGGACAAAAAATCCATTTGCAAATGCTATCCTTGGGCTACATATTTATAAAAAAAAAAACTCAGCAACAACAACAATACAGAAAATTACCAAAGAAAACCAACAGAGAAAATGAAACAATGAAAATTCATACTCATTTGCATATCCTTTTTATAGGAAACAAAAGGAACATGTAATACAAAGAGAAAATAAATACGTATAACAAAACTTCAGAATAATATCATTTAATATATAAAAATCCAATGGGATATTTATCAAAAAAAAAAAAAAAAACAGAAGGATATTTTTGATTACGAACAAATGGTGGCAGAAGTACTTACCTATCCACTTATACCTTTTCTTTATTACAACCAATCGATTTTATGTTACGGTCTTCCATTTTTCCATCTTTAGTTTCGAATCATCCAAAACCAAATCGCTTATACGTTAGGCCTTTTTAGTTTCCATAATTCAAAAATAAAAATGCTAAAAAACAGACGGAAAGAGCGAGTATCCTCAAATGAATAGATCTTCATCATGTTTATCAATAAAACGTGTTTGCTTACAGGCAAATTGGATTCTGAGCACGTTTTTTCATTACATTAATTCTGAAAATGGTGCGTTTCATATGTTTGCTATACGTCACCTACTTACATACATAGATTCACAATACTAACATGGATTTGAATGTCTTGAAAGAAAATATCCTTGAAGGTCCTTTCTTTAATTTTTTTTAGTTCTGTTGTGTTATTTTTGTTGGAGGAACAAAAGAAAAATCTATGATAAATAGCCCTAAGTGGAATTTATTTATGTACCGGATAAGCTTTTCATATACGTATATTTATTGAAGTTCTATATTTTCTCCTTGAAGTCGTGAGATTTATGGCCAAATCATTGCAAGGATGGGGTGCAGACGGCCGAGATTCTCCAAATTGATATTTTGACTAAAGGGCAATTAATAGTAATTTCTGTTTAAGTCGGAAACGTATTTAAACTTATTCTGTTGACGTTCATAATTATATCACCGGAAACGAATAAATTCGCATGCCTTGGGATCTTCCTGGCTCATCACTTCTAAAACAAACTTGACTTTCATTCATTTTCCATGGAAAACAACTTCTTTTAATTGCAATGACGGTAGCTCCGAATTATTGGAATCTAATCTTTTATTGAGAGTCATTAAAATCGACTTAAACCTTTGGGGTATTTTCGATATCGATGACATTTTAAACGTGACTATATCCCAATCGCACAGACTTCAAAAATAACGTGGTATGAATATGGACAAAGACTCACAGTAAATGATTTTATTCAAATATTCCCATGATGATGATATATGTAGTCAATCGAATAAAAGGGTTAGAATTCCTTTTTTTGTGTGTGTGTGATATAGAAATAATTAATACATCCCGATGCGATGATACCTGAGTTAGGTTGAGTATATCCAGTTGATATATTATTTATTATTTCATATGTGTGATATTCCATTTTTATACAAAAATGGAAGAGAACGTGCTATGAGCAAGCAAATGTTTTTTATCGATTTAAAAATGTTTATACAGCTAAGAACTTTAGCACCACAGGTGGGATGGGTCGACAAAGCAATTAAAGGAATGTGACCCGAAAAATATGTCATCCATAGTTGACACGTGTACTTTTGAGTTGAGGACACAAAAAAAACTGGAAATGGAAATTTCTGTTCAATATGGACTTTAGTCCAACAGAAGGGAGATCAAAAACTCATTTACAATTTCTGGTTAGAAGTTATAGGTCAAGTTGTTTACAATGTCTAAGGCATATTTTTGTTCAAGTAGCTATAGAAAATCTGATGAAAATGTCTTAGACAAAACAGAAAAAGTTGACAAAGAAGATTTACATAGCATATTCTTCTAGAGAAGTGTATTATTGTTTTAACATGTTCTAGTTTTGTAAAATTGTCCAAAGAGTTGAAGAACAACTAGTTTTATTCCTTTTGTAAATGTTTGGAGTAAATTCACATGTTTCATAAAATACCACATGCAGTGTCTGATAAAAACACTATAAGAGAATTTTTAATTTTACGAAAATAAAAAAAAAATATTTTGAAAGCTATTTTCTTTTGGTTTAACGTAAAGAATTTTCCACTTCAAGGTTTTATTTTGAGTATTTTGCTATTTGGGAAACTATCTCTTTTAAGACTTTCGTCTTATATCATTTGACACGAAGACCCAATGCCACATTCTACAATAGACAGTACCCCGGGTTTTTCTTAAAGACTTAAGCCTTTGGACTTAAAAACTTGTAAGTTATCGTGTTGGGTTAAAATCTTGTCAGTTGAATTATTCTTAAATGTTTAAAAATTGTTAACAATATTTAAAGAAATAGTTTTTTTCGAAAATCTAGTTTTGTTAAATAGATTTTTAGTCGAACGCAGATTTTTACCAATTTTAGTAGCATTTCTTAAATTTTTACAAATTAGATGAATGAAATTAATTTAAGAGATATCAAGAACCGAATATCAATTTTTACTAAATTAGTAGTAGTAGTGCTTTTTTTCAGGTTTTCTTTTTTGTAAAAAAACTGTCAATTTGATTTTTCTCAAAATGTTACCGAATGTTAAAAACGTTTTTTTTTGGTTGCGCAAAATTGTTTTGGAGATGAAATCATTTTTTATTCGTACAATTTTCAAGGTGACAATTTTTTTTTATTTTTTTTTTGATTTATAAAAAAGACGTTAATTGAATTTTTTCCAAAAAAATATTTTTCTGGTATCACGTTACAATATATAATATAAAATTTAATTCAAGCCGCTAGTGGCGTTGGTTAGTGAGATACTTAAGTTTTACCAAAATGTTCACCTTTTTTTAAACTGCTATGGTAAAAAAGTCAAACATGTATTTTTCTTGAGAGCCCTTTCTGCATCTTTCTGCATTATTATCTATATAACAAAATGTATTTGAAGTCGATATCTCTTCAGGTTCCTTAGGTATGGGCGACTTAACAAAACGTTGCGAACGTACGGACCTACGGACATTGAAACGTCGAGAAATGTCAAAATTTTCAATTTGACAAATCGGAATCATTACAATAACTTCCTATGGGAAGTTAATAATAGGTTGGTCCTACAATTGTAGTTTTCTTAAAATATATTTATAGTTTTTAATATCCAAATTGAAACCACATATTGGACAACTTTTAATAATCTATTTATTGCGCTGACTAAAGTATGAATTCGCCTGGTAATGTTATAAGGGGGTATAGAATGATAGAAGAAACGACTTTAATAATTGTTTTATTCATATTCCTTATTTGACATACTTAAAATTGTGTTGGTAGTTTTGTTTAAAGATAATAAATAAAATTGTACACTTGTAAATTTTTAACTATCTAAGTCTCTGTACGTCAGTCTGTTTTATAAAACGAATCGGACTCTAATTTTTTTGGAGTTCTGCTCTAGTAGTACAATATTGAGAGAACTATTTGCAGGGAAATTGATACATTTACGTCCACCGATTAAGTAATTGGTTTATTTACACCTAAGCCAACATCATTGCTGTTTGTAACAGTGTGGATGCCTTTAGAGATAAAGGTAAACTATCAATGTCTACGGCTTTGTTGAAAGCTGATCTTAAATTGTATTAAAAAATGATGTCTTTAGCAATGAGACTCCTTCATGGATAAATGTGCACGTTAAAAAAAAGTAGATTGTTAAATTAAGGAAGATATGTATATAAGCCCACATTAGATTCCAACTATCTCTCCAATTATTCACCTAAAATACAATGTCGTCTAATTGAGCAAACTGAAATAAATAAAACATTTATTTAATATTTTAACTTTTCAAAAACTTTAAGCGATGATAAATGTCGAATATCAATTTCAGTAAATTGTTCAGGCAACAAAAAGGTTTTGAATTACCAGATTTTTTATACTCGAAATTCTATCCAAATTTATTTTTGTCTATCGTATAGAAGACAAAAAGGGTGAGCTCAATTTATACATCAGTTAATTATTAATCAGGAAATTTTGTATCCACAACGAGAATCCCGTGGAATCAGTTCAATCTCAAATCTACATACAAACATACATGTGGTAGGTACCTATTTGCAGGACTCTCAATAATACGGTTGACTAAATAACGAACCTATAATGTATTTTCAAATGAATCCTTAGTCAATAGCGGCACGGGTTGTATCTCTGGAACAGCCACATAATGATGACAGAGGGTGAATGAATGATTCGATCATCGAATAGAAACTTAATCAAACCAAATCAGCAAAATTAAATTTGTGTATACAAAAAACTGTAAAAAAACATCGCCGATATAATCGTTAACGCAGATAAAATCCATCCAAATACATCATGATACTCCTACAGATATAGTATATCTACCTATAGGTGCCTACCTACCTCACCTCCCTACTGCCATGGACCAAAAATAAATTAAGTTCAGTTGGTGGAAAAATTTAATTAGGTAAACTAACACAGTGTTAATGCGTTTGTATAGTATATACTCGTACTCTAGAGTTTTTGGGGGTAGGAGTTGAGATGAGGTGAATTATTTCGCCCTTGAAGTATTTCCTGAATCTGCCACTCGAAACTCGATAGGGAGTGGCAGTATTGGTATGTTTATAATCAAACGATATCATCTCATCAGAGAAATGCTAGTCTGTCTAAAAATAAATTAATTACTTTTTTACAAGCCCATTAATGCCAAAGGGACGAATAAATAATAACAATCAATCACTCAGACATCCTCTCTATATCTTTCGAACGTTCGATGCCGCCGAACTCCACCACCACCTCCGCGCCACCGATCAAAGGTATAGGTAGTACATTATTTTATAATAAAGTGAGTAACCAGTAAAATTTTAATTAGATACTTTGGAAAAGTTCGAAGCGTTAATGTAATAACAATAATAATTATTGCGGTATCACCTCGTCAATAAAACAACAACAACTTTGGTGAACCTTTGAGAGCAAAATGCTCTCGCCCCGATCATCATCATCAACAAGTCGATTTTAATATTTAATTAGAAAAAAACAAGACAAATTTTCAACAAAGATGATGGGTTTTTATTATTTGAAATATAATTTCTATGACTTGATAATGTCGGTTTTAAAAATCAAGTCATAAAATTCAATAAACATCTTTTTTGCTGTAATAAAATAAAGGATATTTCATAAACTGCAGCCATACATAAAAATTGAAAATTAAATCGATATTTCACTGTCATATCGAAAGTACTTAATTAACTACGCTTTTTTGCAGGCAATAGTGTCAAGTTTTAAACACTATTTTGCAATTTACCATATGACAAGACCATGGTTATAATAAATACAAAAATTATAAAAAATAAAAAAACAAATTGCAGCATAAAAAAGAACGAGTGTATAGTGTTGTGTATTTTACTACCATAACATCCATCATTTGAAATCCCATTAAATAATTACAGCTCTGACGTCAGCGTTATTTTTGTTTTAAGTTTTTTTTTGTGTTTTTTCTTTTTACTCCTGTCCATAATCAGTTATCTTGCAAAACTTATTTTCACAGCTAATTATTTGTACGGGGTTATAAGCGAGGAAAGTAATAAAAAAAATATAAGAACAACTTCGTCCTTAAACGGAAAACATAAGGATAGAAAGAAATGAATATACAAATAATTATAAAAAAAAACATTCCCCCCCCTTTCTTGTACTCTCTATCTCTTGGTCGTAAAACTTTGTACCATAAATAATTTTATCCCTTCACTGTTTTTTTTTTATTTTTTGTTAAGTTGTGGATGAAAAAATAATGAAATTACTAAGAATTTAAGCGATTTAAATTTGTTTTTTTTTCTTCATTTTGGTTTAAGAATTAAAGTGATATAGAAATATAAAAAATAAATAAAAGTGGACCTTATGATAAAAAAAATTCTACAAAACAATATAATATTTAATGTTCTGAGGAAATCAATTAAGTAAGGAAAAGATAATGCACTTCTTGACTGTTAGGAACAGTAATCCCTTTTATTATCCGAAAGGCTTGAGCTGTGTTATGTACAAATATCTTATTTTTGCATATTTATGGTGAGCTTATACCCTTACTTTACTAGTTCCGTTGAAGACTTAGTTCCACGGCGCAGTATTAGCTTTAATGTTATTAGGAAGAAATTCCATCTAGTAATATTGTTGATTAGGAAATAACTTATACGATTTTTTATACATATTTTTATAAAATGCCTGTTATATTCGATACAATTATACATTTGCAAAACATATATAGCTTAAAAATACATTTTTTCCAAAATCTATTTACTTTTTTTCTAAATAATGTACCGAGGATTTGAAAAAAAAATATTGTTTGAAAACATATGAAGCAAGGAAAGCATTGTTTGTGTACTGTTATTATTCTGTAAAATAAGGAGGTAAGCTGAAAACTTGTTAATACTCCTCATTACGATGTTCTGAATATTTCTTAATTTTTTTTAATGGACTGCAAAAGTTCGCAAAAAAGTCTTTATTACTATTATTAGTATATCCAATGGATTTATTCATTGACTAAAAAGAGGCTGGGATGCGATCCACACTGATAACTTCCCATCCCGTCTGTCGAGTTGTCTTGCTTAAAAGTTTGAAAGTTTTTGTGTTTTGCTAAAAAAGTTGTCAGTTGAATTATTCTTAAGCATTTTTAAACTTCCAACAATATTTTTTAATAGATTTTTAGTCGAAATAAAATTTTTACTAATTTTATAAATTGGATGAATGAAATTAATTTGAGAGACATCAAGAATCGAACATAAGTTTTTATCAAATTTGTGGACTATTTTTTGTAGATTTTATTGTTTTTTAATGAAAAAATGGACTGTTGAATTTTCATAAAAAACTACTGAATATCGAGAACAATATTTTCTGTGATATAAACAAGTTTGAAAGGCAATATTTTTAATTTTTGAAAAGCTTTTTGAGTCGAGAGAAAATTTTTACCAAGTTTTGGTAATTTTCTTGGTTTTTATTTTTCTCAAAATTTTACTAAATGTTGATAACAATATTTTTTAAAAGATAAAAGTAGTTTAAAGTCAATATCTCAAAGTTTTGAAAATATATTTGAGTCGAAATTCATTTTTACCATATTTTTTAATTTTTTTTTTTTGGTTTTTAGTTTTTTGTAAAAAATACTGTCCGAATAATGAAAACATTATTTCTCATACGATACAATAAGTTTGAAGCCAAAATCTCAATGTTTTGAAAAGATATTTGAAGCGAAAATCAATTTTTACCAACTTTGAGTAATGGCTTTTTAGGTTTTTATTTTTTATAAAAAAACCTGTCAATTTGATTTTTCTTAAAATGTTACCAGATGTTAAGAACGTTATTTTTCATTGCACAAAATTGTTTTTGGGGATGAAATCATTTTTTGTTTGTAAAATTTTCGATGTAAAATATTTTTTTCATTTTTTTTGAATTATATAAAAACCGTTAGTTGGATTTTTTTCCAAAAATGTACTGGTTTGGTATCACTTAAAAATTTATAATATAAAATTTAATTTCAATTGGGTTAACCAAAATTTTCACCTTTTTTAAACTGCTATGGTAAAAAAAAACCCACGCAATTTTCTTGAGCGCCATTTCTGCATCTTTTTGCATTATTATCTGTATGTGACAAAATGTATTTGAAGTCAATATCTCTTCTTTTTCTTGAGCTAAGGACGACGAACAAAACTTCGCGAACGTAAAGAGGTACGTTACCGCTTTACGTATTTTAAAAAAAAGTAAGAACCAATAAGGCTGCTGACCCAAAAGCCATACCTTTGAGAATGCATTATTACCTGGTGAACCTCGCGTGGATTTATGTCGTTCCATATATGGTAATTAATAATAACTTGTTAACACAACTATTCATTCAAAAATTATGATTTTTCGGCCAAAATTGGGGTCCTCTTCCAAACGATTCGAAGTCCAGTTCAGGAGAACGAAAACAATATTCCAAACGTAAGGATTCACGAAGTCACCAATTCGGAGTTCCTACTAGAAACGATGGATTTTTAAACTAGGAACTTTGAATTAGCGTGAAACGTCAACTTTTTCTCTTAAACAAATAGGACAAATTTTTAACTTCCAATTGTTAGTCTTAATTTGTCTATTTAATCTATTTAAGGGCTCGACAGCATGAGTTAATTGTGTGTACATATATGCAAATACAATTTTTAGATATAAATATTTATTTGAATCTCATTTAATCAAACAATTTTTTTTTAAGTTCTAAATTTGGAATTAAGTGTCTAGTATCTGTTATGTAAGTTTAATCTCAATAGCCTTCTTTTTCATTAACTAAAAACAATAATATTAACTTTTTGTGTGTTTTTTTTTGTAAATAAAATATTTGTTGGCAGTTTCAGTTACGTATATAAACAGAGAAAAAGTTATTTTCACTGGATGAAGAATGTTAATTTTTTTTAGTATAATTCCATAAAAAGAAAATCAAATATTCTAAAATATAATATAATATAATAATTCAACAAATTAAAAGCATTACAACATTTAAATCTGTTCTGTTGAACAAATTGGTTATGTAACATTAGAATATTTTTTATACACTTATCCCAAAAAAATAACAACACAGAACGTCATTATTTCAATCTGTCAATTAAATCAATTAGTAAAATTTTGTGCAATACCATAGAACGCTTTTAAATAAAATTGAAAATCAAAAAAAATCCGAAAATCCATTTGCGATGTAGATACAGATGTACGTGTTTATGTTAACAAAAGTCAAATAAAACTTTACATCTTGTCTGGAATTAGCTTAAAGCAATTGTTTCAGTACTCGGAACATGGCTAATGTAAGAGTATTGTACAAGTTAGTTGCATCACACTTTTTATTCCACTTAGTTTTCAACATAATTTAGGAGAGGAAATGCAATTGGTCTGATGTTTTTAAATTAATGAGGTGATGGAGGTGATTTTTGTACTTAATGATTATCAATCAATAACAAAAGAAGTTGCGGGTAATTATTCTTACAAAACTTGAACTTTTGATCTGAAAGTGTATTTTATTGAATATTTACAAAAATAGATTTCAAATTTGAACTGAAAATTTTGGTATTGCTAGAAAATTGAAATAGAATAAAATGTGATCGTTTTTGCTTGTACAGCACTGTTCGAAAATGTTTGGTCTTGGAATATAGAAACGCTAAGGGCTTTTTTGCACTAGGTAGCAACATGTCATTCAAGCACGGTATAAAAATAGATTTTTTATCAATAAGAGCTGCATTTGACTCGTGATAGTATTTCAGAAGTGGTTTTGTGGAATAAAATGGAAAAAATAAATTCGGAACTTATTTTGTGTCTGCCATGCCTTAATTTGACAACACGTGAAGTTTCTTAGAGACTGAGAAAAGGCTCAGGGAGGTCAAAAAAGATGACCCCAATGGGAAATCGTTTTTTGGTGCTGTACAGTCGTCGGCATCAATTCAGGCGTCAGTAGAGTAAAGTTAAGGCAAAGTAATTTCTTCAAGCTTAGTGAGAAAAAGGCTTATGAAAGCTGGACTTAGAACTCAAGCCGGTACTGAAGTCGGATTTTCCATAAAGAGTCAAAGAAAAACGATTGTTCGAGGCTCAGGAGCACTTAAATTGGACTCAAAACAGGTGGAACAATGACATCTTTTCGAACAAAACAATATTCAAGTTCCATAATGGAGAAGGGAGGATCCTTGCGCGAATAGAACCGAAAGAAAGACTTAGCTCTGATTGCATTTTGCGTATGTACCCGAAAACTGAAGGTGTTATACTTTGGGGATGCTTCTTTGGAGATAAAAAAGGTAGAATGACACCTGCAGTTTCATTTTTCAAAAGGACAATGTTCCTTGTCACACAGCCTTGTTTTATTTTTACCATGACTGTCTAATATTAAGCTTTAAAAAAGCTAAAACTATTAAAACCAAAAATAATATTTGGAAATAATACCGATGTACCAAGTTGCCCTCCCTAAAGTCCAGATCTCAATCTAATTAAGAATATTTCGTCTATAATGGAACTTGAGAAAAAGTGCCTAGAGTCATTTGATGAATTAAAAAAACTACTTACCCGGACTTGGAACACGATACCTGCACCCACATGGAAAAACCTATCGCATTCAATGACTAGCGAATGTGCAGCCATAATAAAAGCAAAAGGAGGTCCAACAAAGTACTTTTTAGATACAACTTGTTTCTGAGAAGCAAACAAAAATGCACCAATGAAGTATTTTCTATAATACTTAAAAATGAGCCAGTTACCTAAAAAATCAAATTTTGGTATAATCACTTTTTTCTCCCTTGACCATTTTAGAAAAATTTCTAAATTCTTATTTTAACCTTTAAAAAAAATTTGTTGTTATTTTAACACATTTGACAAAAAATTACTTTTCACCAACATTTTTCGAACGGCATTGTATATTACATGGAAGTTTGAATTCTCAAAATAATTTATTACAAAATATAACTAAGATACATTACAACTTGAGAGAAATAATTTCAATCTTATAATAATTGATAAAACAGAAATTGAAATAGTTTGGAGTACAACTTTTTTGTATACATTAATAATTGAATCATTAGCAATAAAAATTAAATTGTTTTAGGCACTTATGTTATATGGGTGATTCATCGTGCGGATTTTAATAGACTTTTTAGACAGATTACTGTCAAACTGATGTATTTGATGATTTATAAATCTGTAAGATCTCATTTAAAATCCGGTGTTTTATTTGGAAATTCATCATAGCTATATTTTGTATAACGCATTGATTTTGTATAACATCTTTGGACAATTCTTTTTGGTAATCTGTGAAATCTCAGGACTTCAGGAATAACCAAGCTACAATTGACGCTTTGGAAGGCAACATTATGAATGACAATTTGACTTGTTCAAAATATAATTTAAAAATTAGTATGGAAAAGTAAAAAAGTGGGTCCTTTTATTTGTCTTTCTGTTCTCAACCTACACCATTAGGTCGATTGAAGTTAAACTTTAAAGTTTATGTTTTGAGCAGATTAGCGTTAGCCCTTTTTTAAAAAGACTAAAAATAACAGTAGTATACAATTTTTTGGTAAAAAATTGAAAATTCAAATTTTCTTAAAAACGAATCAATAGGTTTTTATTAAATTTTCTCTTCATTTTTTTTCAATAAAAAAAATTGTAACTTTCAATTGTAAATGTTATTAATTTTAAAACTAGAGTGCGACTTAAAAAGCTTCAAGTTCATATTTAAAAAAAATTTCGAACCCATGAATTTTTAAATCTCCCTAAGGTGTTTCTGTTAAATCATTTTTAACCTTCAGTTCGATACGTTTTTTATGCATTGGGATTTATATATATATGTAAATATACTTTTCTTCAATATACATACCTTACTAAAACTTACAAAGAAACTTTTTAATAAAAAGCAAAATCGTACCTATATAAAAAATACACTCGGCTTCGTGACGATGAAATTAATTCCTTCAACCTTCTTTGTTAAGATATCAGAAAATGTTCAATGAAAATATTTTCTCATACCCATACTATGATGGCCTTACCTCTTATACCTATACTAAACCCTATAAAGCAGCTAATAAATTAATTTCAAACTCTGATAGAATAAAATTTTACTTGTTACCAAAGATAAATTTATATCTATGTATATCATTAGAGTACGAGTATGAGGTAAGTTTGATGAGTAGATATTATATAAGAATAGGTTTAGGTACCGGTTGCAGGTTATTATTATTTTAGGATAATTTTCATACTTGAGGCACTTTTCACCTTTTCAATCTATCGCTATGTACTCTCAAGTTTGGCGCACAAGTTTTCATATTTTTACATTAAATTAGATCGAAGGTTAGATAAAGGTATATTTGAGATGAGATATACGCTCAAAAAATGTATCTTATCCTTTGAATGAAATTTGTTTTATTTTAATTTCACTTGAAGAGCTCTTTTCGTATATACCTATAGATAGGGTTACGGGTTTTGGTTATTACAGAGAATTTTAACTCCTCGTGTCTGAAGTTGCAAATACGTTAAGAAAAGCTTATTCTGTCAAAAAAAAAACAACATTGATGAAATATTCTACAAAATAATCTGGATTTGGGCTTAAATATTGTATGGCTAAAAATTATTTTTTATATCAATTTCCAGAGAACAGGAAAATGGAATTTACAATGACCTTTATTTTTGTGCCGAGAAACAAAGACATTTTTACAGTATGGTGATGGTTTGCTCATTGTTCTTACATTGATACAACCCTCATCGTTAAGACTTTAATATTGAAAATCACTTAAAATTCTCCAGAAAACCCTATAACAGAGATACCCTCTCATATTTGGTTGCACATAACAACAGCATCGACCTTAATTTTTATATTCGGCTTACACACAGACTGACAACGTTTTACATCCCCTCAAAAATACAAAGTTTCGTGAGTCGTTTGTATGTGGTGTGTTTTTATACTATATCTACTATGTGTACACGTTTCATATGTATAGTATATCTTCATTTAAAATGTTTGGCTCCCCGAAAATGCACATTTGTTGAAAGTGGCTTTATATTTGCTCTTCCTTTCAATCGGGTTTTCCGAACAAATGCAAAGTGGCACACATAACTTCATGTATCGAAAACGATATCCAATAACACTGGACTGTCAACAGCATTCCCCTGCCATTCCATTCTTTTGGTTTTTAAATAAGCTCTGTTGTCCGATGTGCATTTCTCTGTATACTCGTACTCTTGACTGCTTGTATCTACGTACATAGGTATATCGACAAACGACAATCTACAATAGTGCAGGGCAGCAACTATGGAATATGGGTTCAGCTGTTGTTATAGGTTGAAAATGGGAATCTGCCCGGGATTCCCTTGTGTCGCCCAGGGAAACCACTCTTAACTTTGTTTCTTTATAAATGCACAAGCCGACATGATGGCCATATGAAATCGTCCCAGCTACACCTCCTCCATCTTTGCAGCATTCATGCTCAAAATAATTCCCCAGAATACCTACCTAACCTACCTTTCAATACCTATGGCTAGGGCAGTGGCAGCGGCGGCGTTCGGAACTAGGAAGATATACCCATTCCATGTCTGTCGCTTCCCATATACGAGTATACGATGTATGTAGGTGGAATATAGTCTAACATATTTCATATGAAAAAAAAATATCTTTTTCATTGTATCCGTTCTGAGTATGTGGAGGACTGCACTTTAACCTCCCTGAGAGTAGGCTTCTGCTGAGATAAAATAGAAAATCGATAGAATGTACCTTGTTTCGACGACCGACCGACCTAACGACTACGATGGGAAAGTACACCGTTGAGGAATGTAAACAGTTCATTTTTTGTTCGTTTTCCTTTCTTCCGATCCGTGGCTGAAGACTATGACTATACCTACCGACTTTGCAATGAGGGTTTTCATTTAGACGCTTGTTTCAAAAAATCTTCTTTTTTGTTATATTTTGTATTTTTAAAAAAAGTAGAGCTTATATTGGTTTTTTCAACATCTATTATGTTACCACACTGAACCAAAACAGTTATAGATTACATATACATATGTACATACCAACACTACATAAAAACACATATATATATAAAATCACTGAACGATGAGGGAAAAATTAAAACATTTGCACAAGCCTGTGGCATAAAGTTTATAAAATATTGAATTTCATGAATCTGAGATATATGGGTTACGAAGGAGAACGAGAATGAGAATAAAAACCAGGAGGAGCGAGAAAGTAAAACGTAAAACGCCGAACGAGAATGGGGTATAAGGTACATCAATTCATCCGTCTTTTTGGCTGTTATAATCACCATGTTCATCATCACTCATCGACCCATCCATAGATACCCTTGAGGTTTTACTTTCACAACTTTGACATTTAAAGTTAATTGAATTCGGTTGAGCCAGAAGCCAGATTGGGTGATGTTTTTCTTTATTCAATACGTTCTCATCGTCATTGTCGTTGTCGTCAATCGTCGCTCGGTTGTCAGTCGTGGGATGACAAGGACAGTCGCAGTCGGTTGTCACTGTCGTAGGGGTCGTATAGGGTGTTACAGAATTTATAAAAAGCTGATTATAAAATATTCAAGGTGAACAAAATATATGTAAGCTATTTCAATTTCTGCATTCTGACAAAAAAAAATTGCAGTGAAGTTTGACCATGAAAATGCATAAATTATGTGGACTTCGAATACCCAATTGCAGGTATCCTCTTCGGGTTTGAAAAGTACAGATTTTAAGGTCATTCAATCGACAGAGTTGCCACTAAAAGACAAAATGGAGATTTCTTTTGTATAGAAAACTGATGGTATCAAATTATTCTTTTAAAATTTGTATGAAATGGAAACTATAGTTATAGATTTTGATCAAATAAAAATTGTAGTATTGGCAACCATGTTCGTAGTACAGTGTTTTGTTTTGAGCCTTGGTTTGATTTTTTTTTAAACGAAATTGATCTAAGATACAATAATATAGGGTTGCAACTTTAAAAATAGTATCATTTACGTGTAAATCAAAACTGCACATATTACAGTTGAGCTTTTTTTTATATTGGAGCAGTACAAAAATACGTATTAATATTCATATTTTTTTAGAACCGATTTTCGAAGAAATACGATGTGAGACATTTTTCAAATGTTTGTAACATAAGCATAAATATAACAGAAATTCGTTTCGAAACGAATTAAAATAAATTAATGCAAACAACTACTTAGAAAGTTTTATTTAAGACTTTAAAAATTCAAAAACAAATTTTTGTTCGTGTTTTGGATTTTTTTATTTTTTAGAGTCTTGTGAAAAAAGCTTGCTGAAAATAAAATGGTTTTGCAATTTTGGCATGAAAAAGAGGGAGGTATATTAAGAAATGCAAGTGGCAGGCTAGTTCGGTCATTATTGCCCTGAGACCAATACCAAAGTAAAAAAATACTGTCGCCAAAACTCATTTTCTCATAAGTTTTCGTCAAAGTAGTCTTACGAATATTTTGTTGGCATTTGTGGATTTTTAACTTCCCATAGGAAGTTATTGTTATAGCTCCGACTTGTTAAATTGAAAATTTTGTAATTTCTCGGCGTTTCATGGTTCCTAGAGTCAAAATAAAAGATTCTTAGAAAAATGTCTGTAAGTGCGTGTGTACGTACGTTCGTACGTCCGTACATTCACGACGTTTTTTACGTCGTCCATAGCTCAAGAACCAGTAGAGATATCGACTTCAAATAAATTTTGTTGTTTGCTCTCAAGAAAATTTCGTGAAGGAGTTTAAAAAAAGGTGAACATTTCGGTTAACCCCAAATATCTCATGAACTTATAACGCTACAGACTTTTATTAAAATTTTATATGATTGTAACGTGATACCAAACAAGTATATTTTTGAAAAAAATCCATTTAACGATTTTTTTTATTAATCAAAGAAACGACAAAATTGTCACCTCGAAAATTTTACGAATAAAAAATGGTTTTATCTCCAAAACAATTTTGTGCAACGAAAAAGGATGTATTTAACACCCTCTAAAGTTTTTTTATAAAAATAAAAAAACATCAATTAAAGTTGGTAAACATTGAATTTCGACTAAAATATCTTTTGAAAAATTTGAGATTATGGCTTTTAACTTATTTTATCTTATAAGAAATATTGTTTTCAATATTAGGTACAATTTTGAGAAAAATCTAATTGACAGTTTTTTAAAAACAATTAAAAACCTAAAAAATAATTAACAAATGTAGGTACATTTTTGTCTTTTGACTTAAATAATTTTCCAAAACTATGAGATTTTGGTTTAGATATAATTTTATTTTATGAGAAATATTGAATTGAACATAATGTACTTTTTAATTTCTAAAATAAATGACTTAGATTTTTCACCTTTTTTTATGAAGTGGAAAATCTAGACAATTTGACAATTTAACACGTGACAGTTACTCTAAAAACACGTTTTATTTTCCTTCTATCAACCTGTTAACAACCCTAACTTCTGAATTTCAATATACAACTCCGTTTTTCTTTGTAATATCTAAATCCCATACTTGATTAAAATTTCCAATTCGATTTTTCTTTTGAATTCAAAACATTCCCTAAAGCTGTACAGCGTAAATTAAAATCAATTGTTTATAAAACTATGGTAACCGTAACACCCGGTAAAACAATACCTGTTGGCTAAAGTATATAAGTACTCTATACGCATTTAAAGTGTAAGGAGGATTTTCGAAACCTTTTTTTTTGGGAAAGTTTAAATCACCTTGTCGACTATACACGCTGCTACTGATAATAATATACATAATATAAATTGAAGGACTTTTGATTCCTCGCTTTCATCTTCTACCTAACACAAAAATGGTTAAGTGTCTCGGAAATTGTGGATACCTTCAAAAACATTTATACTACTTATACTTATACCCCCACTCATCCGCCACACTTACCCACAATCGAATTCACTGCTCATCGTAGTTGGTCGGCGGCGGCGTCGCTCGTCGGGTATAATTTGCACTTAGGGATGAAAGGAGCACCTTTTTCAGTTTGCTTTGGTTTGGTTTGACCTTTTTGTGTCTTGTGTCCTGTGTCTTCGGTGCCTCCTATATACACGTCTACATTCTACAGTTTTCAACTGCTGCCAGGATAGTGGACCTGGTTCTGGGTCCTTATGCCGCGCAAAAGAAAATAAGAAGTATATATTTTTTGTTTTGTTTATATTTATCTTCATCGCTATATTCACTCAATGTTCCCGCTTTCTCTCTCTGTCTTTGTAGGTATAATTTTGTCCCAGTCCCAGGTGAAGAATACAATCTCATAAAATAGGACGATGCTTAGAATATTGATGAGGAACTTTTTGGGTGCTTACCCTAGCTCTACTCTAAAGATCTGAATGGTTTGAATCTGAAGAGATGTGAATTGTAGAACACTTATCTATATCGCAATGCGAGGCCGAGGACGAGGCGATGGCGATATGGTGAGTTTTAGGGGAATGAGTTTTATTTGTTGTGAAATTGAAGAACGAAGCTTTAATTTATGTATTTCTTAGTACAACGATATTTATAACCTTCTTAATCTTATTTTTTTGTTTTGTACCTACAAAAAGAGATTTCCAGGCAAAACACATTTTCCCAAGATTGCCCACGGACCAGAATCATATATTTTACTAACATCAATCTAGATAACAAAAAATATAATAAAAATAGGAAATTGTATACTTATCCACGGGTACAAGTTCAAATAGAAACATACGTATATAAAGTGATCATAATAATAATTTTTTACAAAAACAAAAAAAGAAAAGTTGCAAACCCAAGCAAAGTAACGTAAAATGAAAACACATAGAGAAAGCACCTCCAGCTGTTCCTTTTTTGTTTTGGTAAATTTAATGAATGCTTTGGGTGAAAAAAGCATAATGGTAGGAAGCTACCTTACCTATGTACCTACCTATGTATGCACGTACATACATACCTATCAACCGAACCAAGAGACTTGAACATGATGATGGTAAAATATAATTTTTATAACACTCACTGACAAACAGATGAAGCTGTGAAAGTGTGTTATAGAATTTTTGAAGGTTGTTGGCTGTTTCCGCTTCCTAATTTACGCGTCTAAGGGAAACTTGAAATTAAATTTAAAAAATGAGGCTTTTTGATAAAGAAAAAACCCAGTATAGCAGTGGAGTGTGAGTTTTGTTTGATTTTATTATAATTGATCGATGTGTAAAGTGTTGGTGGTAAAATAACGTAGAATAATTAACTTTGATACAAATTTATTGTGAGGAAAATAAAATGACGCTTATTTGAACTGTTTTCGTGTTATTTTGCTTACCTCCGTAATTTACTCTGAACTTAATTGCGAGTTGACATTCGTATTTCAATATTAAATAAAATGCTCGACTGAAACAGTAATTTAAAGACTGTTTAATATTAATACATATATTTTTAGTTTTAAAAATGTTCCTGCAGTATAAGCCTATCTTCAAAAATTAAAATGTAATTTAATATCTCAAAAAGAACATACATTTTTTTTCAAAAATAATTTAGGCGTTTATTTTAAATTAGTTTTGTGCATACATATACAAACTTTTTAGTATGTTGATATTTATTGATTTCATTTGATGACTCCTTTTTAAGATATCGAATTTTCAAATAAGACATTTTGTGTTTAATAGGATGTGAAGAGATGTGTTCAGAAAAAAATAGTAAAATCGTTTCAATTGTATCTAAGAACATTTTAAAACAAAAAAACCTGTTTATTGAGAAACTTTTCTGGAAGTAAAAACAAATTGGAGAAAATTTCATTGAATTTTATCCAGTCGTTTTTGACCAACATATTTGTATGTTGACTACTGATATTTTTGGTCTAAACAAAACTTCAAAAAAGAGGCTGGGATGCGACCCATACTTCGAATCCTGTCCGTCGATTTGTCTTGCATTAAAGGTTTGTAGATTTTCATTTTTTGTGAAAAAAGTTTTCAATTGAATTATTCAAAAAAATTTAAAAATTAATAACAATATTTTGCATATGATGAAATAAATTGAATTCAAAACTATTTTTAGACCTTAACAAACTTTTACCAATTTTAGTAGTATTGCTTTATAGTTTTTTATTTATTACATGTACAAATACAAATTGGATAAATGAAATTATTTTGAGGTCAAAACCTACCTTTGTCCACGTGATATCGAGAACCGAACATCATTTTTACCAAATATTTGTACTGTTTTTTTTTGTTATGAAAAAACGGACTATTGGATTTGTATCAAAAATTCACTGAACGTGAAATAAGTTTGAAACCAATATTTTGAATTTTTGAAAAGACATTTGAGTCAAAAATTAATTTTTACTAACTTTTAGAAATGCTTTTTTTAGGTTTTTATTTTTTGTTAAAAAACTGTCAATTAGATAGTTCAAAAAAATCCAAATCTTGAAAACGATATATCTTATAAGTTAAAATTAGTTGGAACCCTTATCTCAAGTTTTGAAATGATATTTGAGTCGAAAATAAATAAACAACTTTTATTAATTTTTGTTCCGGTTTTTTATTTTCTTCTATTGGAAGTTAAAAACGGCTTTATCCGGGAACCTTCCTGGAAATAAAAAAACAAATTAGAGAATATGTTAAATTTTATTGAGTCGTTTTTGAGAAAAATCGAATTTTGAATTTTAACCTATATGTTTGTATGGGGACCACTGATATTTTCGGTCTTAACAAAAACCCCCAAAGGAGCTTGAAGTTAAGGCTTCTATCGGGGTACCTTTCTCTAAGAAGAAGTCAAGAAAGATTTTAAAAAAATTAAAGAAAATGTCATCGAGCCGTTTTTTATAAGACTCGAATTTAAAATTTTTCACCAATTTGTTTGTATGGGAAGTACTGTTATTTTTTGGTGTTAACAAAATTAAAAAAGTCTGAAGGAGCAAGACCAAACAGACGGATAAAATCGTGTAATCTTTATGTAAAGTACGATGTTATGTCGTTTGTGGAATGCATTACCTACTAGGAATCTATAAATCTAGGATTACTTTAGCACTACAGCAGCAATGTTATCAATTCACGACGACTTAAAAGTTATTTCAGTTTTGTTAACATGACTGAAAATTTTCACCGTTTTTTTAATTGAAGTTTAACAACTTAAATATGTAGATTGAGTGTATATTAATCCATTTTTAGGAATGAAGTATCTAAAACCTCTTATTTGTAAATTCCCTTTGGAAACAAAGTGCTCTCCTAAATCGATCAAAAAGCTCTGAAAATTTACCAATAAAAGACGTTTGTCTTGAAAAACATTGATTTATAATTTTTTTTTTCAAAAATGCTGTTATTTTTGAATTAATTTTTTTTTAATTTCAGTTTAGAATTTGTTTAAGTTCACCTTTTTAAAGGCTTACGTTTTATATTTGAATTTCGGTAAAAACTTTTGACCGGTTTTTCAGACATCAAATTAAAAAACCTAATATTTTTTAACAATCCAAAAAGTAAAATTTTACAAAAACTGAAATTGAGTATTACAAAAATTATTGAACTCGATTCATTAGTTCTTTAGAAAACTTATGAACAAAACAACGGTTCTATAGGAGTACCTTTTTGCAGCAATACAAAAATATTTAGTTTTTATTGAAAGAAGCTAAGTTAAAAAAATTATTTTAGAGAAAATTTAACAAAAAATCAATTTGTCGATGTTTGACCAAAAAAATTGAATATTACTATTGATATTTTTATTCTTAAGGAAAATAAAAAAAACTCCTAACGTGAAACTCCTTAAAACCTTAATTTTCAAGTTTGAACTGAATCGCATTAGTGTGGGCTGTATAGGGGCGGAGATAGACAGACGGACGAAACTTTTTTCGACTTCTCTACCATCGTAATTTCATGTTTGATTAAAATCTCGAGTTTAATTTGAATTTACGTAAAAAGACCCGTTTCGCCGAATCACTCGCTAAAAGTTTCATATATGGAACATATCGTATACTTGTTGAAACTATGTCTTTAGTTTTAAGTGTTCTTGTTTTGACTTGACTTTTATAATCCTAATCATCGACACATAGTTCAAGTTTTAATCTTTCTAAATTGGTCATTCTATACAAACATTTATCGATATTATTTATCCGTCCAAGGAGAAATTGAAAAAATGGAGAATATAAACCACATACAAATGAAAAATGTAGCGTCATAGCGAAGTTCTTAATAGAAAACCCTCTATAGTTTATAAAATCTATATAAAATATTCAAGGAAAAAAGTTTGTCTCGATTTTGTCTTTTTGAATTTAAAGGATAAAGTTTGTGGAATTAATATTATTATTAAGCTCAAAAACAGGTACACAGTTCAATTCCCATATTTAATAGGTCTCTTCGCATCCTCTTTCTCATCCTTCATCATTATTTAAACTCTACTTAAACAAAAAAAAATACTCAAAACATTTGAAATTTATTTTATAGAAAAGAGAATTGTAATGACAAACCTCAAAGTAATCATCAACCATTCTTGACAAAGTCAGTTGACCTTTTTGGAATTTCAAAAAAAAAAAAAAAACAACAGGAAAATAGAAAACAAAAATGAAATAGGTACCTAAAAGAAAATTATTACAAACTTGAAGTTTTCCAGCTTTTGTATTGTATTTTCTCTTTTAATTTGCCTCAGAGCTCCAGATCCCTCTATATAACCAAAGCAGGAGCATCGCACAGCCAGCAAGAGCAACTATAAGAATAACTACTAATAACTGACCGACCAAACCAATGGCAGGACTATATAGAAACAACGACAAGGACGACACATAATACACAACATTTTATCTCTCAAAAACGTAAAATAAAAGAGAACCTTTTATATACAAAGAATATCATTTAAGTGCTGCTTTTGATGTATAATTAAGTTAATGTACAAAGTTTCTTTTTGCCCGCGAGCTAATTACTCGAGAAAACGAGAGTTCCTTCTATATACAAATGAGTATATATGTCCTCTTAACTCAACTCAAACTCATAGAATGAGCGGTTCTACCATTAAATTATTTTGCACCAAGCATATTGCAATACAGCATGAAACAATAATAACAACAAAAACAACAACATCAAACTCAAGCACCCTAAGAACAACACAAAAAGCACACTCCTCTCTGAATAAGGAATATCCTTACAGGGTTAGTATACTAGAAGTACCTAGAAGCACAAATGACAACGTACGACACATTGTCCCTTTTATTTTTATTTTTTAGAAGAAAAAGTAGAATTAGGAGTAAGAAGTAGGAAGGATATTTTATAACCAACATTGCTTATCAAGAATTCACATTTTTTATTATTTTAGAAAACTAACTTTTTTATACGACCCTTCCCACAAACCTGTAAAAATGACATTAACAAATCGTTTATTCTTTTTAGACTGAAAATTGATAGTAAATAGCTAAAAGGATAATGGCTGTGAAAAGTTTTAAACAATATCAATCAAATGTCCAGAAATGAAATAAAATGAATTATAGACAAAATTACAACGATACGAATACACTGTTAAAAAAAGGAATTCTTATCATACTTTATTCAACACATGCAAGGCTAGAATCATGGACGAAGTAATAGGGTATGAATCTGATGATGATGATGATGATGATGACAAAAGGAAATGGATGGAAGAGGTTTTAATATGAGTCCTTTTCGGATATATGTGAACAATTGCATATTCAGAACTTTTGCTTACAATTTGTGCATGTTTTTATGAGGCTTCCAAAAATGGTACCTGTTAAAAATTAGACCTTACATTTTTGGTTATAAACTTTCAAGGCATTCTTCGTACAACATTTTTAATTTTTTTTGGAAGTAAATATGACATTTCTAACATATTTTTATAATCTAAAGTAAAAAGGTCTCTCTTTGGAAAATTATATGTTTTTAAAACTTTTTTTTCCAAAACTTTGAAGGTGTGCTTAAATGGCTCCATTTGAACTGTATTCTGTAAATTTTAATATTTTCTATAAAATACATCATTTTCATTCATTGGGTTGTTCCAAGGTTGGGGGGTCAAACTGAACTCCATGTAGATAAAGGGAAGCTATATGCTTGTCTATAATCTAGAAGGAAGAAGAAGTTAAAGAAATCAGTTTTTCATTTATCGATGATGAATGATACTGATCAATTTATAATTATTGAAAAAGGCACAGCTTAAAACTGCACTGAGAAAATTCTCAACCTGTGAACGAACAGAAGAAGCTACGGTTAACTTCATCCCTAAAATTAAATTGTACGAAAGATTTACCATCTTTATCAGACTGTCGTCTGACATATTTTTTCAGAAATACCACCCTCTTTTTTTCACCTTTAAAAATAAAAAATCAACTTCTGGCTTGGATTTAGAAAGAATTTTATTATTCCTAAGCCAAAGTATCAAAATTTAAGGCTCAATTACATTTTAAGAAGTATGAAGTAAAGCAGTTTCATGTTGAATTATGACGTAAGTTTTCAAAAAAGATAAGGTTCTCATATCTTTAACTCAAGTTTGATGAAACTATAAATCTGACTTTAGGATTTGAAAATCCCCAATTGTTTTTCATCTTCAACACTTTATGAATGAAATGTAACTTCTATAATACAAAATTAAGAAAAAAAAATGAGCTTATGTTAAATTATATACATTTATATTTGTTGTTAGCCTTGGAGAAATATGTTTTTTTTTGGAACATCGGTAATAGGTTGTTTGAAAAATAAATAGTTCTAAGATTTAATAATATTTGATTACACGTCTTGAAGATATGAAAGCACATTATTTTTATTTAAAAAATTGAGGTGTTTCATCAGAAATTACCTTTTACAAAGATTAGTTGGGAAATGTGACTTTTAAAATCTTGCTCTTGAGGCAGCTTTTGGTAACGGACATTGCAGTAAAGTCTCTTAAAGCTCAATTAATTTTATTTCAGAAATCAAACAAAAAGAGCTATCAAAACAACTAATTTTTCCAATTTTGAACATTTATCTTGGAATGAGTCTTTTATTTTTTTTTAAATTATTTTTCTAGTAGCAAATAAGAAGACCTGACATTTTTGGCCTTTTGGATCAACAAATATTACTTCGACTTATATTGTCCTAGTTCAGAAATAAAGAGAATTACAAAAACATAATTATTTTAAATTGAAAAAAGTAAAATAAAGAATACAACATTTAGACAAAATTGTATACAAATCTTTTATGCCTTTTTAGAGAAAATTCAATGTCCGATGTCTTACAGAAAAATTCGTATTCAAAAGTTTGAAATCTGGCATTCCAAATACAAATTTTTGAAAAAATAGCATTAATTCCATATTCAGCTTTATTCAAATACAAGACGGGTGTCGAAATATTGTGTGATAAACATTTTGTATGATTTCGTATGATACAGTTAAATCTCAATGTTGTACATATCTTAAATGGTGTATTTAAATGTATGTACATTTAGAAGTATAGTATGTAGTAGTATATGAAAATAATGCATGAACAACACACTGTATGTCTAATACCTTATAGCTAAATTACTAACCTCATAGTACTGATACTATAACCTTAAAGAGCGTATTTTTGAATTGTTCGGTTGTTTAGATATCCGTAAAAAAAATTCAGCACATAATTAAATGTGTTATTATTTTTAAAAATCTGAACAAAAATGTTATTGCAGAGTTCTATAAAAAGGCATTTAAAAGGTGACAAATACACAATAATAAGAACATAATTATATACACAAAACGCAAAGCGTCAAAATGATCGATAAGTTCATGAAAAATAACATAAGATTTATAAACTTCTAATTTTTTAGAATCACACGAAATTCAAAAACGTTCTGTTTTAAATATTCTGCCATCATAATTTTATAAAAAATAAAATGTAAATAATACATAATCTTTAAATACAATGATTTTTTTTTGTTATTGATACAGAATTTTGACATATTATACAAAGTTATCCATTTTGCGGTTTCAAAAATAAATAAAACACATATTAAACCTTTTTTTATGATATTTCTTTTTTTTATTATAAAGTTTAAAATTATTTAAATGACCACCACGCGAATTGTCGATTCTTTTGAGTTACTTTCTAAACACTTTTTGACACAAAATGGGTGGTATCTCAGAAATGACTTGATGAATGTTGGTTTTTAAGTGATCAAGAGTGAAGAGTGATGAATGTTGGTTTTTAAGTGATCAAGAGTTAAAGGTTTACCTGCATAAACACATAGCCCTACAAGAAAAGTCCAGCGCTGTTAAATCCTATGATCTTGGTGGCCAGCTGATATCAGCACCACTAGAAATTAGGCGGCCAGGAAGAATCACCATTTTTGTATTAGGATTTAACAATTTGTATGCGTTGCGCGATAGTTATGCGATCCATTTTTGTAAATGTCACATTTTCAACTGAAAAAAAAAAAAATGATTTAACAACTTATTTTTGACAGATGTCGAATTCCGGCATTATACTTTTGAAACCTCAAAATGGATAACCCGTTATTTTTAATCCAAAATCATTACAAAACCTTTAATTACCTTTTGAAATACTATATTAATAATTTTTTATTTCTTAAATCCAAATTTCTTTAAAAAAACTGTCTATTTCAAGTTAATTTTTTTAGTGTAGCATCATATACTATTTCCTCTTCTGAGTGAAGACCAAATGAGACGTGACCAATATGCATGTAGGTAGGGTAGGTATGTCCAAACTTTAGCCCACTTTTGGAATATACGAACTTGAAAACTCTGAATGGCTCTAAATTTTTTTATTTCATTCATCAAAATGAAAAAAATAGGATCTGTCTCCTGGGGTAAAAAACACACCCTCACAAAACTACAATTTTTTGTATCGTTCTTTCCAAATGAATTAGTCAACATTATATCATGGAATGGAACAAAAAGTATAAAATGGTATGGTTTACCAGAGTACAGGTTAGGTAGGTTAGGAATATACAGAGAGTGTAACATCTGGTCAACTTTTATGCTAGGAGAAAAAAGGATAACCTTTTTTTATACATTTTCTCTAAAGAAAAGTTTTAGGGTAGGTTTTCTGACCGTGACATTGAAAAAAAGTCAAAAATTCACCCACCCATATTATCCACTTTATTTTTGTTTTCTTTTTTTTCTAATACAAAAATAATTTTCATGTGAATCCATAATATCATCAGATAAGAGAGAAACTGACTTAATTTCCTTAATAAAGTTGATGTACCTATTTAATATAACGCTGAGCGAGGGGCGAATGCAATTTACATGCCATTATCCAGGTACCTTAAATGGTAACGTGATATAATTTTGTTTAATTATTTAGACTTGATCTTCAGCAGGCTACAGTGTGTTTTATATGGAGGGCTGATGTAGGCGCATGGTTTTGGACCTGATGGTAAGTATACTTAAGGAGTGAGTTGTCGTTATTGCAGAATGTTATATATATATATTTTTTAAGGGTAGGCTCAATGTCGTTTTTATAATTTTTTTATTCGAGCCTCCGCACTTATAGTTTAATGATGGTACTTCGTTGACAGATGACGTCTTACTTACAATTTTTATTATGCTCATTTAACATGGCTCATAAACGCAGGCACATTTAATACCCATAACCATCATAACGCACTGCTGAAACGAGATAATTTACTCTTTATTTTGGTTAATATTTAATTACAGTTGACCACTGAATTATGTAACGGCAAGGAATTATGATTTTAATTAAGGGTTTTATTTTGTAGAAGAAGTAGTAGTAGTATGATAAAATACACTTTCCTAAAATTTTTAAAACAATTTGGATATTTTTGTCCTTCAATTTATGAAGTACAAGAAAATTAGAGACTGCTGCGTTTTGCAAACATGCTTCGAATTTTAAATGATTTAGAATTAAAAGGTTTTATTTAGTTGAATACATTTTAAAAATCAAGTAGAATGGATTTTAAGAGAGTAAATTTACTTAAGAATTTTTGAAACACAGTGGAAATTTGATATGAACGTGGTATCATTTATCATCTGAACATCAATAAATTAAACAAATATTAGAAAATTCTAGGTTGGTGGTTTTTTTCAAATATGTTACAATAAGTTTTAGTTATTGTAAAAAAGGCGTTTCGTGTTGAAATTTTGGAACAACAACATACGTTTTATATGTATTTTAAATTTTAGTCCTAGGACCTAAGTGACTGATAGAAACATATGTGAAGTAGAATATTATACGTGTTAATTCAAAATTTCCCAAAAAACATTTTTAGATTTTTTTTGATATTTGTTTAAACAAAATTAACTTACAAAATTTGTCACTGTAGACAATCTAACTTAGTTTTGAAATACAGCTAAATGATGAACTTTGTTTGATATCTGATTTGAGTCTTAGTCAACTAAAAAACATTAAATTAGAAACATAAACAACAAAAAACTCGAAATTATAGTTTTTAAATAAACCAAATTTTATCATTTAAACAATATTAAAAAAGTATGCAATAAAGACTTTAAAAGTTTAAGCTGCTTATCTAGGCGATAAATTAAATTATTAAAGTCGAATACGTTGTAAAGTAAATATTTTTTTTTTGTTTTTACAAAATCAATTTTCACCAATTTTTAGCAATAGTTTTGAAGATTCTTTTTTCTTAGAAAAACCATTGAATTTTTCCACATGTCAAAAAAAAAACATTATTTTTAGTAGTAAAAGATTATTTTGGTTTCATAGCTGACACATCTTTATTTTTGGTTTCCAAAAATACTTTTATTAATTCATTCCAAATGTAAGAAGTTATTGTAATGGGTCCGATTTGTCAAATTAAAAATTTTGCCATTTCTCGACGTTTCAAGGTCCCTAGAGTCGAAAAAAAAGATTTAAGAAAGATGTCTGTGCGTGCTTGTGTACGCACGTACGTATACGTCCGTACGTTCGTACGTTCTTGACGTTTTTTCGTTGTCCATAGCTCAAGAACCAGAAGAGATATCGGCTTCAAGTAAATTTTGTTACATAGATAATAAGGCCGAAAGATGCAGACAGCGCTCTCAAGAAAATTGCGTGGGCGGTTTTTTTTACCATAGAAGTTTAAAAAAAGGTGAATATTTTGGCTAACCCTAAATATCTTACGAATCAAAAACTCTAGAGACTTGTAATAAATTTAATATACTATATTGTAACGTGATACCAAACAAGTATATTTTTGGAAAAAAATCCAACTAACGGTTTTTTTTTTAAACTAAAGAAACTGACAAAAAAATTGTCACCTTGAACATTTAACGAATAAAAAATGATTTTATCTCCAAAACTATTTTGTGCTACAAAAAAAAAAGTTTTTAACATCTGGCAAAGTTTTGAGAAAAATCGGATTAACAGTTTTTACATAAAAAAATAAAATCCTAAAAAAACATTACTCAAAGTTTATAAATATCTTTTCAAAAATTTGAGAATATTACTTTCAACTAATTTTGTTTTCGACATTGGGAAAAATTTTGAGAATAATTGAATTAATAGTTTTTTTTTTACAAAAAATAAAATCCTAACCAAAAAATTAATAAAAGTTTGTTAAAATTTATTTTCGACTCAAATATCTTTTCAAAACGTTGAGATATTGACAACACTTAGTAAAATGTTGAGAAAAATCAATTTTTTTTTACAAAAAAATAAAAACCTAACCTAACAAAAAAAATTTACTTACGACTCAAAAAGCTTTTAAAAATTAAAAATACTGTCTTCAAACTATTTTTATTTCACAGAAAATATTGTTTTCGATATTCAGTTGTTTTTTCGACTAAAAATCTATTAAACAAAACTTTTTTTCAAACTAAACTATTTCCTTATACGAATAATATTGTTTATAATTTAAAAAATTGTAGAAATAATTCAACTAACAATCTTTTTTAACCCAACACGAAAACAAACACATTTTTAAGCAAGACAAATCGACAGACAGGATGGGAAGCTATCAGTGTGCATCGCATCCCAATCTCTTTTTAAATATGTTCATAAAATTGTGTAAATGAAAATGTATTGTATTAAGTATGGTCAAAGAAAGAAGGTATCGCTAACGAACGAAGACCGAAAAATCCAACGTTTTCAGTCTTACAGAAATCTCTCTAGATAACATGGAATTAGATAATAATAATCCACATTGATTTTTTTGGTGCCATAAATAGAAAGGGGAAATTCCTTAAAGCTTTATATTGCAATTTCAGTTTTCCGAACATAAATCATCTAAAATGGATTTCAAAAATGACAAATTTGAATATTTTCATTGAATTTGTTGTTATTAAATACCTTTCAAATCAATGATCAAAATGGCTTTAAAAATATTCCAATTTTTCTTCCAATAATTTCACACATATTTTCTCATAATAATACTTAAATCTGCCAATGTAAAGAACTTATACCTATAAGGTATAATCCTGTCTTCCTATGAAAGCCAAATTAAGGTATTCAACCATGATACGAAAATAATTATGTGCAATCCTGTGATGCCTTTATTATCGAATAATAATTGAAATAAGAAGATTTAAATCAACCCACTTAAATTTTCGCTCTATAGAACCTCACAAAATCATGCTGGTTATATTTATAAACTCTGCGTGATTTATATCGAATCACTTGTGCTCTTTTCAACAGAAGTTCAAGACTCCAAAAGTGATGTGATGACCTTTTGATGGTAAGGTTCGAACATAAAAGATCTATGTATAATTATTTCCCACTGATTTCATCCCACTCCAATAAATAAATCAGCGCGTGCCATTAACTTCCAATTTTCCATCAAAAATATATACATCAAGGAATTTATCTCTTCACCAAAGAAGCTATTGGACTCATTAAAATGCGTTTTTAGGATTTTCGGTTTTACTTTGCTTTTGCTTTTGGTGGCACAAGGCACACGTCTTCAATTTCCATCAGGGCATCTGTAGCGTCGCGTCACGCCTTCATCGTACACCGTCCTCATCATCGTCGTCGTGTTCGTCGAGTGGTTGGATATTTGCCTTTTTGATTTACTTCAAAACTCTGAAGAAGAATTCTAAAAATAAAATTCTTTTTTTTTTTAAGTTTTTGAGAATGAATTTCATTCGTCTAATTGAAAAACACTTTTCATCCACTTTCGTCTGGCTTTCAAACAAAAACAGACTGACACTGATTGATATTTGTTACACCCGCATAAAAGGATGTTGCTCTTATTGCAATAATGCACATTTTCAAGTGGTCTTAAGAGATGCATGATTGTGTAGTTGTTTTTAATGAACTCAGATTTAGAATCAATGAGTTCTTTAACAGAATTAAAATGGCCACCGCCACCTTTTAAAAAGTTTTGAAATAACTTAAAATTCAATAAACATCAATCTTATGCTTGTTACGAGTAGTAAAAGAATTGGGAAAAACTTTACGACATCTTCACCAAAATTAGCATCTACTCAAATTGTCTTATATTGAAAGCTGATGTTTTGCTACTGAAGCTCAAATGAAAATTTTCAAAAGGTCTGGTCTTCCGGATTTTAAAATTCCTAGTTTGCATCAAAAATACTCCATTACCAAGATCGGAATCTTAGACTGACATTTCGGTTTGCCTACAAGCTAAGTACACACGAAATGTGAGAAAGTGTGCGTGAGATGATGCAAAAACCAAACACATTCTCACATTTAGTGTTCCGGCCCATCAAAATGCTTCATTATAGTCTGCAGGCACATCTAAATGCTTTATTTTGAATGTTTTATGGCCTCGTTCAAAAACTAAACAATCTTAACCAACAGAATCTGAAGTGCTGACATGGTCTTAAATTGGAAGATTTGTATAGCTTTTTAATTTCAATCCAAATAAATGTTGTTAATGTATAGAAAATAAAATAGAATTGAACAAATACATATTTAATGATTTATTAGTGCTGGTTTTTTATTTACTTAAATTATTTGCGAACGCAATATGAGCTGCAACTGGTTAAGCATAATTGGAAATGGACAAAAGTGTAACACAATGCTTTGTAAAACAACAAAACAGAAAATTGTTCAGGTGTAGTTGACTTAGAGCATTTTTTTCTGGCGACGTTAGAAGTTCAGGTGGAAAAAATAGGCGGATGCCTCCGTATTTCTTTCTACAGACAATGCTACGAGAAGCATACTTGTGAAGTTCCATTGCCAACTTAAGCTAGTTCAGATTCCTCAATTTAACTAGTATTTTCGTCACTAGTATTTTCGTCATTTCGGTAATTGCAAGACCAAATTTAAGTTTTGTTTGTTGCAGGAATATTCCTGAAAATTTCTTTTTGAGGGACTATGTTAGAGATAGAATTTCATTTGTAGTTAGATTTTAAAATACAAATTTGAGGTAAGCATGTTTTAAAAATAAGTTGCTTTGTGTAAACCATTTTTAAGGGATAGAAATAGGCAATATGGTTACAAACAATACCAACTAAATGAGTGCAATAAATTGATTTAAGTAACTTTTTTTATTCCAATATGGGAAAACCGACCACCCATTAGAAACAAATTGGTGAACGCCCCAAAATGTATGCTTCATGAACAAATAATGTTACCTTCTATGCTTATATATACGTAGCTCATTAATTTTTTATTATTAGCAGTACTTTTACTAAACATACCCTTTAAACAATAGTAAGATAACTTGAACTTTGGTAACTAAACATTTTTACGGAATGAATGAAAATTATATTTTGTGTAAAACTGTGGGCATTCACTAAAAAAAAAAAACTTCTTTACGTCAACAATAAACATTAATGTCGATTATTTGATCTATTGAATGAGTTGTCATGAATTTAGAACGATTTTGTGACGTTTTCATTTTGTGTTTATTTGTTCTGCATTTATTCAACAGGTTCGCTATAATCGTTCTGATTAGTTTTTTAAAACATTGGTGTTCCTTTGATGCAAAGTTTTTTTTTTTATAGCAGACAAATGTATGCATCCATCAATCAAGAATGTTATGGATAAGGTATTTTTCGATTATAACTCTTTTTTTAAACTTAATATTTATTAAATGGAATTGAAGAATAGTTTCAAGCTTTAATCATTAAAAACAAACTATAAATATACTTGGATTAGTTAAATTAATACAGATTTTGATTACTTGCAAATAAAATATTTGGGCCGTTCATTAACCAAAATTTATTAGAATTCAATACAAACAAATTGCACTCGCACCCTTAATTTGATGGTTCTTCGAACGCATCTTTGATACAATAATTCGAGGTTAATTATGAAATTTAAAGAATTTCGTAGTGATTACTCCAAATTAGTGAATTAATAACAATAAAATGATGTTGAACATGCTTTTTTCAAGGCAAAAATGTACATTGGTTTGCTATCAACAAAATGACTGCAAAATTAAAGCTTAAAACTGACTTTTTCATCGAAAAAAGTAAAAAGAAAAACCTGAAAAAAACTTATTAGCATCCCCATTTTGTTTTTGCTTTGCAAAGTGCCGCTAGCCCACGGCATCGTTTTTTTCTTGTTTGTTTTCACATCTATTCATGGACTAATTGTCAAAATTACAAATACAACAATGTAAACAAAAGGGTTTGGGGGAGTGAAACGTACGAAAGATTCCGATCTTGGTAAATGGAGTATTTTTGGTTTGCATTTGCAAGGCTAGACAAATTGGAGGGCGAATATAATCCCCAGGCGAATGTATCTCATTGAAATGAAGCGAAAAGAGAAGAGAACTAAAAGTCTCTCATGCAACATCCACATTTTTATTGAATCTTGAGGCGAAAGCAAAATAAACAGAATGTTAGTATAAAAGGGGAAATTGGGATTCTTGTTGCTTTGATTCAACAGTTCGGCGAAAACGAGAGTTGAGCGTAATTCTACAGAATGTTAGATTTAACAGTTCAACAGAGCATCCAAGAAGGTAGACTGTAGATATTTAACACTTAACGTTTTATACCAGAGAAGAATAATAATCCCACGCTAAGAACTTAATATATATTGTGACGCAAGCAAAACAAAAATTGGGTCAAATTTCCTTGGAAATCGTGAGAAAAAATCAAGTCATCTCATCATAATATTTTAATTGAACAGGCCATGCTAAATATTTCTTATATTAGTTAAATAATCAGTAATAAGTAATCATTGAGTCATAACAAATTATATCTAAATCTTTTTAAAATAAAGATTTTTATAAATACAAACAATTTGTTTTTTAATTATTGCTTTGTAAACCTAAAAAATAGGTTTTGAATACATAATTATTTGGCTAAGTTGTTCTTATTTTAAATCTTAAAAAAAATTAAATTTAAAATACAATTTTTAAGAAATAAAAATTGTGTTTCGTTTCGATTTGAGATACAAGTAATTTTGATAAATTTTGCGCTTTTGTTAAAATGGATAAAAATATTTTCCTAAAATATTAATTCGAGTTTAAGGTTTAATTACGGATTTAGTCATAAATCTAAATAAGGTGACTTCTGCGTAATTTTTAAAATTTAAAAGTTAACTCTTTTATGAATCAAAATATATTATTCCAGAAGAAACCTTAAGAAAATTTGTAAAAGTAAAGAGCCTGTGGCGTGACCTACAATATCATGCGATTTAATTTTGCTGAACTATTTTTGTTGCGTTTTTTGATATCGTTTGCCTACGTAGATAAGGTGATCGAAAATTTTGCATCTCAACTGTACATTGTTGAAAATCAATTTTTAAACCCAATGGCAAACCCTGAATTTTTTTGAAACAATTTAAACAACATCGTAATCAAAATTTTAAAATAGTTTACTTTTTGTAACTGTCCCACAAAACTAACAAATTTTTTTTGCAGAACTTACTACCTTAAGTATGATCAATTTTAAATGCAATTCCAGAGTTTATAGACATTTAAGTAAACACAAAACTTCAATTTTCCTTTTAAAAGATTAAATTTTCAAATTTAATATGAATTCAATTATGTGAAAAAAAATCTTATACAATAATTAAAAATAATTGAAATTTTTTTCTTATTTCCTAGGTTTTTTAGAGCTGAATCTTAGCAAAAAAAGTTTTGTTGAGAAAATTTTTAAAGAAGTTCAAAAATGTTTTTTTTTTCTAATTTTTGTTACTTTTTAAAAATTGATTTTTTGAAGAATTAAAGCATCAGGTAAGTTTTTTTTCGGCATCAATATGATTGAAAATATCAACCAATATTTTAAATTCAATGAAAAGATCAGAGTCGAAAACTAGAGAAATGTTTGTTTGATCTTTCTACGAAATGTATAAAACTTTAACAAACTAATTTTTGTTTCGTTGATCTTCTGCAGAGGTGCTAAATACCATACTTTGATAGGAGGTTTTGGCGAAAAATAAATCATTAATATTATTCTTAACATTTTTATCTTTTAAACGGACCTTATTGCTCAATCATTATGACCACATTCATGAAAACGACAACGGCGATTTTCCAAATGTTTGTTTCGCATTTCATCAGGAGTACTTAACTAAGATTTCAAGGAAAAATACAATACATAGACATTTTCCCTTTTTATTGGAGACCAAAGTGCCATATACTGCCAATTACTGCAGCTATCAAAATAATTGCATGGGACATTTAAGACACAAATACAAGTTCAAGTTTTAAAAGATGGGAAACACAAGGAGAGACAGCAAATATAAGATTTAATAATTCGTTCAGCATAAACATTGCAAAAAGTAGTATTAACATAAAAATACTAATACTATTATAATCCATAAGAATTTCCTATTCAAAAGATAAAACAAACTTTATGATCATCCTTAGACTCCCAGAACCAATATATTTATACTTAAATTCAATGTTCCAACTAATTGAAGCTATTGACATTATTGTATTGGGCATTAGTGTTGATAGAACATTAATTTTATTTATACCTACTTAATAGTTGTTAAGAACAGTACCTTACCTATCATTGACTTCAAGACTCTACTAATTTTCTTTCTAACGAAACACAAAACGAAATGCATTTATAAGCAAGACCAATTTGTGTCCAATGAACCAATCCTCTCTATATTAACCCATGAACCACGCCTGAGTAGTCAAAAATCGGCAAAGCCCAATAAGACTATAATAGCTTAAGGTACATGCATACTCGTATAGTTTTATAGAAACTTTTTTTTTCAAGGTCCATTGCACGGTCCATTAGTTGCATCTTCTTGATTTTTCAATTATATGTATAGTACTTACCCATACCAAACCCTATCTATGTTATTTTATATCACATGCTCCATTTTCTATTCCATTGTGACAGCTTAATGTCTTCATTATCATTACAAGCCATTGAACTCTCTAAAACGGTTTGTCATGGTCTTTGGGTTTTCTTAAACGACCCTTATTACAAAAAAATTGACACAACCAGGCGTATCCATCAAATCTCCATAAAATAGCGCCAAACAAACACCAAAAAGAACGTGCATCGTCACCGTCCCACGTGTCAAAATCATCCCAAATGTCTCATATCATACACGTACCCGTTTAGCCAAAGTATAAGGAATACCCTCTTGGCGTTCCTTTAACTATACCTATGTTCTTCTTTTCAGCTTTGCATGTTCTTGTTTTTGTGTTTTTTATTTAGAAATTGTCTTGCTTCGTTGGATATTCCTTCTATTTATGGACATTTACACTGCTTAAACGCGGTCTTCACAGATTTCACCCCTCGATGAGCAAGTCGCCAATACCACCGCCAGCGGGCCGCTGCGCTGCCGCTAGCGACCGACTGACGACGGCAGAACGGTCGATGGTGGTGTGTGCGATTGGCACTCTTCACCGAACCGAACCAATAATGAACCAAATATAAAAGCCATCAAGGTGAGTCCCCGCGAGCCTGCTTCAAAGGTTTTTGGCATTCATTGGGCTCCGACTCCTGCTCATGCTTCAGGCTCAAAGTCTGGCAAATTAAAAGTTGAAGTGTGGTAAACCTGTTTGCAACCTGTAGAAAATACTGCTGTTTTTTTGTTTGTGTCTTCTTGTGTACCTTCCTCAGCCATCCAGCCAGTCAAGCAGTAGATATGTATCGCTATATAGAATGAGATGTCTTCCTGGATATCTCGCTTCTTCTTGCCGTATGGTCTTCCACTGGGACATGGTGTTATGGTAATATGACCTCATCCCATGTGGATTCCGTGTGGATAGCATCTGTTCCCTGAAACAATTAATAAAGATTGTCGGCTTATGGTTTTTTTTTTTGTGTTGCTCTTGTATCTACGAAGTATCAACCTATGAGACTGATGGCACCCTTCTTCTTTTGTTTTTCATTTCTTCCCCCAAAGACCATTTACCAATATTTTAATGAACGATGTGCCATTGAAGTTTATCGGGCGAATTATTTGTTTTGCCGTCATCACACGACGTACAATATTGTGCTCTTCAGGACTTTTTGTATTTCATTTTATGGCTTTAGCTTGACTCAGCTTTCAGCGTTTATATGGAATATAGATGCATATAAAAATATTGAGATACGTTTTTTTTATCTGAATTCTGAATCCCCCTTTTTATACTAAGAACGCGCACTCAACGAAGCTAGACGAAATTGATTTTCCAGAAAAAAATAAAAAATGAAACGCCAACATCGAGCGTACAAGGGTTTTATATAAAGGGTGTTTCGTGCAAACTGTTTAAGTTTCAATTAAACATGTTGATCTTTGATAAAACGAATCTTGAAGATAAAACTTGTATTCGGCCCGTTGGTCAAAAAGGGTGTTCCAAAATCAACACCACTATTTTTGTGATTAAATATTAGTTTAGTTGGTAAGGTCCTAAATAAATAAAATTTGACAGCTAACCGGAACTAAAAGGTTAACTCTACTACGAAATCGAAATAGGGTGTAAACTTAGGTAAAAAGTTCTTAACAGGTACTTCTGAACTTTGACAGTTGATAGTGGCCATATTGTTGATAGAACATCTGTTATCATTTTTGCTATATGTCGAGGACGATTAGCTTTGTAGTGTTTATTTTTAAGTCCACAAGTTTTGTAGAAAAGATCACTGCAGTTAGTGTATGAAGAAGCAGTCTAGACAAATTGAACAACCGTAGAAAACGACGTGTCATCGTTTCTCAGGAAATTAGAGAATTTTGAAACATTCCCCGAAAAATTATCTTCAGCGTTGGGACTAAATTTAGCATAAATGACTTATCAAAATCATAAAGTGTCGTATCTATGACAGTATACCCGTGGCATGATGGTAAGTGCTTTGAACTGTCATGCCAGAGGTCTTGAGTTCCTCCTATGTCATCTAACGTTTTTTTTTTCATGCGTACTGCCTATTGCGAGGAATTGACAAATCCTGCAAGAGTAATTCTTGTCATAAAAAGTGCTTTCTCAGATTAGCCGTTTGTATTACGATTGAAACTGTAGGTGCCCTCCATCTCTGACAACAGAACTCGCACACAGGAATGGCTGAGAGTTGTAAGACACTAAGCCCTAGTTCTCAACGAACTTTTGCGCCATCTATGATTATAATTATCCTCATGAAATCCAAGATCTTATAAAACTGTGAATTGTTAATATTACATTGCACATTATCCACGATATTCATAAAAAATAGTCCTAAAACTTATTGGAAAGCCCTTTTCCCATATAAATCTAAAACAGCAGAGTTTTTGAATCGTAAAGAATTACGAGCACAAAAATTGAGTTTTTCGACTCAAATCAAGATTTTACTTTGGTTTTTGCCGATCATTCCGACATGAAAACCGGTTTACGGTATCTGAATAGGCCCTTCAAATGGATATGAAAAAAGAGGCTGGGGTCTGACACACATTGATAACTTCCCATCCCTTCTGTCAATTTTTACTTGCGACATATAGGAATGATTTTCGAAAAAAAAATTGTAAATCATTGTTTTTTGATTTATAAAATGGCATTGAAATTTTTGAAGAAAAACTTATTTTTCAGGTAAAATTTTGAATCTTAAATTAGTTTTTTTTTAAAATAATTTACTTGTGTTAAATGTTAGCTTTAAAAAACAAAATTAGAACGTAGTAACTCGATATTTGCCCTGAAAAGAATGTGATTGGATTGTAATAAATACCTTCTACCTTCCAATAACATTCCTTCATTATTATCACAAACATGTCTTTATCTATTTATCTGCATAAAGTTGAGTACGCCAATGAACTATACGTTTTAGACACCTACCTAACTACACAACCAATTGGTGATCGCTTTACAATTTAAACATACATGTTGTTCCTCTTTCTTTTCTTCAGATAATTTACTTTCCGTCCTGGTTCTTCTAATATAAAATTAAAATAAAACTATCCAAAGGAAAAAGCTTTGAACGAACTAGTTGAATGCACAAACAATTGTTTTCGTTAAGTATGCTTACAAGTATGTTTTATTTCCGGGATGAGTTGTCCTAAAATGAGTTGTGCCTAGTTGTGAAACTAGCTTACCGACAAAAAATGGTGTGCATTCGATAAGTTCATTCAATTACACAAAACATTTCCTTCAACATAATATTTTCCGAGTATTTCTAATGTTTATTATAATAAAAAGTTAAGTTTTTTCAACAAACTATAAATTAATATTCTGTAAAATACTATTCGCATAGCCTACGATAAATTCTATTTGTTTTTACATCTTATTTGTTAAAATTAGTTCCGTATGAGAGCCGAAAAAGGGAGACATGCTAACGAAATAATATGTATGATGATAATTCGTCCAGACTAAATTTCTCTTCAATCACTAAATGGAAAATTAGTATACATACAAAATTAATTTAAATAAAACCGGTATATTTTAAAATCTTATATTGGTACATTTTTAAACAGACTCTGCATAAAGGAGCAAGTTCGTGCGATTCAGTCGTGCATTTTATTTTTACATGCTATGGTAAAAACCACCCACTCATTTTTTTGCATTATTATCTGTATAACACAATTTATTTGAAATCGATATCTCTATCGGTTTTTGAGCTATGGACGACGAAAATAACTTACCGAACGTACGAACGTACTTATATACAGACAGTTCTCTAAAAATCTCTGTCAAAAATTGTCAATGCTAAAATTTTCAATTCGACAGATCGGGCCGATTACAATAACTTCCTATGGGAAGTTAGTAAAGGTGATATTTCAAACACACTTCAATATATTTGAAAATAGAAATCCCTTTTGAAAAATTGGTATGTTTTTTTAATGTTTTCTTAAAAATTCTAAACAGAAAAATGACAAACACTTAAAATTTGTCAGTAAATTAAGACTAAAACTATGAATTCTACAAATAAAGAAAGATTCCTTAATTTTATTTAAAAGTGATTTGAAATACTTTTTCGTATGAAGATCTATTATCAAGGTGTTGGTAAAATGTGTTTTCAAAAAAGATGATTAAAAGACAAAACAGTCATCGAAAGCAATTTAAACACCCTGTTCCCTTGGAGTTAAGCGATTTATGGCATTTTTGCTCCTCCTGTCCTGAGCAATGTTGATGCTGATTAGATTCCGCAGTCCTGTATACGCTCGTTTTCTCGTCTACAAACGATGAAGCTTCTCTTCTCTCCATCATATACTCCATCAGTAATGAGTCTGAAATTGCAACAGAATAATGTTTTGTGCATGCATTTTGCATATATGCATCCAAAAACGCAAAACGCAAAACGCTGAAACGATGATGCCAAGGGGTTATTACCATTCTCAGGTTAAGAGTTACGCGACGGGCCCAATAAATTTCATGACTTTAGGGCTTGATTAAATACTTGCATGTATCCATTTGCATCTGCACATACATAAATACCATGGAACAGAAACAACCATAGTAACAAAAAGAAAATTTATAAATTTTCGTTGGCCTTAATGAAGTTGTAGCCACGTTTTAATTGCAACGATTTGCTGAGTAGAGTGTGTTTTTATTTTGTCGTTCAATAGAAAAAGCACGTTCCTATATAAAGTGTACAAGGAGGTATAGGTTATGTAGTAGTAGGTAGGTTTATATAGACAAGTATTGGAGTACTACCTGAAAAATATCCCGATTTTGCTTTGCTGCCAACAATGGTCTTACGATTAAGCCATATATTTTGAAATAAAAAGGCAAAAGCAACTCTGTTGCAGTAACGATCTTGAATGTACACCACTTCGAGGTGTAATTTGATTTTTACGACATTGTAGGTTGCTGTTGTTTTATATAATTTCTCTCCACCCACCACCATGTTGTATGGTATTGGCTTAATGAATTTTTATTGCCATCACTGGTTTACTGTGATACCCATAGAGAATGCATTAAAAATTTTGAAAACACTTTTTTGGGTTTAATAGTGCACAGCTCATTGAGTTCGGGCGTGATTCTGATTGTTTTCTGAGTGAATATCTATCTATGAGGGTGAATGGAATATCTATATGTACATATGGCTTCAAATCATGCACAAGGCGTTGATTGAGTTTTATGGATTCAAATTAAATTATAAGTACTTCATACAAATCCATATAGGTTTTTTGATTATGAGTATGGTTTTTGTCTTGTCAGTTCGAGTTCATTTGTTTACAACGATTGTAATAATATAATTTTGAATAGACTCGAATTTATAGACAAAATTGCTACCACAGTCGAAGAAGGCACTAAAAATCATCATCCATCAAAACAAACAATACAAAGATATTCAATTTGTTTTGTTTTGATTCGTATTTTTTTTAAATTTAATTCTTTGGCAAAGTTATAAATATAGTAGTTAATAGGGTGGGGACTTAAATGAGATAAATATAGATTCTCAGCTTGAGAGCAAAATTTATGAGTTATAAAATATAATGTCGATCATAATAAAGTTATGTTTAGACTCATTAAAGCTTTACAATGTTTTTGTTTGTTAAATTTATTGATATTAATATGACTTAACCAGAATGACCATAAGGTCATAAAATTTACATACCAATGTTAAGGATCAACAGAAGTACCCCTATTAAATGTCAATTTTAGTTTAAAGACTAAAATGTAGTTTTGGAATTGGCCTCTGAAGTTTTTGGACGTGAAGGTAGTAAGTGTTGTCAAATTAAAACAATGATTTATAATGTGGTTTAAAGGAACTATATGTATGCATATATGGCAACTATTTTATTCGTTAACAATTTTGAACTCGAGATTTTGATAAATCTCTAAATAACTGAATACCAAAAACGTTGCTAAAACATTGAAACATTTTTAATGTAAAAAGTTAAAAATGCTTTCACGATTTTCGGGAAAAAAATGTCAATCAAATTATTCAGACTAAACCAAGTGTAAAGTTTTTTTCCGATTAAAAAAGTATTTATTAACTTCCCATAGGAACCGATTTGTCAAATTCAAAATTTTGACATTTCTCGACGTTTTAAGGTTCTTAGAGTCGAAATAAAAGATTTTTAGAAAAATGTCTGTGCGTGCATGTGTACGTACATCTGTACGTCCGTACGTTCACGACGTTTTTTTCGTCATCTATAGCTCAAGAGCCAGTAGAGATTGACTTCAAATAAATTTTGTTATACAGATAATAAGGCAGAAAGATGCAGAAAGCAAGGGCTCTCAACAAAATTTTGTGGGTATTTTTTTTAATATACCAGTTTAAAGAAAAGGTAAACATTTTGGTTTACCTAAATATCTGAAGAACCGAAGACGCTAGAGACTTAAATTAAATTTAATATAATATTTTGTAACGTGATACCAATCAAGTATATTTTTTTCCAAAAAATCCACGTGATACCATTCAAGTATATTTTTTTCCAAAAAATCCAATGAATGGTTTTTTTTTATAAATCAACAAAACTGAAAACAAAATTTGTAACCTCGAAAATTTTACTAATATAAATGATTTTATCTCCAAAACGATTTAGTGCACCGAAAAATAACGTTTTTAACGTCTATAAAATTTTGAGAAAAATTGACAGTTTTTTTTATAAAAAATAAAAACCTAAAAAAAACATTACTCAAAGTTGGTAAAATTGAATTTCGACTCAAATATGTTTTCTTAACATTGAGATATTGGCTTTAAATTATTTTAATCTTTTAAAAAATATTATTGTCGACATTCAGTAAAATTTTGAGAAAAATCGAATTGACAGTTTTCTAACAAAAATTATAAATAAAAACGAAATTGAACAGAAGTTTATAAAAATTAAATTTCGTTTTTCTGCTAATAAAATTGATATAAATTTGTTTTCGACTAAAAATCTGTTAAAAAAACTTGATTTTCAAACTAAACTATTTCTTTATATGAAAAATATTTTTGGTAATTTTTCAATTTTTAAGAACAATTCAACTAACACCTTTTTTAACCCAACACGAAAACCAACAAACTTTTAAGCAAGACAAATCGACAGACGGGATGGGAAGTTATCAGTGTGGGTCGCACTTCAGCCTCTTTTTTTATTTGTATTTCTGTATAAATAAACGTTGATTGAATTTTGATTTCTACCTTAAGTGAAAACTTGCATTGGTGTTGTTAATATAAATTTGTATATTTGGTAGATAAAAATGAACTTTCAGAACAATTAAATGATGTGAAGATTAGAAATGGTATGTTATTGTACCAAGTTTGTCCTGTCAGCAAATTGTACGTAGGGTTTTCTGTTAACCGAAGAATTCATGCTAGTCTATTACTTAAAACATCGTATCTTCACTCGGGGCTAAGAAAATCAAAGACTAATTGATGAATAGCTTTCCATCCTCAAATTTTTTAACTGTATTTGGGCATTATAATTAAAAATGGACTTCGTAAACTGATTGTGCTCTAGAGCCGTTATAAATGGTGTTTTGTGTGCTGGAAGATTTACATATATTTACAATTTTAATTGTAATTGTGTTATTTCTCGAAGAAGTTATTACTATTATTCATCGAGATTCTGGGACTAAGCATTTTAAGACTTATTTCATATAATATTATATCTAAGCTGATATTTTAAAATCAAGATCGAATTAAGAATTATCTGGAAATATTGCTATCAACTTGCGAATTGGCCAATAAACATTTCATTGAAGTGCAGAAACGTGGCTGATATCGTTTTTCATAGTGAATGATATCTAGGGGAAACTGGGGCACATTTGACACTTAATTTTTAAAAGTCTGTTTTTCCGAAGATTATATATGAATTCCAATCCTTTTTTATTTATATGCATTGACTATTCTAGATAAGACTCACAGATACATTTTACTGTTATAACAAATGCATCATTTTTTTAAAATTTGTTTAAAAAAAAAGTCATTTTGTCAAAAGTGCCCCGGACATGGGGAACCTTTGACTTTACGCGGGGAACATTTGACAATTGCAGTTTTATCTCATGATCGTATGCATAAAAAGGATTAGCGGGTGTATGAATGGAAAGAAAAGTCAAAAATTGTTTTAACGATTTATTTTAACAATATAAAAAACATAAATAAATAAATAAGGGTCAAATGAATATTGTGCATAAATTTGTTGAAGGTTTTGAAAGAAATTATCAACGGCTGATTTTGTAAATCCTTTTAGTCTGGCTAGGCTCATAGTTTCGGGCTTACGTAGCGAGAGTTCAGAATTTCGTTTAAAAATCCGTAAAGCCAATCATCTCCTACTTTTTTTGAAATTTCCCAAGTTGGTGGGCAGCTAATATTGTTAGGCTTAATAAAGTTATACACAAATTTCTTGAAAGAATCGTTTGACAAGCCGTACGCGTGAAAAGAGCATTTTTTCACATATTCTACCAGTTCTTTTTTTTGCAGCTTGGTAAGGGTTTGTCGCGGCGTATATTTCGATTGAAAAATGAAACCTTCGTCAGGGCTACTTTCATTATCCGAATTTGACCAATCTTTTAAGGGATCCTGTTTTTTCATTCGCATAATCAATGTGGTTCTATTTATCCCATATTTTTCAGCAGCTGATGTTTGCGTTTCAAGTTTTTTCCGTATGTCTGCAATAGCCCTCTTCACCTTTTCTTTGTCGATTGCAATCCTATTTGTCTTTCTCTTGTAGTTTCTCACCATTTCTTCAAAATAAACATGAAAACAAAATAAAACACAAATATAAGCATAACAAATCATGTTGGGGCACATTTAACAAATGTCAAATGTACCCCTTCTATTAGTCAAATGTGCCCCCTTTGCAAAAGTCAAAGGTGCCCCAAAGGTTTTTCATAACATTTGTGATGTTTTTTTTATATTAATGTTTTGATTTAACAAAATTGGCTTTAAAATATTAATAATTTAGGAACAATGCTATCATAATATTAATTCACAATAACAAAAACTTTTTTATTTTGTTCACAAATCTCTTACAAACCTGTAGTCAAAAATTACATCAAAAATCCCGAAATCACAAAAACACGTGTTACTCGATGACGAGTTGGAGCAAAACTGCCGAAGTTTATAACGTTTCTTTATATTAATTGAGGCTTCGTTCACTATCCCAACTTTTCTTCTTAAAGGATGTGTTCACACCGAAAATCACAAAGTCAAATGTGCCCCGGCGTCAAATGTGCTCCAGTTTACCCTACTTTAGTTTCGAAGAATTTACTGTTAAAATTTGTGTATGTTCACAGTCACCACAATTTTAATATTTGAACATTATTAGGCACATCTAGACAGACGTGAAAGACGTTTAGGGAAATAATAAGAAACATTTCAAGAAATTAACACAAATCACTTTTAAGTAGCAAACCCATGAATTCAATTGTTTTTAAAATCCAATATTCGAGTATTCATTTAATTTCACATCGTTTAAATTCCGTTCTCAAATCACTATTTAAAATATCAAATGATTTTTATAATTCCCGTAAATCATTAAACTGATCCATATTTTTTTTGTTGAGGCTTAAGAAAAATCAATTATGAATCGATTTCAATTTTCCAGAGGACTTTTTTAAAAGCACTATTTTTTTTAATACCGCAAAACTCATTTGTTGCAATAACACAACCATTTCAAATAAGTGTTATGGTTGTGATTGTTGTGGTTGTTGTTTTTTATTTTTTTATTTCAAAGGAAAATGTCATATAACTCAATTAGGATATCAATAAAAGTTATTATACACCTTTTCCCAAACATACATACATAGCTTTTGCAATATCTTGTACATAATGAAATTCCACATTGTAGAAAGGTATGTTCTGTACATATGGATATAATCGTTATATAAAGTTCCAACTCCATTTTGGCTTCCCATCAGTTGAACTTAACACCCACGAGTAATCAATATTCGATAGCATCGTGCCATGCCATGCCATACCATCGAGTCAAACCAGACCCAAACCCAGATCCAGATCAAGACCCAAGCCAGGACATGAGGGTGCGATGGAAATGTGCGAATGAAAATGAAAATGAATGAAGGTAAATTGAAGTGAAGTGAATGCCTCACCTGTTGTGGAACATCAGTAATGGATGATTATTATTTCATTATCCTCAGAGCCACTATGATGCCTCTGTCGATAAAGAATGCTACTTTGGAATTGCTCTGGTTGATGTGTCAGATATCGTTAGGGTGATTATATTATTTGTACCATCATGTGGATACATATCTATCTATATGTATTTACATCGAGTGCTTGTCCTAGCAGAAATTAATATTCAATGAGCTTGTTTCCAGAAGTACCTACCTAGGTATGTAGTATACTACTTTAGTACATAGTACTTATATTAATCTATACACATAATGCTTTAGGGCTTTAACACAAGCATAGCACAACAACAACAGCAAATATATAAAAACACATTGCAAAAATTAAAATGTAATGAATTTTTGTATTTTCATTTATATTTTGGACAAACAAACAGAATTGAAATAGAAAGAATCATGAGAGTGTCCTTTTTTGTTGTTGTTCCGTAAATCACATGATATAAATATGTAAATCAAGATAGCACAGAGTAATTAATGGATTATTAAAAATTAAAAATAACGTGAATATGCAAAAATGAAATAATGTTTTATTAATATCATCATCATGTTCGGATATAATTGACAATAATGATAAAATTCAAAAAAAGAGGCCAAAGGTTTTGAAGGTAAATAATTGAATAGGTAGGTCTTTAATAATAAATATTTCGGATGATTTTGATGATTTTTTTTTCAGAGGACGAGCTCTTATAATAATATTGTTGACATTTAAAAGAATGTGTAGGTATCATAATTATCATTAACTGAGCAATGAAATCCAATTAGCTGCATGCTTTCCCTGGAAAACTTTAATATACGTACGTTTTTCAAATTAAATTTTATTTGTTAAACTTGTACTACAAATGATAAACTTGTATGATTATTCTATAAATATATTTTACAGCAATTTTGAATCTGTCCATTACGGCACAGTTGATTTTTTAAAAGAAAGTTTAAAAAACCACATTAAATCCAAAAAAATTCATGAAATCATTATTTGAGTCAATAGTACGGTCCATATAATTTAATGGTTGAAGATTATTTCACGTAAATTTTGACCTTGACTGCGCCTCAAATGGTCCATCCGTTAAGTCCAATTTTGGAATACACTTTCCAACAATTCACCTCTCAAAAAGTCCATTGTGCTGTGTAACATGAGGCACCGTCTTGTTAAAACCACATGTCATGCAAGTCAAGCTCTTGCATTTTGGGTTAAAAAAAACTGGATATCATCTCTCGGTAGCGCTCCCCATTCACATTTACGTTACGATTAGCATCATCTTTGAAGAAGTACGGTCCAATGATAGCACCAGCCCATAAACCGCACCACACTGTGTTTTTTGTGGATGGATTGGTAGCTCTTGCAATGTTTCTGGCTAATATTCAATCCAAAATCAAAAATTCTGCTTATTTACGATACAAAAATGAGCTTCGTCACTGAACACAATTTTTCTGTGATGAACTTTCTTGATAATAAAATTGAATAATTTGCAAGCGTTGTTCGTTTTTAAGACGATTCATGATTAAATTATTGACCAAACTGAAGATGTTTGACAGTGAAAAGAATAACGAATTGTTCGTCAACTGTTTAAACCACTGTTACCAAAAAGATAATAGCTAAAAAATTAACCTTTGAAAGAAGATGAAAACATTTTACTAACGCTTGAACGCACCGCGATGCCAAGTAATAATTTCCCATTATTGTCTTTTAAAACATCACAACTGTTAAAATGTTAACCCTTTTCTCGAGTTATTAGAAACTTAAATCCTTAGCAATATTTTGGCAGGATATAATTGTTTGTAAAAAAAAAACTATCAACTAAAGTTTTTTTTATGAAAATGTAACAAACAACATTTTGCATAATTAGAAATAAATTTAAAATTAGTGTTTTTTTTGTTCACAAGATATTCAACCCGAAAGATAATTTATTAAAATTATTTTAAACTGTCAATTCGATTTTTTTCTTAAAATTGTAGAACCCAAAAACATCATTATTTAAAATTAAATATATTGTTTTGAAATTCCTATTATAAATACATAAAAACATCAACTGCAGCTTTTGAAAAGTCGTTTTTGCACATCTTCTGCTTTTATGTACAATTGTACACATAATATGTTAACAAATTTAACTTATGACCAAGAAAATATGCAAAACCAATTTTCTCTGGTTTTACCTAACCACGATTGAGACGGTTTGATCAATATCTTAGAAATTTGTTACGACTTATAGTGGCCATACAGCTTCTATATGCACGCAGTAAGTTATAATATTGGTTCTTATTTCCCACTAAAACAGAATAAGATACTAAAATCCAATTTTTAGACAACCAACTGATTCAAAAAATATTAATAAATAGATAAAACAATTGCTCTTAAAACCAATGAACACTTTGATATGCGCCATCTAATAAAAAAAGGATATTTTCAAAGAATTTAACAGATTGAAGTAAATAGAAAAAGTTGTTGAAAAGGCTAACTATCAAAACCTCTGAATTTAAACCAAATCCTTTATTTCAAATCTACTACCAACCAAAATGCCCAAAATCCTTTAAAAGATAGATCTAAGTAAATATTAAAGTCAATTGCACATAAAATATACATATTTTTATCGAAAAAAAAACATCTTCCCTAATAACATTTCAATTTGGTTTGTTAAGCATTTGACATATTTGACATGTGCCCCTCCCTCATTGAATTCGTATATACGCTCACATACATTTTTGGAAGGAATTATTTTGCTGACTCACTTACACCTTTCTTTTTTATTTATTTTCTTACCAAAACACTCAGCAGCTGTTAGTTGTTAGTGTCAGACTTTATCAGAAAGGTGTGCGCTGTCTAGCTCGAGGGCACACACATATCCAATGCCAAATGAATGAATCCTTATTCGGAACTCGAAGAACTGCCATCAGATAAGAACACCCCTAACATTTGTTTTTTTTTTGTTTTTGGTGTTTAATGTGGAACCACGAGCCAAAGCCAACAAAAAAGATACAAGCAACAATAATGACTGTCCATTTCAGAAATGAGTTGCAGTTGGTTCATTATAAAGAAACAACATCAAAAACAGTGACATAAAGCAAACATCTGCATTTGAATAGGTGGTCTTTGGTTCGTCTTAATCAAAATTGATTTCGACTGTCATTAAGTTGACTTTAATTCGATAATGAAAATGTATTTGATTTGTGTTATCGTAACCTTAAAAAACAACCTAACAAACGAATCCTTTTTCTGGTAAACAAAATTTCAAATCTGTTTTCGAAAAATGTTCAATCGTGACCAAAAAAACAACTTCTTCAAATGCATAATGGGATTCTGAATTAACCACTTTAATTTTGTTTTCCCTTTTTAATTTGACGATTAATTCAATTTAAATTTTATTTCCATACAAATAAATGAGTTCTCGCTTATCTAACAAATAAATCACATCAAAATCTCCTTGACTAACAAAGTAAAACAAATAATTTTATTTGCATACACACACTTCACATATTTGCAAGGTCCTTGAAACCTTTTGTATAATATTCTCAAAGCAAAAATGTGTGTAAGTTCTGTTTTTACGCTGGCTTTTTCTGTGTGTTTCGGGAAATTAATTCTCCTCGTATTCAAACACATTTATTGTTGTTAGCTATGCAAAATATAAAAAATAACAACAATAACAAAAACAACAAGAACAAAAAACGATGAAAAATATGTGTTCAAAATATTTGCCCATAAATAAAAGAAAAATATATTAATACAGCAAGGGCTTGGATTTTACAGCCAATTCAAACAAATAAAGCAACATATTAACTCATGTTTACGAGTTGAGAGTCCTTGCGTTTTCGAGTGGGGATTTAAAATTTATATTCATGCCAAAAGTGTAATGGCATAAAGGGGACAGGAGGTATGTATATTGTATATACCTACCTACCTAGTGGTTTGTATAAATATTGCAATTCAAATGCGTTTTTTCTTCTTAATGTTTTTCTTTTTTTATTTTAATTAATTTGGGCTGCTTTTTGTATGCTAAAAAGTATAACTGCACGCGATATTAATGTGATGATAAAAATTCTTTTAATTTTTTTTAATGGAGCTGATTGAAGCAGAATGAGGGAAAAAGTGTTTTTATAACAAGACTTAAGGATAATTTTTACGGTACCTATCTAATTAATGACAAAATAATTTGCAGACGTTATAAATTTGTTTAACTTTGATGTCAGCTGATTCGTCATGTGACTATGAATGGTAAATTAATTTTAAGGGATGTTGAGTCACCATATATTTATGTTTGTACTGTACAATGAACAGGGTTAAATTATTTGTCCATTTAGCTTTAAGTTTTTAATTTAAGTATCCTTAAAATGTGTTTAGAAAAATGTATAATTACAATAAGTAAATTAGTACACAACGTAGTACCCGTAGCATGTGCGATGGTTAGTGCGTTGGACTGTCATGCAAGAGGTCTTGGGTTCAATCCCTGCCTGTGCCACCTTAATTAAAAAAAAAAAAAATTCGCGGGTACTGCCTCTTGCGAGGAATTGACAAATCCTTCAAGAGTAGTTCTTGTCATGAAAAAGTGCTTTCTCAAACTAGCCGTTCAGATTCGGCCTAAAATTGTAGGTCCCTTCCATTCCTGACAACAGTACTCGCACACAGGAATGGTTGAGAGTTGTAAGTTACTAGGCCCTGGTTCACAACGGACTGTTGCCCACCCCATTTGATTTTGAAATTAGTAAACATAAATCAATTTCATTAGACTCAATTTAAAAATGTACACTGCATGATTGCCGTAATTCGGGGCGATATAGATTGTGGCAAATCTGAGCAAATAAATTTGGAGGCGTCCAGTATTGGAATTAGATTCAACTTCCTGTAGGAAATTATTCGGCTTTCTGAATTTGAAAGGAATATCTTGAAGAAAGCTTTTAATCAAAATTTTGTTTCGAAAATTGAGATTTTAGATTTGAAATAAATTTTTAAAAGGCCTTTTTTTATCATATTAAAACAATGTATGAATGGTTAAGAAAATTGCAGTCGTGTATAATTTTTTTTTAATTTTTAAACAGTTTCCTTTTAGAATAATGTACAAATCTATAGTTATTGAATTTCTTGCGTGTTTAAGCAGGGAAAATTAATAAAATTGTAGAAGGCAAAAGTAAATATTTGGGGACGTCATCGTCTACAGAAAAATAATATCTTTCGATTTGAATCCAAGAGCACGATGTTTTTAAATTGTATTTCTCAAAAATTTAGTAAATATTATAAAAATAGTGGGTTGGGCGAAAATACTGTATGGATCAAAATACTGGATTTAAATATTGTACCTAAACAAAATACTAAATTTTAAAATACTGCATGTACAACAACATTTTGAAATACAGAATTTTGAAAAAAAATAACACTTTTTTTAAGAAATCATCATGAATAACATATGCACCAAACTGATTGATCTGTCAAAACCATCCAGGATTGCACAGTACAACAAACTACAATATTTTGACAATACAGAATTTTGAGATGCTGTACTTGAAATACAGTATTGTAACCATACAGTATCATACAGAATTTTGACCTAACAGTATTTTAAAACAAGACCCTTATCATCCCCGTCCTGCTATACGGTGCAGAAGCATATGGCAAAAGCTGATGAAAGCACTTTGGGTCGGTTCGAGAGAAAAGTTCTTCGTGTGATCTACGGTCCCGTATGCATCGAAGGGGAGTGGAGGAGAAGATGGGACGACGAGCTGTGCGGACTAAGATGGCTGGGTCACGTAGAGTGCATGGAAACCACACCCATAGGACAGCGCAGTAGTGGAAGACCGCGGACCAGGTGGTGCGCACAAGTGAAAAGTGACCTTAACCAACTTGGAGCACGAAACTGGAGACATCTAGCAAGAGACTGAGTTAGATGGAGAAGTTTGTTGGGTGAGGGACAAGTTCACACAAGACTGTAGATTTAAAAACAAAACTTACTTGTCGAAGACAATTTTCTATAAGATAAAACTAGTTTGAAACCAATATTTTCAATTTTGTTGTTGTTTTTTTTTTTCAATTTTTTTGATTCATAAAAAACATTTAATAATTGTTTATAAAAATTTTAGTAAAAAAATTCTCAACGATTTTCGATTTTTTTTTTTAATTTAGAGATTTGTTTTGAGCAATACAATGAAGTTTATTGTTGTTAAGATACATTTATATTACAGTTTCTTTTTAAACAATTTCTTTTGATGAATTTTTGAATAGAAAAAAAAAACAAGTCCAGAAACATTTTTTGTTTTAATTTGTAGAATTTAGAAACAAATACATTATAAAGTCCACGAAACACCTATGACAATTTCGAAAATCTTCAATTACAATAAAATAGAAAACACAATTACTCGTACCAATTATGGGAAACATATAATAGAATTAAATCGATTTTATAGGAAAATCATTTAAAAAGATAAATATTTTTTAAATATAATTTGATAACAATAACTTCATGAATTAATTTAAAAAACATAAATTTTTAAAAAATATACACTTCCTAGATATAAATTGTTCAAAAACATTTTGAATGAATCTAAAAATGATCAAATTGTTAGATAAGAAATCTGTGAAATGAAAGTTTTTAATTAATTAATTTTTGTGTTATCTTCGGAAGGTGTTGTTGACAATCACAAAGAAAACCAAGACATGTAAAATGATATACATAAATTATGTATATCATTTTTTTTTAACTAAGAAATAGATGCCATTTTCACTCAACATCAATGTTTAATTTAATACCTAAGGATATAGTCTTTTTTTCTACTCAAACGAATTATATCAACTTTTGGGTTCATTACATTCATTAGCTTAAACACAAATATAACAAATGAACTTAATGAACAAGTCATCCGAAAAATAATTCCATAATTATTAATTTAGTTTTGCCTACCAAAAAACTCAAAATATTCTTGAATATTAAGATAACTAAAATCCTTTCGACAGACAACACAGACACAAATATTTATTTAAATAAATTATTCCAGTCGATATATATGAACCTTTATAGCTTGAAAAAAAAATACTTATTTTATTTACTACATAAACAAAAACCCTTTTTGTAGAATAAGTGGTGAGGAAGGTCCTTCTTTAAAAAAGCAACAAATCTCTCGAAAAACCTTCAATTAGTATACAAAACAAAAAAACAACACAGAATAAAAAAAATGCAGAAAAAACATGAATAATTTCAAAACAAATATGTATAGAATTCACAGTCGTTAAAAAAAAAAAAACCGAAACCGAATGAACAGCTTAAAGAACATTTACCATCATCATAGTCTCTGCAAAATTCTACAACTCTAAATGAAGCGATTATAACCTTTTTAGCGTGCAAATGAATTGCCTCTCTTAGCCTATTCAGTAATTTTTGCTTTCTTTCGAATCAGCACGTCTTCTCTCATTTTTACTTTGCGCCCGCAATTTTTCAATTGCATACTTGATGATTCTTATGTATATTTCGAATAAGCTCAAGTAAAAGAAGAAATGAAAGAAAAGATTAGGGCTTTCAACCCTTCTTTAAAAAAAAATGTTTTGTAACTTTATGTACCTACGACTTAGGATGTAAGTGTGTTTGTGTACTTATAAATGTTTAAATGTTGATTTTTTCTGAATATGAATGTGTAAGAAAATTAAATTAAACTTCGTTACAAAAAAACGTCATATACTCGTATATACCTCTTGAAACTCTGAGATTTACTTTTATGTAAACTTTGTGGGGGAAGAAAAGATAAATGAATGTTTGTAAAGAAGAATAAGGAAGTAGGTAATATTGGCTAAGGGGTGATTCATTATAAGAAAAAGAATTTAAAAGGTATCCGGTTTATATAAGGATGTATGTATGTATGTAGGTCGTAGGTAAGCTTTAAAAAGTAAAACTTTAACTTAAGTTAGGTGTTGGGTTTATGAGAGTGAAAGATCAAGGTTAATCATTTTATAGTTTTTTAACTGAAAATATTCTTTTAAAGTCCTTAGGGGTAGAGGAGTCTTTTTTAGTATTTTTTTCTTTTTTAATTTTTTGATAACCTAAAACTTTTTTTTAATGTCGATTGGATTATTTAACTATTATTGCCACTTAAACCCAATACCATTTTTCAGATAAATGATTAAAGGAAATTAAGCTTATAGTGTTCTCCTTAAAGGTGATAATACAACAACAACTCGATCATCAAATTTGTTGTTGACAATATTTAGTTCGTTCATTAAAAAAACTTTCTACTCACACTAACTGTGCTAAGCTTATGAAGCTGACATTCCACATAGTAATGCACCAAATGTTTATTGACATATCGAGTTTTTAAAACCATTAAAACTTCTGTTTTTATTTTTTGTCTTAAAATAAGTGTTATTCTTAAAAAGTTTGAAGTCAATATCTTTTTTGCCGTCAAGAATCAGTTTTAACAGTTCTTAGTTTTTATCGTAGGTTTTCGTATTTGTTTGTAACATAGTTTTCAATTTTTTATCGAGAGAATAAAGTCGAAACTCAAATTCATGAAGGATTTTTGTATGTTTTGAAGAATTGTATTGTTTAGATAAAAATTGAAAATTTCATATTTATAAAAATTTTAGCACATGTTGAAAATAATGTTTTTATAGATAAAATTAATTTGAAGAAAATGTCTTAAATTTTTGACAAGATATTCGAGTAAAAAATGAATGTTTACGAACTTTTCAAAGTGTTTGTTAAAAGTTTTTATTTCGTGTAAGAAAATTTCCACTTTGATTTTTCTAAAATTGTTGCCAAATATCAAAAACGTTTTTTTTGTTGCATACAATTATTTTTGGCAAAATCTTTGAGATGACAATTTATTTTTATTTTAACTTTTTTGATTTATATAGAAAAATACATTCATACCAATTTATCCATAATGTATACAAACATTCACTTGAAATTATTAGAGAGGGAGGTCAACCAAATTTTTCTATACTAAAAATAACCCACTGAATTATTTGGAAAGTCTTTAATTTACATTGTCGTGACCCCACCCTGAAAAAATTATAAAATGTGTTGTTTTAAAAATCGGACCGACTGTATTAACTTTCTATGGAAAGTTAAAGAAATCAAGTGAAGAAACTAAAAAAAACTCCTTATAATATATTTAATTAATAACATTCAAGTCCTGGATACCAACTCAACAATTATAATATAAGGTTTCTAAGCAATGAGTCATGGGTTATACAATTCCCAAAGGTGGCATAAACAAATTTAGTGACATCCTCAACCCTTTAACTTGTGTTGCAGGTATTTTTCTACATAATACAAATAAATTATATTGTAACTTGAAACTATCCCTAAGCGTTTCGATACTATTTATATACATTTATCTACTCCCAAATAATTTTTGCTGTATCTTGATCTACATTTTTTATGGTTGTTTAATGTTTAATCTGTCAAAAAAAAGAACACTTAAAGCCAAAAGAAAAACGTGCAAAAAAAGAAAACATTTATAATTAAAATAATCTTTTTTAATAATATTTATTTGCACGCAAATTAACCTCTCACTATCATTCGGACATTTCCCTTAGGGGAACAATTCAAAAGGATTAACATTACCCGGCCCGTAAAAATGTGATGGGCTTAGAATATTGCCTACAAAAAAAAGATATGAAATGAGTATAATACCTACATATATAGCGTCCTTGTTGCTTTTAGTATCTGTGTGAATGTCTACGTTACGTATTCCAAAAAGGAGAAAAAAAAAGAAACAAAAACTAAAAGAACATTAAAAGAGCTTAATTACTTCTAGTTGATTAAAAGGTTTAAATATATCTGGAAGTGTTCTTTTTAGCGTGCCTTTATTTGCAAGGAGTAAAAAAGCGTTTCATAAGGTATCATCTCGAAACCAAAATTAATTTTAATTTATGGGTTCAATTTAAATACGAAACGTCACAAAACAAATTTTACAAAAAAATAAGTTAAGCAAAAAAATAAAACAATTAAAATAATTAATGTTTATACATATTAGCACCCAACCTTCTTATCAAAAAAATTGTTTGATTCAAACAAATTTAACTATCTCATTTAAAATAATTGTCGTTGAATTGTTTCTATTTGCAAATGAAATACAATGCATTTTTATAGATAAAAGATTTATTGCTTGATGATGGTCAAATAAAATTCACGCATTCCAATGTTGCTATTGAAATAAAATTAAATAACTCTCGCATTTATACGCTTCAGTTAATAAATATCTCCCATACGTAAATATATATATATGTATGAAGTTACATACATATGTAACAATTAATTATATAAATTCTATCTAAACTAAATTTATTACTTAATCGAAATTGTTGCGAGGTGATTTAATTTATTGCTTTAATTTCCGCCGATTAAAAAGGATGTTAGATATATTGTATACCTACACCTACCTATACATTCAACTATTTTGTAGTTATATTACTATCAAGATTAACTAAACAACATAAATACGTAGTTGTATATGAACGCCACCGGGATATCCTTTTCCACAAACAGCCATAATTCTAATTCTGTGAATATTGAAACGATTAATTCTTAAACGGAAACCTAACTGATTGTAACGGTAAAAGGTAAGTGAATATATAGGTCATCATGATGTTTTGATAAGGCTAAAGATTTCTTATCTTCACTTTTTTATTACTTTAAAATTAAAATTCTAAGGAATTTGTAGCAATTTGTTGTATAAAAGCTCGAAGGAAAAAAAACAATGTTTTTATAGGCGGTCGTAAAATGTATCTTGGATTTATATTTTAAATAAATATACAAAGCTGGCGTGGTAGATCTTTTTCCGTTTTGCCTTTTCATGTGGGTGTTCAGATTAATAAACCAACACTCATACTAAATAGGAAGTAAAGTTATATTTAAAAATATAATAAAATATAAAAAGGACGTATACACCACAGTGAATCATATTGTTATTTACCTTTTTAAATCGATGAAAACTTAAGATTTAGGGATATTTTCTTTAAAATTTAACATTTTATGAATGTATCATGATAACCAAACATTATTTTCTTGTACTTTATAAGTGATTTTATGTCGAATTTGGTAATAACTTTATGTTTGTTCTATTTATGATTTTTATCGAAAAAAGGCTGGAGTGCTACGAACACTGAAGATTGACAATTTATGTTTTTAAAAAATGTTCAACTAAGTTTGTTTGGGGTGAGTTGAATATGAATTTTAAATAACTTAGATAAACATATGCTTATGCAATAACTTGAAGTTTAAGATGGTTTCTGTAAAGATATAGATAAAACATTAAAACAATTTCAACCTAATTGTAAGGCTCTATATGTGACAAGTCACGGCCAGACTCAATCTAAGCTCATTCTGGTCTCTATAAAATCGAACAAATTTAAGCCTCATCTTCGATCAGTTTTGTTTAACTGAGACTTGTCTCGTTTTCGTATTCTTTAATCTAGGTTACATGTCATACATTGTGCTTAAGTTTTGAATATAAACCATTTGTTGACATTTTTATAATTTTTGGTTACGAGTACAACCCAGAAGCTTTTTTTTTAGATTTCAAAATCAACTAGAACGTTACCATTTGTAAATACAATTTTAAAACTTACACATTTGTATATAATATTTAAACAAACAGTTTGAAAAATAAAGGGTATTTTGTTAACTAGAACTATAAAACTCAAAAAGTCTGACTAGACTGGACTTATTTCCATTTCGTTTTCACTTTAGTATTCGTGACACATTGGAACCATATGGCAATATTACATTTTTAAGAATTTAGAACTCGAGATTTTAATTTAACATACCATTACGATAGTAGCGAAGTTGAAATAAAAGGGTCCCCCGATTCCGCCCGTCTGTCTGTCTACGCGCCTATAGCCCAAGCAATTAGGTTCATTGAGTTCGAAATTTTGAATTAAGATTTAAAACAGGTTTGAGTTAGGCGTTTTTTGTTTTTAATTTTTTTTAAGACTAAAAATAAGTCTCCTTTCAAATATTTTGGTCAACAATCGGAAATACGAATTTTCTCAAAATCAAACCTATAGATTCTTATTAAATTTTTTCTAAACTTGGTTTTTTTTTCAATAGAAAATATATTTTTGTATTGCATCAAAAAAGTAACTCTATGAAAAAGTTATTTTGTTAGTTTTCGCAACAGATAATATACCGATTTCAATAATTAATAATATTTAATGACCAAATATGTTATTGTTAATTTTTTGGATTAAAAAAAAAGTGTTAAATATTTTTGTTCTCAAAATTAGATATCTCGAAAATGTGACTTTATTTGTTAACAAATGTGGCGTAGTATGTTATCAAATGTAAAACGTAAATTAATAAGTTCCAAAAATTTGCATACTAAAAATATTTTTAAACTCAAATTGAAAATTGTATGCATACAAAATCAATTTTAAAAAAACCGCTTTAACGATTTTTGAAAAAAAAAATAATGGCCCGAGGTTTATTTTTTTAATTTAAATGGTCTTAACTTTATTGAAGACAAACTTAGGTGAGGATAGGTTAAAGTGGCTGTCCATGATGGGAACGGACACACTTAGGAGAGTTTAATACCACATGAATCTTGAGGCTTCCTCCTAAGTCGCTTACGAAACGTGAGAGGCTGATTATGCTGATATGATTTAGATCGTTAAAGAAGAATTCTCCTAGGTAAATCTTAGGTTTTGAGCTAGAGCAGGGCATGTTCAGAGAAGGTGAAGAACTGTTTCCTCCTGTTCCTCGTCCATACAGCTTCTGCAAAAGTCATTTGAGTATATGCAAATAGGCGCGTGGTATGCTTTCCTATTAGACAGTGTCCGGTTATGACACCTATATTATCGAGCTTATATGAGATCTGCTTAGAGATAGTTAGCACCTTGAATGCTTTAAAATTAGTGTTGACAAACTTATTTTATTGGTTAATGTCCAAATTTATGAACAATAGTAAAACTTGAAGACAGACTCTTTGGATACAAGAGCAAGTTCGCTATTTAACTTCGCATTGTAAGTTATTGTTACGATCTGTTTTGTAAAAATTGATATTTGTTGATGTTGATGTTGTTGTTGCCCATAGTTTTAAACAGAAGAATTATGGTTGGTGATTTGAACAGTCATTCCAGAAAATTTCTTGCCTGTGTCATCTAAATTTTTTTCACGGGTACTGCCTCTTGCGAGGTATTGACAAATGTTCCACGAGTAGTTTCTGTCTTGAAAAGTGATTTATCAAATTCTCCGTTTAAATTCGTCTTAAAATTGTAGGCCCTCTCCATTCCTGACAACAGCACACAGGAATGGCTGAGAGTTGTAAGTCACTAATCATTAGTTCTCAAACGGACTGTAGCGCCACCTTATTTATTTAGTTGTGAATAAATGTATTACCCAAGGAATGACGCTCTTAAAATTTTGTTTCGATTTTAGGAATAATAATAATAAATTTTCAAAAATTAAAACCTAAAAAGCAATATTAAATATTGGTGTAAATTTAATTATTAACTAATTTCCAAGTTTTCATCTGATGCAAATAAATTTAAAAAAATGGAATACCAATTCCAATAGCTTCCAATGACAAGTTAAGTATATTGTTCCGTGTTGCTTTGGTATGTTAAATTATTAAAAAGGATCGGTCTTAATTAGTTAGCATAAGAACTTTTAAGAATTTTCATTAAATATGCCGTCAAGAATCAAGAATTCAAAAAACATCAATTCTGCTTATTTTGTATCTCAAGTCAAAATGATAACGACTAGGCTTTTAATTTTGTAGACCTGGTAAAGAAGACGTACATGACTTGTTTTAAGTGTTAAATCTGTGAACTTATTTTATGTCTTTATCAAGAAAATAATAAAATTAATGCTTTTTCTTATTCGATATTAACCGATGCGAATTATTGAACCTTAGGAGAAAAGAATTATTAAAAAGCATAAGCACTACATTAACTTATTACATTTGTATGTACAAATAATTAGGAATTCTTTGACCAAGTATGGGAAAAGCTTCTTTGTTTTTAAATCCTCAGAATCGTTATTTCTTGTACCTACTATCAAATATAACTATGTCTATATTTTGATTTGAACATACATACCCACAAATAATATTTTAAATTGAACAACTTGACCTTATATTCATTTCTGTGGTTTTCATTTTAGTCCAGATTTTTCATTTCAAAATAAACAAAAATAAAATAGCATACCTTAAACTTTATCCATATTACCTATTCAAAAGCCTATGCTAACATAAATCAATCTGACGTCAAGCATTTTGCTTGAAATAAATACAATATATAAAAAAACACACAAAACTGAGAGATAAAATAAAATGAATCTTCGATTTTCCTTTTATTGGAATGTTGCTCAAGAGGAAGTTATTTCTTCTATACAACGTACCTATTATTATAACACCCACCCGCTAGGTATACATACGTATCTATTCAAGAAGATGAAGATGAGAAGAAAAAAGCTTAAAGGTATCTATGGTATATGGTATACGATATACGAGTGAGTACGCTACATCCCCTAACCAGTGTTTTACACAAAGAAACATAATTCGTGTTGGCATTCAGCTAAAACCTATAGAACTATAGAAAATATTGTTTTTGTTGTTGTATCTTGGACTTTACATAATAGGATATCTACCTATCTGAAAGAAACAAAATATAATATAGGGGAGGGTGAGGAGGGAGTATAAGGAGAGTATCGATCATGATATAGGTCTTATATGGAATATGTGAATGTCAGGGATTACCTTTTTCTGATAAGTGGAATTTTCCACCTAAGAATTATTTCACGTTAAACACGTAACACGAGAAATGAGATATAAGACTTGGGGGTCTTCAAAACCATACCATATCCCCCAACTATATACATATGATCAGGTGAAAGGTATTTCAAGGTAATGTATTGAATTTCCAATCAAATTGAAGAAATATTTTACAATTTTTCATTCAATATCTTCGGAAATGATGGAATATAAAGATTAAAAGCAAAATCGTAAAAAAGCGTATACATCAAAATATGCCTTTTAAAGCACAAAACCAGAGGTCTTACTGAATATATACCTTTTCTAAAAGTATCTTTAGGTTTCTATGTTTTTTATATTTGATTGAATAGATAAACCAACAGAACCTACCAATGACAAAATGTCCACTTCCTGGTTAAATAAACGGACAAACAGAGCTCCATACAAACGACAACGAACGAACGAACGAACGACTTAACTTAACTTCACATCACAAACCTCCATGGGGGAAAGACAAAAAAAAATAGAACCAAGGACGACTACAAATCATCCCCCGATGGCAACAAAAAGAAAATAAGAAAGGAAAAAAAACTTGTTGACTCAAATTTCCGCTTAGTCTTTTTCATCTTTTCTTCTTTTATTTTTGCAGGTTTTTGTTTTGTTTGGCAGAAGAACAAAATTTCGTTCAAAAAAAGCCAAAGAAAAAAGGAAAAAGACAAAAGGACACTCAAGTCCAAGCAATTCATTTCATTTAACCATCTAATCCCTTTCCACACGCACGTATTCAACTCGTTTCCTCAAAAACAATTGACGACAGAAATGTGTTTCCTCGACCAAGTATTAGTTCTGTTTGCTCAAAACAAAGATACAAATGAAAATCGGTATCTTAAAAGCGTTAAAATACCTAAATAAAATCCTCTTTGATTTCAACATTTAGATATTGATTTTGGTTCTATTTGTTAAAGGGTTTAATCTTGAATATTATATTGGGGTTCTAACGTTTTGTTTTTTTGAAACAGATGAAAGTTGGAATTTTTTCTTATCGTTAGCTTAAATTGTCCTCGAAATAAGTTCAAAAGTCGTTAAATTAAAAAATAAAAAGTCGTTGTGGCAACTTTGAGATTCATTCATGAGTGAAAAAATATTGTTGCAAAAAAAAAAATTCTGCAAACATATTTTTTTCTTTTTATTTTATAGGAGAACTTCTCTGAAACAAAAACATATCAAACTTTAATGGAGAGTAAAATTAGAATATCACAACGGACAATTATTGTTTTAAACGAAGTTATTTAAAAGACACAGTGCTGTAGAATTTCATATAAGTACTAATATATGTATAGAAGTCTCCAACAGAAAAAACATGACTTTTAAAATAAAATTTCGAAACTGTTTTCTTTTTCTTTTTTATTTCTTTAGAATTCAGAGGAAAATTATTTAAATTTTTGTCATCACGACTTCATTATAGAAAAGTTGATAAAACATTTGGAGCAGAACGTCATAGAGATAATTTTTTGTTTTGAATTATATGAATAATAATCTTTTTAGAGAAAAGTGAATTAATTAAGAATTATTCTCATTGATACAGCGGTTAAAAGAAAATATGTATTAAATGTATTAATTTATTATCGTATTGAATGTTGGGGTTTGTCTTTTTATATAAAGGAACAATTTGGCAAGTTTTGCATTCGTTACAATTTCGAACTCTTGATTTTATTCAAACATGACATTGCGATGGTGTATCCCTTGAATCCATCCGTTTGTCTGTCCGTCTTATAACGCTTCTATAAACCAAAGCATTATATAGATTGAATGAAAACTTGGAAATTTAGACTTTAAGCTAATTTGTGTAAAGCGTGTTTTTCTGTTTCTTTTAAGCCTACAAATTAAAGCTGTCCAAATCTAAGACCTCGACTCTAAATAAGCGGAAAATAATTCCTTTCTTTTGGAATGAAAAGGTTTTTACCGTTGAAGAAGTTTATACCAAGGAAAACGATACAATTTATTGGAAATTATTATATCAATCTAAAATTGTTATTCTAGTGATCAAACGTAACCATTACTATACTTATAAAATACTTTGGTTGAAAGTCTTACTCTAAAATTTCCCATTCTGTCATTTTTGGAACGAGTGTAAAAACCGTTGTTGAGTTCTTAGAGATGTTGTAGAGCATTTGATAAAGAGTTTAACTCATAGCCCTTAAGATTATTGTTTGTGTTCAAAATTGAAAAACGTACCTGAAACACTTTTCACAGGAATTTTTAAATTCTTAAGCTAAAATTAACGGAAGTAGTGTTAACAAAATCAATAGAAATAGTGAGTGTTGGTCGATGGCCACAACTTGTATGGGCTGGTGGCATTAAATCTATGTATTTCTTCTAATTCAACTAATAATTTATAAATGAAACAACAATGAATGCTCTTGTCTTATGATGTTTTATTCTTTTAACAAAACTTATGACACGGAAAATTAAGTGTTTTTTAGCGGATTAGGTTTTTAGTTTCTAAGAATGTACAGGACTTGAAAATTCTAAAGACGGTTCTAAATCAGGCTCTTTCTTCGAGTAGCAACACAATCTACACTGTCTTATTTTGTTTCTATGTATATTTTATAAAAAGTTAGTTTCTGTTTTATTTTAATTTATTTTGTATATATGTACATATTTAATTTAAATTCATATTAATAATTTAATAACAGTACTTTTTTCGCTTTATTTTATTTCTTTATTCTACCGAGTATAAAATTTCCCTCGTAATAGTTTAGTACTTATTTTTGTTATCTCAAATCTAATAAATTGTAAGAAATAAAATCCCAGGTCCCCCAGAAAATGTATGTTTGACATATAAAAATTTAAACGGAAAGAAAATTAAGTAATGTTTTGGAAATTGGAAAAACAATTAATGTTCGATTCTCATTATTTCATGAATAAATAGAGGTATTGACTTGTTTTTGAAGTAAGATCATTTTCTTTATATATTTGTTTATATAAACAATTGAAAGTTTCAAGAAATGTTACTATAATTGGTTTTCGACTGTAAATATCGGGAAGAAAAACCAATATTGAAATAAAACTTATTTCATCATGTGTTGGTAATATTTCTTGTATCAAAATTTTACTTTAGAATGCAAAGACTTCAAGTGAATGGAAAGAATGCATGAGTTCTCAAATTATTACAATAAATTAAATGCAGTCAAGTGATTGGAGAAAAAGTGAAAGCAATTATTTTTAAGATCACTTGGTGATTGAAAAATATGTCTTAATCTCAAATGAATGCCAACTTTAATTTTTTCAAATATTGCATTCTTTTATAAGACTGTTCACAAACAAATACCAATATTGAATTAATTAAATCTTATACTACATACTAGCTGACCGAACTAAGCGTTCTAACTAAGTTAACGTTTTTTGTGATATTACATTCTTGTACACTATTTAAGGGGAACGGTAGGGGAACATCAGACATGGGCACCGCACTGCTTTTTTACATAGATGTCATTTGTAAAAAACTTGGCGACCTTTATGACTGATTTTCTAATACCGTTACCCTTATCACAATTAATTAATAATTTATTTTAAAATGTATTATTATATTCAAGTTTGTAACAAATGAGTATATTACAAAGTTTTTTATAACATATGACAGTTAAACTTATAAATGATGAAATAGTTTAAAATCCTCAAACAATAATAGCTATTTATTATTTTGAATTATAAATACTTTTAATTTCAATTTAGTTTAGCAACAATTAGTGTAAAATGTTTTTGGTTAACCTGTCGTTCACTAACACTAATAGGTTCGACGGTTTTTTTACACGCTATCCATGAGAAAAACATGGACTTTCCAAATCTAAACCACAAATGGGCATTTATTGGCCTGGAGGCTTATTGCTAGACATAGCAAAAGCCAAATGAGTTGGAAACTGCAACCTTCTGAAGGGTATGGTAGAATCTGCATAGTTTTGTTTGATGTATGGTGGTTATGCTATTAAATTGCGCCATCTATTGAATACTTACTCAATCCAGCTCCAAAAGATAGATGGCAGATGTCTCCATTTATAGTTTGGAGCTGACAGATTATTGTGACTTGCAAATAATAGACAAGTAACTTGCAATAAAATAATAATTCGATAAAAAATTGAGATGTAAGCTATCCTTTCTTTTAAGTTGGATCAAACTGCACAGGGTGTAAAAATTTGACTAAAACCGGTTGGGTATTTTAGGAGCTCATCGCGGACAATTATCTCATAACTTCATATATGTATATACAAAAAGTTATAACAAAATCCAATCGGCTGTTTTGTTTTGTTAAAAACCTGACAAAAACACCACACTAAATTGGTTTAACTTCCCGAAAAAACTTTTAAAACAGCTTAACCAAGTTCTTCAAATGACGATTTGGCTTATTACAAGCAAATATAAATAGTTTACAATAAATTTAACTAATATATACCCTTTCTGGTTATTTTTTATTTAAAGTCTATTTGGCTTTTGTAATATTAGAAACAACTTTCTACTATGGATTTCATTACGACTTCATTTAAATTCAATCTTGCAGTCTTCTTTCGATCCAACGTAGCCATATATATATATGTGGATAGACATTTTAATTTGGAATCGTTTCGATTTCTCAATCCACTCTTGTAATCGGGGTTTTAGTTCACCATATTTCCAATAGTTTGGAATCCATGCATTTGAACCCAATGAACACGACCATTACTTCTCTTTGTTGCCATCGGCCGCCATGACATATTTTAGTTCATATCCTCTCAACATTTATCGTTAATCTTTGGTATTTGGCAGTACCTTACTGTTTGTGAAATTCTTGTGTTCGCGTTTGTTTGGAATTCGAAACCAAAAAAATAATTATAAATATTTATTTTCAATGTGCGGTAAAAAAAGTTTGAACAAAATGTTTAGTTAGTTCTTAAGTTTAAGATAATGCAATAAAAATATCGATTAATTGGGAGGTTAAGTGTTTTTTCTCGTAAAATGTAAATTACGGTTAAATTATTTTCTTTTTCATTCGTTCCGTAGCTCGGTCATCGTGCGTCGTCGGTTTGTTGGTTGGTTGGTTTGTTATGTAGGGTTGGTAATGTTAATTGGCGGTTTAATTTGAAAATTTGAATTCGATTTCGTTAGAGTAAAATAAGAAAATTTATTTTAATTGTGCAGTAAAAAAGTGAATAAAAATAAAAGTTCGATTATTAAAAAAAGGCGTGAATCATGTTGTATTGACAAAGAAGTACATTTTTTATGCACTTTTTTGAAAATATAATTTTAAAGAGAATGGGTAAGCAATTAATCTAAGAACTTCAAGAATAAATTGAAGTTTTGGCTGTTTTCTATTATGATTTTTGGCTAGTTAAAGTATTTTTGAAGTTTCTAATTTTGTGTTTAAAATCTGTGGATTGATATTATTTTATTTATGTTACGCCATGATATTTTTCACAACATAAAAGTATCACATTGATTTAGGAAAGTTTGTTTGTTTTGAAAGTTTGTTAAAATGTTTAATAATTAATAATTCTTTTCATTAGAATTAAGAATTAAGAAGCCAAAAGTATTTAAAGGAAGCTTTATGCAATGTACAAATTTTAAGATATTTGGTTTTCCGTTTAAAAGAGTTTTTACTTTGCTGCTGTGCAGTGGATAAACTTCCCCTAACCCATGCCTTATCCCTGGTTTTATTTGAGGTGTTAGCGAAGAATTTATGCTCCCTTTATTTTGCCCACTTAAAATTATGAGTTCCATTAACCATTTTGCGGTCTCAATAGTAAATTTTAAAAAGAGGCTGGGATGCGACCCACACTGATAACTTCCTAAAAAAACACGTAAACCTTCAAATTTTTAAGTTTGTACGTTTTTATGTTTTTTTTTTTTTAAGTTGTGATTTGAATTATTCTTAAAAAATTTAAAATCACCAACAATATTTTCCATATAATGAAATAGTTTGATTTCGAAATCTATTTTTGTTAAAAAGATTATCATTTCTTAAAAGTTTGTATGTGTTATATACACAAATAAATACAAATTGGATGAATTAAATTAATTTGAAGTCAATATCTTCTACTGTTCACGAGATCCCGAAAACCGAATATCAAATTTAACTAAATTTGCGTACTAGTTTTTGTAGAATTTATTTTTGTATGGATAACCGGACTGTTGGTTTTTAACTGAATATCGAAAACAATGTTTTCTGTGAGTTTCAAATAAATTTGAAGCCGATATTTTTAATTTTTGAAAAAGATATTTGAGTCGAAAATCAATGTTTACCAACTTTACGTAATGCTTTTTAAGGTTTTTATATTTTGTAAGAAAACTTTCAATTCGATTTTTCTCAAAATTTTGCTGAATGTTAAAAACAATATTTTTTATAAGATAAAATTAATTAAACGCATAATCTCAGACTTTAAGAAATTAATAATAAATAAATAAAATAAAATAAAACTAATTTGAAGCCTATATCTCTAATTTTTGAAAAGATATTTGAGTTAAAAATCAATTGTTATGAACTTATAGTAATGCTTTTTTTAGGTTTTTATTTCTTGTAAGAAACTGTCGATTTGATTTTCCTTAAAATTTTACTGAAGGTTGAAATAATAGTTTTTAGAAGATGAAAATAGTTTAAAGCCAATATCTCATAGATTTACAAATCTATTTGAGTCTTAATTCAATTTTAACCAACTTTGAGTAATGTTTTTAGGTGTAGGTTTTTATTTCGTATAAGAAAAAATTAATGTCAATTCGATTTGTCTCAAAATCTTACTAGATGTTGAAAAAGTTGTTTTGGAGATAAAATCATTTTGTATTCATAAAATTTTCCAGGTGATCATTTTTTTTTGAGTTTGTTTGGGTTATAAAAAAACGTTTATTGGATTCTTTTCAAAAAGTTTACTTGTTTAGTATCACGTTACAATATATTATATAAAATTTAATTCAAGTCTCTAGCGTTTTTTGTTCATAAGATATTTAGGGTTAATCAAAGTTTTCACCTTTTTAAAACTGCTATGGTAATGGTTGAGAACCCTTCGTGGATCTTTCTGCATTAATGTCTGTATACAAAAATTTATTTGAAGTCGATATCTCTCCTGGTTCTTGAGCGATGGACGACGAAAAAACGTTACAAACGTACGGACGTACACACGCACGCACAGACATCTTTCGACTCTAGGGACCTTGAAACGTGGAGAATTTTCAAAAATTTTAATTTGACAAATTGGACCTATTTCAATAACTTCTTATGGGAAGTTAAAAATAATTCAATACAAATTTTTTTGTTGGTAATTTTCAATTTTCTCAAGAATTAGAAAACAAAATCATCTACTTTTCAGTTTTTGATCAAAAACAAATAAGAGCAATGAGTTCTAAAAAAAAAAAAATATTAGATAATCACAAAATATGTGAAATGACTTTAAAAAACAAAAAAAAAATGTACAGTGTTTTTGTTTTAAAACTTAACGTCCCAAATGTTAACTAAATTGTTTAAACGTCTCTCCAGAAAATAGGTTCATTTTTGATAGTTTTTTAAAGTTCCTTAAACGAAAATGTATTATATTATGGATATTTTTTATTTTATTATTTTTATGTCATTTGTCTTTAAATCAAAACATTAATTTTATTAATTAAATCCCATTTTTCTGAAGATATTTTATTACATTTGATGTTAACAACATAATTTAATTTTATTTGATGTTATTAGTTAATATTTTAACAATATTCAACAAAATAATCAACTTCAAATTCAGAATTAAAAACTTTTTTGAAATTTTCTTTTGTTTTGGTTTTTATAATCTATTGTACCTAATACATTATATGTTATGCTTTTTCCTTTAATTTTTTTTTAATTCCAGTTTATTTTAATATAAAAATTAATGTGAACAAAATGAAATATTTAAAATAAAGGTTTGGGAAAAAGAATTATTTGGCAACAGTGATTTGTAGAGTAAAATAATTTTCAACATAAATGAATAACCTCCTGTGGAAGATAACCATTTTAAAATCCACTTATCAAATAATATCTTAAAATTGACCTACTCAAAATAAAAGAAAACGTATTAAAAACAAATCAATTTGCAAATTTTGAAAAATACTTCCATTATGTCAGATACTCACTCATGTTCATCTTATGAATTCAAAAAGCTGTCATATTCTTCAATTTTACAGAACACTATACTGATGTACGAGTATGTATGTGCAGTTATTTATAATGATTGATTTTGAACTGAATTAATGCATTAGAAACTTACTTTATAACCAGAACACGCACAGATTCATTATTTTGTGTACAATACGAACATTGATTGATTGACACCACCCACAAGGAATCTAAATACGAGTATATCTCCTCTATTGTATCTATCTCTGGTTAAATTCGAATCAGATTGATTGTTATTGTGAGGCGGTACAAAGCTGAATATGTACAAATGTAGAAAGAGTCGATCATCTATAGAGTTTGATAACAATTGTACGATGGTACGCGAGGTGGCGTTGCCATTATTAGTTTCAATTGCTTTGAGCACTTGACCATCAATCTGATTTAATTGAACACAAAGCACACACAACATCCGCACAAAGTACGCAGAAACTCACACACATATACGTCGAATACGTATGGAATTTAAGTTAAAATAAAATTGATTGCTTTGCGTAATTATGAGTAATTTACATTTAAATAATTGCAGATTGATTTGTTTAGATCAAAAATATAATAGTGAAATAGTTTTATTTTTTAAACTACTGATTTACGTACTAACTTCCTCAAAAGGACATGAAGAACTGTTAAAATGTCAAGAAAATTAAGACAAAATATATTTCTGAAGAAAAAACTCTTAGTTGATTAATAGACAAACAGAATGTACAGATAATACATACAATAACTCCAGTTTCTTTAAATTTCTTAATATTTCAAAGCTATTACCCCGTTACTTCTTCACAATTCCTGCAACCAGTTTTTCATACGAAAAGTATTCTATAGCCTTTTTTGAAATATATTCTAATTTCAAGTGAATCCTTCCCTTCGTTTGGCAGTGATTAGAGGATGAAAACCAATACGACAATATTGGTTTAAAAAGGCAGTACATTTATTCATCTAATTGATACACAAAATTATACAGCCTTGAAGACCAATTCCCAAAATACCAGACGATTTTTAAAAACCTCCACACCACACACTTGCCACAGGCTATTTAATTTCTCATTTTTGAATTTCAATATGTTACAAAAAAACCTTTAAAATTAGGATATTCTCGTGGGATTCCTTAAAAATACACACACACTAAAAATAAGCCCACCAGAGCACAGCATCCTGGCACTGATGTGTCTCGCCAACAACAACAACAACAAAAACAGAAGGGCAACCCACAAACACACATTTATATAGAAGCTAAACAAATGCAAAAGCCCAAAGAAATAAATCATACAAATGGAATTGTGGGAAGAAGCTATCCCAATGCAAGATTCCACAAATGATAAATGACTGCACTTGGGGGCGCTAATTTTCAACGTATGAATGTGCTACATTTTCCACTTTTGGATGGATTTTTTTGTATAGTTATATATATTTTCTGTTTGATTCTTTTTTTTTGTTCTTCTTTTAATCCAGTAGTACGGTATATAGTATATAGCGTCGGATTAATGAAAAGTCAACAGGCACTATGAGCTATGACAAATTACGGGCGGCCAAGATAAATGCGGTTTTTCAAGGTGTCATGGTAAGCGACTAATGGCTTTGGTGACACGACACGGAAGAGCAGAATAGAGTTGAGCAGACGAGAAAAGCGCAAAGAGCAAATGTCAAAAATGTTCATATATATTCGACTTCTATGGCATAAGCAAACCTCACATCCATATTCACATACAACATCAGACATATGACGTATGTTTAGTTGATGTTTTTCAATTTTGTTTTTCATATTCGAAGTGATATTTTAATTTATTTATTACTTTTGTTTTCTGTGGAAAAATGAAAAATTGCTTTTAATTTGTATGGGATTAGAGGAATGTTATAGTTGTTGTTGGTTGTAGTTCGTTTGACGGAGGAGATTTGAGTATGAGTTATTTTATTTTCATTCAAAAATATTGCGGTTGGACTTTGACATTATACGTATCAGCTTAAGGTTGACCCTTTTCCTACGCGAATAAAATTAATTTCGGATTTTGGTCAAGAACTAATCGATGAAATAGTTTTTGTAATCTGTAAGACCCCAAAATCGATTGCTTTTTTCCAATATTTTTCTCTTTTTACACGCTGTCAACAAGGTCTTAAAATACATTGCGATACTATCTAAAAGGTATTTTAAATGGCCTTAATTTGATACTTAATCAAATATTCTCGCCGGTCTCGTTAATCTTTTCGAATTTTATAATTTCGTCATACAAAATTGTGTAACGAAAGGGCCCGTTCTGTTTAAATGCGTATTTATAATTTGTCACTAGTTGCATAAGGGAACTTTATAGAAAGTAAATCATTCGTAAAAAAATCGAGATCAAAATTTTACTCAAACATGACATAACGATGGTAAAGAAGTTGTCCGTCCCTCCTCGGCCCTATAGCCCATATCAATAGGTCGATTAGGTTCAAACTTGGTGTTAGGCCACACAGAATTTAATGGAATGGTCCTTTAATACAGGATCAAATTCATGCAATCAAGTCTTACACTTTATTTAAAATTGTATATGTTAAAGCGTCGTCATGTGTATTTGTCAAAAAGTCGGTAGCGCAATCTATTCACACCGCCAACTTAAATACTGCTCCGAATACTGACATATTAAGAATAAGGAGGGTTTTGACAATCATGCATAAGTTTTCTGAGTCTTAAGTTCTACATAATACAAATCTACTGCTCCTTTTTTGAGAAAAATCAAGTTTTCGATATAACTTCAAAGGTGAAAATTTTGTCATCATTAAAGATGATTTTTCGATGAAATAATGTATCATCTTGAATCCTTGTATTAAAGGAAATTATCAAGCCTTAAGACCCAACTACTTGTGCTACATACATTTTAAATTCATTTGTGGAATATTTTATGCCAAAGATCAATAAGGACCATAGAAGCTTGGGCTTCTTTCAAAACATTTTTGCAATGTTCTTAGTTGTTTCGACATGCACAGTTTTTATTCTTTAAATCAATTTCTTGTCCCAACAGCTCATTTGTATATAACAGTCCTAATATTTCTACTACTCCAAAGTGCTGAAGTCTTAAGAACTGCAAAATTTTCAAAAATTTTGTAGTAGATTTTAAGAACTTTCGGAAGGAATCTTTTAATTTCTTGCATCAAAAGTGAAAAACTGCCCTAAAGTAGGCTATTCAAAAAATTGCCTTTTATAGGTTAAACCCTCTTAATTATATTGAAAGCTATAACAGCGCTTTAAATTACAATCACGTGTGTAATGCAATCTAATTTTCATGGATGAAAATAATACGATTTATCAAATTTGATTGTGAGCAAATGTAATACAATACAATTTGTTAATTTAATTTTATTTAATAAAATCACTCAGCACAAAAAAAACATCCTAAAAAAGGTCCTTAATTCCACACTTATACAAAAAAAGAACTAAATTTAAAATCAATTTACGTTTGAAATGTACACCCGAGATTGCTGACACTTTTTTATGCTTCTTTAATTGTCTCCTGTACACAAAATACACACACGGAAAGAATTCTTAGATCAGATCAAGAAAAATAAGCTACAAATCACGAAAAATGAATCCAGTTTTGGACCTTGGCTTCGAAATAAGTAAATTGCTACTTTTTGTTTGCAATTTCATAAAATGAGCAAAATGAAGATATTGACACTCAAAAATCATATTTCAGTACATTTGAGTAGCATTAATTCGACCGAGGAAAACAAATATTTCAAACAGCGAATTGCAATTTGATATTAATTTGTATCAATTTAATGTTAATTCTAATCGTGAATTTCAGCAGGAGTTTGTGGATTGAAATTTTTTTCTTGTAGATTATGATTCGTTTTTTTAAATACCTACACACACAAGTGGCAAATTTCAACCCTTGTTTTCTTAGACTGCGACAATATACATTAGTTTGCAAATGACAACTAATGTTTTGCTACTTCTTTATTTTAAATTGCAACTTTTGAGTTGTAATTTGAAACAGGTTATTCTGCAGTTTGAAAATGACAGTCACAGTTTTGATACTTAGTTATCTTTAAATTGCAACTTTTGAGTCGTAATTTGAAACAGGTTATTCTGCAGTTTGCAAATGACAGTCACAGTTTTGATACTTAGTTATCTTTAAATTGCAACTTTTGAGTCGTAATTTTAAACAGTTTCTGCAGCAATTTGTAGCTTTTAAAGATTAATTTACTTTCTATTTTCAAGGAATCATGTAGAGATTCAAGAACAATTTTTTGCAAAATCAACAATCTTCATTATGATTTACAACATAAACTTATTGGTTTTCGTATTCTCAGGGATATTTTTTTAGTTGATCGCGCGCCGAATTATAAGTTTTTGTTACAAATTGCAATGAATATATTCGTAATTGCAACTTTTGAATATCAATTTGCTTATTTTTTTCAGCATTTTCGTCACAATTTAAGAATATTTCTTATTAATTTAAAAACTATCGTTCTTAATTCACAAATATATCATATTTATTTTTGAATTCAAGAGTGTAGTCTTATCTTTTGAAGTTTAATGGTAGTTAAAAAATTGAGTGGTTTCACTCTTCTTAGTTGTGAACGAAAACTCTTATCTTTATCTTTATGAAGGAAACTGAAAATAATTTCTGTCAGTAGTAATGCAATATGAAAATCCACACCTTTACTTATTTTTCATTTCCGTACCATTGTATTTTGTTTGTACTAGAGAATAATAATTTAAAAAATCAATAATATATAAAAGAACGACACATTTGAAAGAATTCTTTATTTTTTATTGTTTTTAACTTATTTCTAAAAATACAAATTTAGAAACTTAAAATTAAAATATATTATACTATTTTTATTATTTTTTTACTCCAAGTTTTATTATTTACATGATAGTTTTATTATTTACATTACAGTTTTATTATATTACATATTTACACTGTTTCGCCAATCTTCTATTTTAGAACGCAATTTGGCCCAGTTGCCCACATCTGTTGGAAATAGTGTTATCAAATCCCTTTCATTCAGTAACCTTAAGGATTCCAAATCTGTGATATTAAAAGCTGAAAAAAAAAAATCCAAAAATTGTTCGATTTTACTAATAAGATTGGATTATACCTAGGTCAGTAATATTGATTTGGGTGACCGTTGGACCATGAACAGTAATAAAAGAAAATATTTACTTATGCCACTTTTGATATGCATGACTATTTAAAGCAACATTAGCTTTATGTTTATTTTTGTAGGTTTCTATGTCTGTTTTCTCGGGGATATTAATATTAAATTATTCTAAAACGTAAGGAGAAATTTTAAATTAATTTTTATCATTTCTCAGTTTGTCCTTCGTGGTGAATAACCAAATAAAATTGTTTTCCAACCAAGATATTGAAGTCGACATCAAATTCGAAATGATGAAAAAACCCAAGAAAAACGAAATAGCCTGATTTTCTTTTATAAAAACAAATATATGTACCTATATATATGTATATACATACATATGTAGGTGGAACGTTGTTTTCAATTATTTACTTACAAAGAAAGTGATTATATAAGGTATCAAGTCCCCAGAGACTGAGTAAATCATACACATTTTTTGTGTTTTGGTTAAAATTGTCAGTTGCCAGTTCATTTATATCTGGCTGGTCACTTGACCCAGCATTTGACGTCATTTTAAATTTTTTTTAAAAATTTCCTAAAAAAGAAATAAAATTTAAGTTCAAAACTTTACAACGTTTTGATAAATTCGAAAGACGCACAATGGTTTTCAATTACTAGGTATTTGTAACAAAAGGGAAAATTATTAAATACTTTTGCTAATTTTGTGAAAGGCTTTGTGGTTGAATAAAGTTATTATATTTTTATTTAAGCGCTGTCTTGAATGAAACATCAAAAAAATACTAATAAACATTAATTACTTGTCACTTTATTTTACTTACCTATGCAAGGCCGGATATCAAAAATAGTTAAATGAACAATTAATTTCCTTTTTGTTAAAATTTTTATTTTTACACCACTTGACAAAAACAATATATTAACGCACGCGCGACTGTTTACGAATGAATCGAATGATATGGAATTTCAGGAATTTCAACTCAGAAGCCCAGTGCAAAGCCAGCCACATACATAGCTGAAAATGCTAAGATTATATGTGTGTATATACACTACAATGCAATTCGGGAGCGGGACACCCAAAAACATCATCACTAAGTGAAAATTCTATTGCACATCAACCATGTGTGCAGAGCAACGGCGGCGCTAACAAGAAATTATTCTTCGTCCAGCAGATTTTTGGGCACGAGCGCAACAACAACCACATTAACGTTGCGCATCCTCATCATCGACGACGTTGACGATCGAATCGAAATCAGACCATCAACATACACGTGCGCAGGCCACACCCTTTTTCATAGTGTCGTGATAAGCGGTACTTGCGACCGAGAACGACGTCATCGAAGGAAAATAAATATCAACGGGTAACTGCCAGCTGCAGCAGCAAAATAAAAAAATAGTCAAAAGAAATACTAATAAAAAATGTTTTAATGAATGGCGAAAGTCACGTTACCATAGACCCCCGTCCCCCCTTGTCCCACCTTGTCAAACTCAGCAAAAACCCATGATATTTATATAATATAAAATATCATCAAATAGACAAAGCAAATATTGGTATTGAGAAATATTCTGCAATTCTTCCATCGAGAGAATCAAAAATCTATGTAGCTATGTAATGTAAATGCATAAATACGCATAGCACTTTGGCATGCACAAAGAAAAAATGTGGCTCCACGTCTCCACGACGCGACGGTTGGCGCGAAGAGCGTATTGTATTTGCATTGTAGATAGTAAGCGAAGTAACAAAAAAAAACATAATACAAAATTGGATTGACTGCATGCAAATCACCATATAAATATTTTTAAATTATTACCCTGAAAAGACTAGATTAAGACTAAAAGAATTGTAATCTACTGTTTAGATTTTTTCTTAAATCAGCAAATAGGTATTTCGTAAATTACAATATTGCAGCTTCAATATTTATATTGTGATTATATTTTATTGATTTGAGAATTGAGAATGCTTAAATCACCGCATACATTTCGCAAAACAAGATTAATGAGTAGTCAAATTAAATTATTCCCCTAAAGTAGTAGATTGCGACTCAAAAGTTGCAATTTACTTTGATTTCAACAAGCTCGAATTATAACTTTTGATAATAATTACCAAATTATAAAATTTTGTATTTTACGAAGATTTGAATGCTGAATTACAACTTTCTCATTCATTTTATAATAAAATCGTCTTGATTTACTAAAAAAAGGGTTTTCGTAAATTGCAACCTAAAATTTAGCAATTAGTGATTTTTCAATTCTCTCCGTGCACATTTTCCTATACTATATGTGCAGTTATATGTATGTGTTTGTGTATATATTTTTTTAATCTCTCTAGGGTTCTTTAATATTTATGTTACCCGTCGACAAACACACATGCCAATCAATTCAAATATTTACCTTTCAATAACATATTCAAAAATTATTTATGTACGTACATATTTTTTTTTAAATATTCCTGGATCCTAAAGCCCAGCTAGAGCACTTCTACTTCCTGTATGTGTATTGTGTATACACCTACTCCAAAACACCATGGAGCCATCCATGCACAAATTATCCTTGCAAAAACAATTCAACATAAATGTCGCCCTGTCGCTATACTCAACACACTCGTACAGACAAGTGAGACGTATAGACATAACTACCCTTCTAGCAGAGACAGAGCCAGCGCCACCTGAACAAATTTTTGATCTATCAAAATATTTGCACAATTTAATGTGTTTGGCAGTTTTTTCTTTTGGTCCATTTTGTTTTTATTATTATTATTTTTGAGTGAAACTCACTTTGATCCGGTCCCTAAATTGTTTCAAGCGACTGGACAGCATTAAAATCAACCATCCCTGAACTTATGTAAAGAAAATAAAATAAAATTTAACAAACACCAAAACAACCCAACGACCAGAACGAAATTCATTAATATTTTCGCAGCCTACGTTTACGTTTACGTCCAATGCGGAGTATTCAGAGAGGTTCAATGTCGGTACGGTATTGAAAAATACGTCATCATATCACACCCTGGTTAGGCTTTATAGTATAGCCAACAACCATCATCGCCATCGGCAGCATCAAGGACACATTGTATGCGGTCCATTTATGATATATGAATATTTAAAACTACGACCGAACGAATCTAATATGTTTCAGAATCAGGATTTGCTGTTATTTTGTTTCGTATAGAATTCCCGTGAGTGTGCAATGTTTGTACACATAAAACATAAATACACAAAACTTTAAGTGATGGCTTTGATATCCGATTCCGTTTTGAAAATAATAAAAGCTAAAAAAAAATAGACAACATTTTTCCAAACAATTTCAAGTCAGATCACAGCACGTGACATATTTAAAATAAATTTAAAATAAAATATTACGTTTAATATAACAAAAAGGTCAAATAAATGGAACACCTCTTGACAGTACCTTTATTCTTGTTCCTAAATAAACTTTTGCGGAGTTTGTTTTGTTGTTGTTTTGGAAAAGAAATAAATTAGAAAAAAAATCACTTTCTTTTACTTTGAAATGATTTGCGGTGTGCCTCAAGGCCGAGAGGCTTAAGGTGTTTTTGATTAAATTTAAGTTTTATGTTTCCGTCATTTTGTGACATCATGTTCTTAAGATTATTTATAACACTGGATTTTTTATATTTTAATTTCGAATTTTTAATTTGGACCCGGTTTTGTTTGAAATGGGTATGGTACATATACAAACAGGTATAATTTTGGGAAGGTGTTCTTTTTAATCAGGATATAAATTGCGAAAGTTGGTGCCATAATAATTATTATCAAACAGAATTACCAACTAAATGAGCTCTTTGAGCTATAATTTTCAAAGATAGAGCGCACGGTTGTGTCCAATTGTCAACTTACCACAAAAAACATCAGCACCAAAAATATCATTAGAAGAGCGTTATGTTTAAAAAATCTTATACTGCCTTACGAAATAATAAAGCAGCACTAGCAATATGCTGAATAAGTATTAGACTGTTTGAAAGAATGTTAAAACCATAGTGTCTATGATAATACCTTCTTCAAGCACTATGTCGTTTCCTTGATGTTAAAATCTGTGAGCTTGAATGGAGTTAAATTTTTTTCCTGAAGTTTTTATGGTTCGTACGTTCTTTTACAAATTAAAGTAATTTAAAAATTTTAATTTTAAAACGTAAATAGTTGCTGAAGTTTATATGCTTTCCGAAAGGTATCATTTAAAAAACAAACAAAAGAAAGTATTGGATTTGTTTAAAATCTAAAAACGATTTTTTTTGGAAAATTATGTAAAAATATTGGGAGTCAAATAGGAATTTAAAAATGTTTATACACCCAAACTTACACTCCAGCCCTTTTGTCATAAGAAAACTACAGAGGAAAAATCCAGAAAATAACAAAGTTAGCCAGACTTAATGAAGTTAAAATTGTAAATGGATTTTGTTTACATTTTTTGAAAATAAAATTTACAGGAGCCCAAAAGCTTATCGAAGTTTATATTTTTAAAAAAGATAGACCATGGATAAAATTGAAAAATTTTGGAATACAAGATACACCTTTCTTCATAATTCATTTAGAAATCAAATTCTAAAATTGAAAAGCTTCAATTGTATTTTAAAAACTCAGAAAAAAATTTAATGAAAAATGTAAGAACGAGAAAGAAAGAGCAACGAAAACGGAATTAGGTGTTTTTTTTTATAGAGGTGTGGTATTCAATGTGGCAATTCTTTTTTCTAAAGGTGTCTTTTTAAGAACTGTTACTTGATTTATGCTCAGTGTGGTTTGCATCTTGAATAATGTTTGAAAATCGTTCAAATTTATTACCAAATAATTGGTTGTGTCCAATATTCGGTAGACATAATCCCCCAAAAGACTGAGTAGTGCCAGTAGCTATTTTTGATGTAGAGCTGAGTATCGAAGACCACCCGAGATTTGCGGAAGTATCAATCATTTTGGTTTTTGGGCTTAAGAAATCCAATTCGTGCAAGAATCTAGCCTTAGTTTATTCAAGCTAACAGCGGCGGCCACTTCCCCGAATTAATTTTAAAAATGGCTGAGATGCAACCCACACTGATAACCTCCAATCCCGTCTGTCGATTTGTCTTGCTTAAAAGTTGGAAGGTTTTCGTTTGGGTTAAAAAACTTGTCAGTTGAATTATTCTTAAACATTTTAAAATTACCAACAAAATTGTTCATGTAAAGAAATAGTTTGGTTTGAAAATCTACTTTTGTTAAAAAGATTTTTAGTCGAAAACAAATTTTTAAAATTCTAGTCGCATTTCTTAAAAGTTTTCATTTCTTATATAAACAATTACAAATTGTATGAATGGAAATTAATTTGAAGTCAATAAATTCAATTGTTCACGAGCTAACGAGAACCGGACATACATTTTTATCAAATTTGCGTACTATTTTTTGTAGATTTTATTTTTTAATTAAAAACAGACAGAATATCGAAAACAATAAAGACAATATTTTTAATTTTTGAAAAGCTATTTGAGTCGAAATTAAATTTTTACCAAGTTTTAGTATTGTTTTTTCTTTTAGGTTTTCGTTGAATGTTGACAAAAATATTTTTTATATTTGGAAGCCATAACTTAAAATTTTTGGAAATATACAAGTTTTTGTAAAATAAAAACTGACAATAAGATTTTTATCAAAATTTTAATAAATATTGACAACATTATTTGTTAAAAGATAAAAGTAGTCTTAGACCAATATCTCAAGTTTTTGAAAAGATATTTGGTCGAAATTCAATTTTTACCAACTTTGAGTAATGTTTTTTTATTGTTTTATTTCTTATGCTACTGTCAATTTGATTTTTCTCAAAATTTTACCAGATGTTAAAAACGTAATTTTTCGTTGCAAACATTTTGTTTATAGATGAAATCATTTTTTGTTCGAAAAATTTTCGAGTTCAAAAATTATTTTGATTTATAAAAAAAACAGTTTATTGGATTTTTTTCAAAAAATATACTGGTTTGGTATTACGTTACAATATACCTATACAATTTAACATTTAATGCAATTCTCTAGCGTCATTTGCTAGCGTCAAAATTTGCACCTTTTTTTAAACTGCTATGTTAAAAAACCACGCACGCAATTTTCTTGAGAGCCCTTTCTGCATTATTATCTGTATAACAAAATTTATTTGGAGTTGATATCTTTTCTGGTTCTTGACCTATGGACGACGAAAAAAAGTCAAGAACGTATTGACGTACGAACGTACGTACACACGCACGCATAGACAGACAAAACTTCGTATTAGAAGTTACAAACATGATGGAAAACCCTCTTGCTTAATAATTCATGTTAACGTCTTGACTTTTTTGAATTATAGAAGCCTTAAGTGAAAGTACCTCTGCATAGGGTAACTCTTGCTTTGGCTTTGAAAGGAAAGATTTGCTATGTATTAACAAATCCATATTTGGTAGTCTTGAGTGGCTTGTTGGCCCGTTTGTTAAAATCACATATTGTTCAAAAGAAAGTATACGACACTTAGAATAGATAAGACTTCCGTTCAATCTAGATACCACAAATTACAAACAAAATAATATTTTTATTATTATATTTGCTGAAATGTCAGGACAAGAATCATTCTTGAATTGAATGGTTTCCCTTAAAAATTGTATTCATGCTCATTAGATAAATTATACAAAGTGCTTTAATTATATTAAACCAAAAGCTCTGACTAAATATCGAACCATGACTGTAATCTTATAACACCGATTGCTTAACATTTGGTGAGTTTATAGTAATTATATAGATTTGTATCGAATTAATATTGCAACGATGCTAATATTGTTTATCCCCATCTAAGGTAACTTGAGTGTCCAATGTCATGTCTGGAAATTTGTTCAAATTTGAAAACAAATACTTAGCAACAACAATTTCTACTTGTTCATTAGCATAACGATTTAATCAGCTTTAGGTTTACACAGGATACAGACTAACTTATTTAAATCCCAATACAATTGTGTATCTTACAATGCAATATTGCACACCATAAAGTAATTATAAATAGAAAAAAAAATCATATCTTCAATCGAGAGGCTTAATAATTTTTGCTTATAGGTACGAGCTTATCATTTAAATTTGTTTACTATTATATTTCGAGAATATATAACTTAACTTTTCATCGAAAGTTTCTACCTGGATATAAACTTTACTATGTCGATATCCACTGTCATCTATAATCGGAAGCATAACTATAAGCCCGTCATCTTCATCATCACTTTCATCATAATCATTATCAAGATTCTTCTCTCAGGGGTATAAATGATGTCGGCAAAATCTTTAGATGAATTTTTAAAATGCAATTTCCGAATGTGCGTAAATAAGGAAAGAAGTTTTGGGGACAAAAAGAAAAAGATGAAAAACCAAAATGGGAACGACACAAGTCAAAGTTACCTACCGTTTTAATAGGGTGGTGATGACAGTGACAGGAATGTCATATATACCGCATAGTACCCACATGGATGTTTGCAGAAGCATACAATTTGTGAGACAAATTTCAGAAGAACGTTACCTAGGTATGACTGTAAACATACATACGTATGTACATTAGTAAATATTTTAAAATAATAAAACAAGAAGAGAAGCTCAAATACTGCAGGGACAAATTAAATTCTGATTCATGTACATGAACGGTACCTACACCTACCTACTTTAGAAATAAAAATCTTTGCTTCTATTTTAAGAATCACAGACGGAATTTCGATGATATAATACATTTATGTCTCGTAGTGGATTTTTTTAATATATGTATATACGTAAATTATTCTCAAGATCTTAAAGATCAATTTTTACATTGAACATCCTACATTTTTTAATAAGTATCTTTCTTTTGGGGCATTTTATTTTAAAGCTTCATTTAAGTAAAGGCTGTTAACAATGGAAAAACATATCAGCCAATAGACAAAACTACTATAAATGCAGGTGTATAACTTCACAAATTTCTTCCAAATTTCAACTAAAATTTTCCTGAAAAATAACCATATTTTAGTTGCTTTTGTGGGAAGTCATTCAAATTGATATCTTAAAATTTCAACCACATTACATCAAAATCACATCTCGAGAATGCAATCATTTCACGCTACCAGATGCACCAGCCTCATATTCGTATGAGTAAAATCCTAACATACCGCCATGACAGCCCAAAAATCGTATAAAATAGAAAAATTTTTAAAATTATTCTACGATTTTTGAAGCAATAAATGCAAATACGGAATTTCTATATTCTAACGTAGAATCTAGGGTTGAAAAAAGGCTCACAATTGCAGATGATTATTCGTACGTATTTTTAAGAGCAGCACCTGTGAAGATACGATGGCTTGAGTTTTTGAGTCAGTGACCTTAACTTTCTTTAAAATACGGTATAATGCTGCTTGTGGAATACTTATTTTCAAAGATCAACGAGGAATGGACAACCCAAGGTTTTCGTCAATACTAGCTTACCTCAAAAGCTCAATTTTCCAGTAGTTTCTCCATTTTTACGGAGATCTAAAATTGGTATAGTTGCAAAATTTAAACCATTGTTAAATGTTAGAACATGGCAGATTTGAAAGAGACTGCTTTCTTAATTGATGAGTCATCAAAATTTGTCACCTTAAAAGAGTTCTTGCCAACAAATAAAATTGTACCAAAACATTTATTTTCATTACGGGACAGCATGTATGAGTTCTAAATACATCAGGACTTCAATGTTTCCTTTTTTTCATAAAAAATGTGGTAGCTTTTGTTATAGTTGTATACCTTTGTGTCATGTCAACAACGTTAACTGTTATATACCTACTTACGTCAACGGGACCGGAATAAAAATGTAAATTTCTCCAAGAAACCAACATTTACGTCTTGTTGAAATTTTTCCTTAAATCCTCGAAAACACGACCGCGAGACGACGAACGACTCAACGCAACGCGACTATGCTGAAATAGGAAGGTTAGGTACCCAAACATTTACAATGCTTTCTGAATAGCCATTGACCAAAATCAACCCAAAAGAAATAGCGCCACACAGTAAAACCATTTTTCATCTACCCATTTAGTCTTTTTTTCCCATTTCCCTGAAAAAAAGCTTTAGCAAAATTCCTTGCACAAATATTACATGATGCTGAGCTAAACCGAGGTATAAAGGCTATAAAGGCTCGTAGCAACAACAAAAACAACAACAGTAAAATAACAAGTAAAGTAAATTGGACTTGTTTCGGATTAGGAAAAATGCATTTAAAGAATATATACTTATAGACATTTGTGTAAGGCTCTTTTGCTTTTACAACGCGCACCGCCGCTTCCGTCAACGCTGCCGCTGGTAAAAGACCGACGAAAGGCGAATAGACCATAATACCTTCATAAAATGTAGGAAAGTATAATAAAGGTAAAGCACATTGTGTGATCATTTTTACAACATAAAACTGTTTTGTAATAATTCATTTGAGAAAATTTGAGGATTTCCGCAATGTTACTTCGGTTTTTTACTGTTATAGCTTAATTTATTTTTGAAATAATCTTCCGAAAGTTTTTTGAATGATAAATTTTTAAATTTAAGAATAAATTTTAAATTAAAGGAAAATTTAAACATTTTGTGACGGTATTTCCTTTTGTTTACAGGAAATTTATTATTTTCGAAAGATGGATGGAAATAAGGTGATGAATGGTTTGTTTATGATCTTAAAACAAATACAAAACTTAAGTCTTACGTTGTCAAATGAAAGGAGTTTACTTTTATGATTAAAAGCTATGGACTAGGGCCTAGGGAATTTTCCATTAGTGTTCTTATTGCATGTATATTTACTTAGTCGATTTGCTATTTTAAAAAACTTACAAAAGTATGTAATTAGAAAAATAAGTTTAGGTACTTTTTCTGTAGAGATATTTTAGATTTAAAATCAATTTAGTAATATTTTTGACATCACTATCAATTTACTTTTACTTGCGACACATAGGAACTATATGGCAAGTATCGCAAAAATTTGAACTAGTGATTTAATCAACCTTGACATTACGATGGTAGATAAGTTCGTTTTATTTGGGCTGATTGAGTTCAAAGTTGGATGTTAAAAGTGTATGCTGATTCACGTTAGTAGTTTATTACATACAAAAATTATTGATCAAAAATCGAAAAATCCAATTTTCTCAAAAACGAACCGATAGATATTTTCTCCTACATTTTTTACCTTGCTCTAAAAGAGTTTTGTTCTTTAAGTTATGTCAAGAAGTAAAGAATTGATTTCCAGCTGTTAAACTGTTTTAATAAAATTTTATGTTTAAAAATGTTATTAATGATTTTTTGCATTTAATTTTTTTTTAATTCGATTTTTAAAAAGATGTCTGTGCGTATGTGTGTACGTACGTTCGTCGTCCATAGCTCAAGAAATAGAAGAGATAGTGACTTCGAATTAATTTTGTTGAGCAGACAATAAGGCAGAAAGATGCAGAAAGGTCTCTCAAGAAAACTGCGTGGTTGATTTTTTTACCTTAGCAGTTTAAAAAAAAAGGTGAACATTTTGGTTAACCCTAATTATCTTACGAACCAATGGTGCTAGAGACTTGAATTAAATTGTATATAATATATTGTAACGTGATACCAAGCAACTATATTTTTGGAAAAAAAATCAAAAAAACTGGAAAAAAAATGAGTCACCTCGAAAATTTTACGAATAAAAAATGATTTTATCTCCAAAAGAATTTTGTGCAACGAAAAATAACGTTTTCAATACCTGGTAAAATTTTGAGAAAAACCGAATTTACAGTTTTTTAATAAAAAATTAAAATCTAAGAAAACATTACTCAAATTTGGTAAAAATTGAATTTCGACTCAAATATCTTTTGAAAACTTTGAGATTATGGCTTTTAAATAATTTTAACTTATAAAAAATGTTGTTTTTGACAATTAAACATTTTTAAAAATTTACTTTTGACTCAAATAGCTTTTTATAAATGAAAAATATTGTCAGTTTGGGTCGCATCCCAGACTCTTTTATTTGTTTTTTATATAGTTTATACAAATTCTTCATGACTTCGAATTGTCCAAGAACAAATATTATTATCAGATTTGTCCTTGTTTCTTTAATTGCTGTTATTAAAATATAGACCGCTGACTTTGTTAAAAGTTTTTGCCTTTTTATCGTTAGCGATATTAACAATAAAAAAAGGAAACTTAATTATTAAAATCTGCTTGTAACACATGAAGCCTGTTTTTCATAATATTGTCTCAATAAATAATTTTCGATACATCAGACATGAGTGGTTTTATAGACCAGCTGTAAATAGGTACATTTAGTGAACGTATTTTGTTCTTTTAAAATAGAAATCTTTCTCACTATAAATTGTTAAACAACGTCTCTCTCAAACTCTACCGTGGTTAAAGCTAAGACATTCAATTAAAGATGCTAGCACATGTGCTCAATTTCCACTTAAGCTGTAATATTGTGTTGGCCCAATTAATTAAAAATTTTTTCGTTAAGTCTTTTCTATAGTCAAAAAGTTCATGTATCTCTCTCCTTAATTTATATTAAACACTAACAAATTGCTCCTACCGAATGCCTTTATCAATTTATTTCTTTTTGAAATGAAATAATAATAAAATAACATTTTTATCTTTTTTGTACCTAAGTACTTTCATATTTTTACACAGATCTACTGTATGTAGTATACATGAAAATATAATAATTTAATAAACATCATTTCAGTTCCTATGGCCATAATTGATCAAAAAAGCCTGTCTTATATACGGTCTATATGAATGCACGATGACATACAACCCATGGCGCATTACCATCATCATCCTATCAATTAGCATTAATCATTTTAGTTTGTTTGAAGCCAACCCGCCCACCACTGTACCGCAGCAGCTCAGCAGCTATATATACACTTTGGCTAATATAATACGCTCATCATCCTTAAGTGGCTAACCAACCAGTCTATATGGCAATCTTACAATAATGCAATAAGCTAGATTCAACCCATCAACCCTAAGGACTTATTCTCTCTTCTTATATAGAGAAGGTAGATAGGTACCTTACCTTGCTACTTTATCTGGCTAGTTGTTGTTAGTAGATATCCTTGAAGAGCTAATAGCGTCATTATGTTAAGGTGCTTTCATAACTTATTATGACACACACAATCTTGTGTTCTATGCGTACTGACATACACATACCTATATGTAAGGTATATGAAGAGAACAACAACAACAGGTGTATGCTAGTTTATTGGACCATTTTCTGGAAATAGGTTTTTGGTATAGGTACATATATATTCTTAGACTTATGGTAACATAAAAGCAAGGTGTAACATCGCACATCAATGTGAACTTGTGAGAAAGTAATAATGCTTATCGTTCGGCAACTACTAAGTGCTTTGTGGATCTGGTTAGTTGGATGTAAATTGAAAATTAATGCATGAACGGACACTAATTTCGAAGCCATACACATAGATCTATAGACACAATATTAGGCTTATAGCATAGTCCTAGCCACACACTTTAAGAGAATAAGGATTTCGGCGAAATAATCAATCCCATAAATGGATATTTACTTTCAACAAAGATTCAAAGCAATTTAGGATTAATGTATCAATGTTATCCCTCGGTAAATCCAACCAATTTGATGAACTCTAAATCTGAAATAGAAACGTAGAACTGATCTTCAGAAACACTGGATTTTCTCTGAATTTAATGATATGTTTTTTATTTGGCTCAAAATTGGTCAATCTTTAGGAAGTTTTGAAACAATGCCACACCAATTGCCATTTTGTTTGACATGCAGTTTGTCATAGAACATTTTTGACTACTCAATTTTTCAAACTTTGAACTCTTTAAGTTTTCACACTTTCAAGAAAGAACGATGAATCTTCTTTTATAAGACTGTTCGCTACCAGAAAATTGCCAGCAGTCACACCTGTACTAATCTTCTTTTCACGTGTACAGTTTCAATATTATGAACCTTGAAATATTTAAGAGTGTCCATTATATGTTCTTTTGGATGGTTCAAATATAATATTGTTATCCACAAAATAAATGGTGGAGTGTCCCAGGGCTCCGTTCTGTCTCCCACACTCTTATCATTTCACCTTATCATGTCTGTAACTTGTAATCCATTATACATTAATACGATTCATATCCTTTTTCTTCACATGCTTATCTTCAACGGCTTTATACCAAAATTCTGATCTTGAAAAGGATAATTACTAAGTGCAGAGTTTAATGCTTCATAAACTCAATAATGTCTCCTACCGTCAAAGCAGTATCAAATCAATCATTTGGGAATATTGAAATTGAATTAAATATTCGTAATTATGGGATACCCTTTAGGTATAAATAAACATATTCCAAGAAAATCAATTTTTAAGGGTTTAAGCTGATTAGAAATAAATTTAAGCTAAAAATTATTTCACTCGAGGCCCAGTCTTTTGCTCTTTTCAATTTCCAAATAAAACAATTTCTCTCCTTCCTGGTCTAAGATTCACTAATGCACATTGCACAATGCACGCAGCATTTTAAAATTATATAAAATCTCAATCTCAGATCTAAAGGTTCATTAAATGAATTTTCGTCGCCCTTTTGCTTAAAACTTTTATTAAGTGTTTTCATTTGCAGGTTTTTATACCATCATCTATACAAAGAAAATCTTTATATTAAAGTTTGTATATTGCTTCGACTATAATGAAGAAATTCTTAGGTGGCGAATGGCGGCGGTGCGGTGGCGGGCGTCGGAAATTGAAACGGATAAAGTGCATTGCTGATAAAAAGTTTCAAAAATACCTTCAAGACACATTCTTTCTATACTCTATACGAGTAAGACCGCAATTTCATCGAATGAGAAATAAAGTTAAAAGTTCACCATCTACGCCCTAACTACCAATAAAAGGTACAAAGGTACTCGTTCGTAGCAGTCGTAGTCTTAGTCGACGTAACTTTGACTTGGGGGGAAAAAGTATCCTTTTGGTATGAAAATAATAAATTATACTGCTAGCTGTCGGCGGACATAAGAATAGTCAAGTCCAAGTTCAAGACAAAGGATATACAAGTTGATTTATGAAATCGTAGTTTTATTTATTGGTCTTTAGTATAGTTCCGTTTTGATATTCACGGGCATATACAACACGATTTATGTACGGTTTTCAATTGTTGTTGTTGTTTTAGTGTACTGAATTTTACTTTCTACTTTTTTTGTTGGTATTTTTGTAAATAAGAAAATCGAAAAGTTTGAACTTCCTTCCTTATTTTAACATCAAACACACAATACTCGAAGTGACTTCCTATGAGAATTTGAATTCCTTCCAAAAAATGTTTGATATGAGGAAAAGTTCAATTGTAAAGTTGAACACAACTTTGAATTTATTTTAAATATACTCATTTTTATTCCAATGAAATATGACTGTTGGTATAGCTTTGGAGGTTTTAATGTGAAGTGGTTTATGAATCATGTCACATAATTGTTTTGAGAGAAAATTGTGCGAATTTATTTGGTCAAGGAATATATTTACAGTGTATTACAGATATGTTTATTAAGAATTCGGAATTTATGTTGGAAGAAGATGTAATTTACACAAAAAAAGTGAACTTTTTAGGGAGAAAGTGCTCTTTTTTTCAAAGAAAGGTTTTTCTCATTTCATATAAATCTGTCAGAATAATGGATACATAATATACTCGAAAGTTTTCTCAAGAACTAATCAACCGATTTCAACAATTTTTTTCTGCACAAGTTGTTATACTGAGTCAATAATATTGAATGAAAAAAATGTTTTTGTATTGATTTAAAAAAAAATACTAAACGTTTTCGAAAATCGATATTTTGAAAACAGTTCTTCAATTTTTTACGAATTTAAAATTTGAAACGTATAGAACTTAAAATTCTATAAGTAAAAATGAATTAAAAAAAAAACAATGCAACAATTTTCAAACACAATTTTTGAAAAATAAAAGTTTTCTTTGAGAAATCAAATGGCATGTGCATGTACACTTTTGAAAACAAACTTTTTTTGCAAAAACATTTTTAAATTTAAATTGTTGCTACTATTTCTAATAAGTCTCTTCTATTGACGTAGGAGAAAGCATATTGATCTAAATTTTCTTAAACGAATTTTGTATAACGATGAAGATTAATACGAAAAAAAGAAGCTATGATGCTACCCACACTGATAACTTCCCATCTGTCGATTTGTCTTGCTGGTTTTCGTGTTGGATTAAAAAAGTTGCCAGTTAAATTATTCTTTAAAATTTTTCAATTACCAACAACATTTTTCATATCAAGTAATAGTTTAGTTTGAAAATCTAGTTTTGGTAACTAGATTTTTAGTCGAAAGCAAATTTTTACCAATTTAAGTAGCATTTCTTAAATTTTTACAAATTGAAAGATATCTAGAACCGAACATCAATTTTTACGAAATTTGCGTACTATTTAGAAAAAAAAAATAGTCTGTTTTACAAGTTTACAAGGTTTTTATTTTTTATTAAGAAACTGTTAATTTGATTTTTCTCCAAATTTGACTGAATTTTGGTTAACTACAATATTTTTTAAAAGATAAAAGTAATTTAAAGCCGATTTTTCTTAACATTTTTCAGAAAGTTAAAAAAAATATTTTTTATAAGTTAAAATAAGTTTTAAGCCAAATTCTCAAATTTTTGAAAAGATATTTGAGACGAATATCAATTTTACCAACTTTTGTTAAATTTTCTTTTAAGTTTTTATTTTTTGTAAAAAAACCTGTAAATTTGATATTTCTCAAAATTTTTGCGAATGTTGAAAACAATATTTCTTATAAGTAAAAATAATTTGGAAGCCATAAACTCAAATTTTTAAAAAGATAGTTGAGTCGAAAATCAACTTTTACCAACTTTTGTTAAATTTCCTTTTAAGTTTTTATTTTTTTTTTTAAACTGTCAATTTGATTTCTCTCAAAAATTTACTGAATGTTGAAAACAATATTTTTTAAAAAATAAAAGTAGTTTAAACCCAATATCGCAAAGTATTTTTAATTTTTGTAAAAAAAAAACTGTCAATTCGATTTTTCTCAAAATGAGTTATAAGCCATAAACTCAAATTTTTGAAAAGATATTTAAGTCGAAAATCAATTTTCAACAACTTTTATCAATTTTTTTAGCTTATTATTGTTTGTAAAAAAACTGTTAATTATTTATTTATTTAACAAATTTCAAAAACATTATTGTCTGTGGCACACAATTTTTTTGGAGATATTTTTTTTAAAAAAATTTTAAATTTGATTTTTTTTCAAAATGTATATTTACTTGTTTGGTATCACGTTACAATATATTATATAAAAATTAATTAAGTCTCTAGCGTTTTTGGTTCGTAAGATATGTAGGGCTAACCAAAATGTTCAACTTCTTTTAAACTTCTATGGTAAAAAGTTCCACCACGCAATTTTCTTGAGAGCCCTTTCTGCATCTTACTGCCTTATTACCTGTATTTCGACTCTGGAGACCTAGAAACGTCGATAAATGTCAAAATTTTCAATTTGACAAATCGGACAAATTACGATAACTTCCTATGGGAAATTAAAAAACTGCCGTATTTGAAGTGATGATAATATTCAAGTGTTTTGATTGAGCCACCGATACATCCACAAAAAATGACTGTTTGGTGCTTTTTATGGGTTGGTGGAATAATTCTTTGGTGTTAGGTGAAAAGGTCTTAAATCAAAAAAATGCGTTTTGTATTTTGTCTCTTTCTTTGGGTCTGGAACAACTGCTAAATATGTATTTAATTAATTCTTGAAACAAGACGATAGACAAACTCATATTTGTTTAAAGTTTTAAGATTATCTTTCGTATTAAGCTGAATTCAGTATTGACGCAAGCCCAACAATTCACGAAATGATTCTTAATCGACAATTTCTGGTCTGCAAAATGGCGAATTCTAGTGATCGACGAGAAATCATTTACTGAACCCGCGAATTCGAATTTATCCAACATACCAACATACTGTAAAAATGGCTGAATATTGGCTATACTTAGTTCTGCTGTACAAATAAACAACACAAAGTTGTTCATTCTCTCACTCTTTTGTACCATTGGTATAAAACCGAACTAACTTGACGGCAACTTAAATTACTCATGTCAAGGCAACTTTTATCTTCTTTGCTTTTGTAATTTACTGCAGCAAATAATTAATTCACAAGGCGAATCCAAAACTCTCAGTGTCCTTTTTAAAGTGCAAAATTTAGGAAATTTTGTGAAAAATTAAAATTTTTTTGGATAATGAGGAGCAACAAAATAAGCAGTAAAAAAAATCTTGATTTTTGACGTTTCTTTGTTATGAAGACATTGAATGCGACGTGAAAATTTGTTCTCCGTGCCCCCGGACCACTCCCTATTTGAACAGGCTCATTTTTCCCAAAACGTAATTAGAAAGAAAAATCTTTTTAACCAAATCAAAATTTAAAATGTAATTTTTGACTTAAGAATGTTTTACTTAACGCTAAAAATTACTTATTTGATAAAGTTAGAGTTATTTTTGTTTAAAATGTCATTCTTTGGACTCTTTGTTTTTCTGAAATGTCGTTCCTTTTAACAGCCGTTTAAAGGTTGCAGATGGAACCTTTGTCATTGGAAGGCCCTTTATAAACCAAGCAACAACAAAAAAAAAAATATTGTCAACAGAAAACATATATTACAGCGGGAATTAAATTATTTTTTATCACAAGAAAATAGCTACACCATATATAAAATAGTCCAATTTTAACAACGCAATCAAGTTGAACATTTTCATTCCTATTTTTCGCTGATATTGCATAATAAAACTTATGGATGAACAATAATTCCCATTCATGGCTTTCTGTTAAATGTCTTAGATTTTACGACTTTCTCTTTTCTTCCTGTTTCTAAAGAAATCAAAAAATAACACAGCAAATACCGCCATTTCATTTTTCTTCTAAGAATGCTCATACCCAACTTTGTCATAAGGTATATTACGTAAAAAAAGATTTGATTCTAAAATTTATTGACACTCGAATGACAGCAACAAAAAATAAAGTCACAAACAAACAGGCATAAAATAAAACCTAAACTTTTAGAAATTGTTAGAATATGCAAAAACTTTCATTTTATTATATGAATACTTCCCACAAACAATATTGTCCTGAATAAATGAATTTATTTTTCAAATATTTCTCTATAAATCATAAAATTTTTAAAAACACTCATTCTACACCCAATATTTCTGTGGGTGGTGGGGGAGTATTGTGTCAATGGGAACTGTCGACCGTTAAAGTCCCTATATAAGTATGCATTTTCCAAAAACAACTAAAATCCCTGCATTGAGCATTCAACATTTTACTACGAGTTTCGTACGAGAGTAAATGCAGGCAGAGATTGAAAAGTTTTCTGCACAAAAATATTTCAAAAATTCTTTAGTTTTATAAACCAAAAATATAATAATATAATGGTTCGGAAATAAGTCGCATTGTGTTTTTAAACTATACAATCCCACAACGCAACGCCTCATTGTGTTGTTTTTTTTTTGTTTTGTATTTTTGATCAACACCACAACTTTATTAACTTTCATAATATAATTTTAATTTATGACATTTTAAGAGTAAACTTTATAACACCACAAGAATGAACCAACCGAACCGGGCGGCGGCAGCGGCGGCGTTGGTGATGGGTGTGTTTTGTTTGGATTCTTCTGTACGGGAAATTTACAACAGCCAGCGTACTGGAGCTGGAGCTCTATGAGCAGAGCACTTTATAGTCTATGACAAAACTCTTATATATATAAAGGGATGCTGTAGAGTTAGGGTGAAGGTGCATTGTTTTTTAGGATCCCTTTTTCTTGTTTTTGTGTTTTTTTTTGTTTTTGTGGGTGGGTTTTTGTGTGCTTTAATTTTACTGGACTTTTTGTTTTGATTTATATTGTTTATACTTTTTTTTGTTGGTAGGGAATTTGAGAAGATATTATATATAGGTTATGTACAATAGGGTTGGTACTTCTGCTTTTGGAGTATTTAACAGATGTTTTGAATTAGAAACAAAAAAAAATTAAAAATATGGAGAGTTCGAAGTTTGGTGTTGTTTTACGATTTTAAAATTTAGCTGAATTTACATTTTTAAATTAAGTTAACTGATTTATGATTTGTACTTTGGGTATTTATTTATCGATGTAGTCTATATATGTATATATAGCTTTTAATCCATTAAATAAAGTAGAATTGGATCAAAGAAGGGGAGGAGGTCACATCGCGAAAGCATATTTAATGGACCAGACTGGACTTTTCATTATACTTATAAAACTCATAATAATACCCACATTTAGTAATAAAAACGTTTAGTACTTTATAACTAAGCGCTTTAGAAAAGCGGTTCAAAACATCAATACTTTTTTGAGAAATACGTGCTTTTGGTATCAATGATTCTCTTCTTCTTTGCATTTGTAATTACCTTTCTAAGCTTTCAATATAACTATTGAATAGCTTCCCATCATAAATCAAAACTGGTCTGCCAAAGGGCTCCGTTCTGTCTCCAACTATTTTCCTCATATTCATAAATTATATTTTGTTTCTTTAAACTATTTCGCTGATGACGAGAGCATCAGTTTTTATATTATCGTCTAGATTCACAATTTTCCTTCCGATATGGAACTTAAACGACAGTGCAAGATAAGTTTATTAAACTCAAATCTTGACATTATTGTTCAATGCTGGAAAAAATTTACCACAAAGATTTCAATGTTTCAAAAATTGAATACTTTCACCCTTAATGTCGATTTGCATGAGCATACTTCGATTGAAGAAAGTAATCTGCTTTTAATACTCGTAGTATGTATGGATTACATCTAATGGAATGATCACATATTTTAAGTGGTTGAAAATGCTGTTAAACTGGACAAATATTTTACATATTTATCATTAAACCTTTCATTTTAAGTTTGACACACCTCACATTTTAAGGAATTGTCTCTAACAATATTAAGATTTTTGGCCAGAATTAAAAAAGTTTTGCGAATGGTAGTTCATAAATCTAAAACCAACAAAAAATCCTTATTTTGGTAAGAAATTTTCTAAGGAAATATCAAGTTCAACCACTCGCACTTCCAGAATTGCCTATAAAAATAAATAAATTGGGTGGCGCAACAGTTTGTTGAGAACTAGGCCCTAGTGACTTACAACTGTCAACCATTCCTGTGTGCGAGTAATGTTGTCAGGAATGGAAGGGACCTACAGTTTATATGCCGAATCCGAACGGCTAATTTGAAAAAGCACTTTTTCATGACAAGAGTTATTCTTGGAGAATTTGTCAATTCCTCACAAGAGGCAGTACCCGTGAAAAGACTTTACTCGTAGATGGCATAGGCAAGGACCGAACCCAAGACCTCTGGCATGACAGTCCAACGCACTAACCATCATGCAACGGGTACTAACAACATTTTGGATCTGTGTTATCCTTGAGCTTTATTTGGCGTATTTTTTATTTTCTGTCAAACCTTAAGAGTGTGGAATGCCTTACATACTTACGTTTTCCCTCTTTTTTATAATAATAACTTAAAGGCCAATGCAACCGTTATCTTCTCTTAAATCCCTCCCAATTTTGCGTATACTCGCATTATGTTTGAACTTTTAAGATTGAATGACATGCATCATAACTGACGAGTATCAATTTAGAGTATACCATTTCTTCTTTATTCCCAACGACTTTTTAAATATTGACAGAAACAAATAAATACAAACCCCAGACATAAATTCAAAAATGCATTCATTCACGTTCCATTATACAATTCATATACCTTTTTGAACTGCAAATGAAATTAAGTGAAAGTAAATAACCGTAACGTAACCATTTGGTTTAGGTACCTATACTCCTTGTGCAATATTGATCTAGGACTACTACTATAGGACCGCATTCAACCAAAACAAATAAAAACCAGACACTAAATAGAAGGGGCGATTGATTCGAGTCAATAGAGAAAAAGGCTGTATTTATATTGTGCCTAACTACGTTAATAAATTTATAGAAAAAAAAGTAAAAAAAAGGTGGAAACAACTCCAGACAGCAGAAGAAAACTATAGACAAGATGTCTCTATGAAGGGAGTTACTGTTCAATTTAAGCGTTGGTGTTCGGAAAAACAAGGAAACTATAAAATTAGTTATGAAGCTTGAAATGTTGAGATTGATTTTTAAATATTTATGCATAAAAATGTCCAGTAAAATGTCAAAAGGGGAAATTTTGTAATTCTTTTTAAAAGGGCGTCCCGCGATTCTATCCGTTTGTCTGTATTTGATTTTTAAGAATGTCCTAAAAATTAAAAAAGTGACACTTTCATTAAGCTAATGGCAAATTGAAAATAATGAACGGTTTATGTGTATTAAAAAATCTGTCTCTCTATAATTTTTAAGTTTTTTTACTTCTTTAAGAACAAAATATTTTAAAAGTCTCACGCAAAATAGTATTGTCTTAGATTTTGTATTTTCGCATTAAAATCAATCTACGAGTGGGCATACTGATAATGACTACCAAAAGTTGCACCCGAAAAAAAAAAACATATTAAGAAAACTGTTCGAATTCTGGAATCTTTTATATGTAAGGAGTCACCCAAATTAAATAGTTAGACCATATTTTGCTGGACAACAGTGTTCTTAAATAGTTGTTACTTTAGCCTTTGGATTGTGTAAATGTAAGCTTAAATGTTGACAGCCTCCTTAAGATAACATTAAGAAACATATTTATGCGGTGCTCCAAAACTCAGCTTTATGTTAAGGGAATGACCCCCTCCCGATAAAAAGTCAGAATCCATACCATTGGTATGAAGGCAATATCTTTAATTATTGCCAAGATCTTTGAGTTGAAAAAAAAGTTCGAACAACTTTTAGTAGTATTTTTTTTAGGGGTGTAGGAAAAAGCTTTGACTTCATATCTCCTAAAAAGTTTGCCTCAAGTCAAACAAGTTAATTTTGTATGTATTATTTCTGATGTATTATCAGATTTTGTTAACAAAATTTTCGAGGTGAACAAAATAACAATTTGCTATCACGTTTTAATTAAATTCGATAGCGTTATTAGTTCGCGAAATATATTTTGTCAACCACATTTGTTACTCTAACTGATAACTTCCCATCCCGTCTCTCGATTTGTCTTGCTTAAAAGTTTGTAGGTTTCCGTGTTTTGTTAAAAAAGCTGTCAATTGAATTATTCTTAAAAATTTTAAAATTACCAACAATATTTTGCATATAATTAAATAATTTAATTTTAAAATCTATTTTTGTTAGCGAGAATTTTAGCCGAAAAGCAATTTTTACCAATTCTAGTCGCATTTCTTAAAAGTTTTTATTTCTTATACAAACACATACAAATTGGACGAATGAAAATTATTTGAAGTCAATATCTTCTATTGTTCACGAGATAGCGAGAACCCAACATTAATTTTTACCAATTTTGCATGTTTTTTCGAAGATTTTAGTCTTTTTTTATGAAAAAACGTACTGTTGGATTTTTACAAAAAAATTACTGAATGTCCCAAATAATATTTTCTGTGACATGAAATTTGTGTTAAGTCAATATTTTTAAGTTTTGAAAAGATGTTTGAGTCGAAAAGCTATTTTTACCAAATTTTAATATTTTTTTTTTAAGTTTTAATTTTTTGTAAAGAAAACTGTCAATTCAATTTTTCTCAAAATTTTACTGAATATTAACAAGAGTATTTTTCAAAAGCTAAAATTAGATAAATAGCCAATATTTAAAATTTTTGAATAGGTATTTGATTCGAAAATCAATATTTATCAATTTTGGCTAATGTTTTTTTTAGGTTTATATTTCTTATAAAAAAAACTATAAATTCGATTTTATTCAAAATTCTACCAGATGTTAAAAACATTATTTTTAATTGCACAAAATTATTTTGGAGATAGAATTATTTTTTGTTCGTAACATTTCCGAGCTGACAAATATTTTTTTTTTCAGTTTTTTTTTGATATAAAAAAAACCATTAGTTAAAACTTTTTCCAACAATATCTTTGTTTTTTATCACGTTACTATATATAATATAAAATTTAATTCAAGTGTTTAGTAGTATTGGTTTGTGAAATATTCAGTGATACCCAAAATGTTCACCTTTTATTTAAATTGCTATGGTAAAAAAACACCCTTCCAATTTTTCGGTCATATTTCTTAGAAAACAAGGCGTTCACCTTGATCGCTATGATCTTCTCTTGGCCTGCTATAAGAATTTATAAGTATTAAGGAGAAATCTGATTATATTATGTTGAATATCTTAAAAACTAGTGAAATGATGAATCTAAGTATAGCTTGTAAAACTTAACTTAGACCGACTTTTACTCTCTTGTGTCAAAAACCATACACTCTGTGTTTGTTCTCTTTTTTCAATGCAATGTAATTTATTACTGTTTTTGTGTTGATATTTTTCCTCCACAAAACTATATCCACTTTTATTTCTTTAACGGACCATTGAAGCTTTTTGGCAATTTTTTCAAATTACCATCATTATATCCCCCGGATTAAATGCAATTTTTGAACCGTGTTGGGGATACAATTTAAAACAATTAAAATAAAATAAGTTTTAATTTAACGTTTCTGTTTTTTTTGCTTTGTCTTATCGTTAAGCACATACTATATACACTTTACGTACTCTTGGTATTTAATACTCCCCCAGCCAATATTGACACAATGCAATCAATTTGCTTTAAATTCGTATATCTGGAGTTTGAATGTGATGAGCGTTTAACAAGGCATCGCCATTAACCATCGCGTGTTATGTCGATTCACAAGAGAACCAGATAGTGAATGGGTGTATAAACTGTAAAGGGTGTACAATCATACGTATAATGCCCTTTTTTTACACACAAATTCAATTTAATGAGTCGATAAAGAATGCATTTCATTCACTCAATGCTGATGGGACTGAAGTTGCCGAAGGCACTAGGGGGGCTGCTCTGCTCGCTGATGCTTCCTTTTATTATATACTCTGAAGGAGCGCTTGAGTTTTAAATTATTGTGGAATTGGCATCAGCCATAGTGACGAGGAATTTTCTACGCTTTGTGGTACATATACCGTACACCCAGAGAGATACACGATTTTTGGTATATTGTTATCCTTCTTCGGGGGGAAGAGAAGATTGTGTCTGAAAACGAAATTTAATTATTTCGACTTAAGCTATATACATTAGTCATGGCTCAATTAATTAACTACAATTGGTCGACATCATGCAACTTCGATTCATTATGCCAATACAAACAATAAAACTAATGGACGTGAAACAAGATATCATTCTTCAGGTCATTAGGTACCAAGGAATCGATTAAATTTTATACATAGAAATATGCGCGAACGGGGTCGATTTGTGTGCTTATTGGAATTCCCTCGATTCCTTTTGAACTCAGGTATAGGTATTTTATGTAACTTAAATTCAAGAGCATCTTTAGCTTTTAAGCCTAAAGAAGAAACAAACTCACACTTGAAGGCTTAAGGCACGATTTCGTTGCTCTGGATATGGACTTGTACCTTTGGGATAACTTTTTGTGACCAGCAGTCCGGATCAGAAAGTATTTTGGTTTTTATACAGGTATTAACACTGTTTTCATCGACGATTTTCATAGCTTTAATTCCCTATATTTTATGATATAAAGGCATGCATACTGTAACATATATAGGTCGTATGTAAAATTTCAGGCTCCTTTCCTTTGTGTCATTTGTGTTGTCCTTTAACAATTATTATCTACTATCTGTTTTTATGTAAGCTCTCGCGAAAGGCGTCCTTATTTAAGTTAAATTTCATTATTTTACTGCAACATGAACTGAATTTCCTTCTCTTTGTTATTAATTTTATCACGCATCAGTTACATCCTGGTATTCGACCATCGAAAAACAAAAGAACTCCTTCCGGTCATATGTGTCATTCTATAAAACAGGTACAGGGTGTAGATAACTAAAACTGGTAAATAAATTCCTTCCAAGTTGACATTTGCAATTTTTTAAAATATAAATTAAAAGAAAACTGAAAAGAAATGAATACATTCAATAATTTTATGAACGTTCTAAAATACAAATTTTGAACAGGGTGACTACCCTACAACCTATGTGTATGTGTAAACTTGTTAAATACACTTTTATTTTTAAGTTCTTAGTTCATTTAAATAATGAGATGAATTCATTTTGCTTATCCAATTGTTTCTTAAATCAAAATCCCTTTATAAGTTCCTGTGTGAAGTTTCAATCTTATTTTATAACACCCTGTATGTGTGTTTACTACAGTATACGTATACATGAGTGGACTTCTATATGTTTCAGAATAATGTGAATGCGCTCTTCAGGGTGCATGCACCCAGAAAACTCAATTATGCCGTCCATCCACCCTTCTTCACAAACACAAAAGACTTAGTGTCGTCGTTGTCGTAAACCGAGATGAGCTTTATAATCCCGATTTTGCCCTTATAACGACTGCTCTGATGCCGTGTTGGTCGACACACACAGAGGGGTTGCACACTGAACAGTGCACAGGCATCAAATAAAACTAAATTACTCCCAGGACAAGACTAGAAAACTAGGACTTGAAAATCCGGACAACCATCGCATTGTATCGCCAACATGACTTTTCGTGAGTAGACGAAATAATGACGGATCTGCAATGTTAAACGTATATACATACATAAGTTACAATTACTCGTAGCTTTAACGAATAAGTTCATTTAAACTTGAAACAATGTTTTATGGGTTGATATTTTTTGTGTTTATAGTTTTTTTCTCTAATTAATAAAAAATACTCATCACTGACTTTACATACATTTTTTCTTGTATCTTATTAAGGGTCATTATACTTTTTACCATGTTTTACTTTTGGGGTGTGCTATTTTGTGGGGAGTTTGATGCAGAAAATTGAGCACCATATTGTTTTATCAAAAATAATATGCGGGTCACTGGAAAATAATGTTATGTAGGTTTTGCAGATATAATAAACTCTTAATTGGCATACATTTTGTATGTCATTTTCGCCTAGCCAAATTACCCTTTTAAAGGACTTTACAATAACTTATGGGGGTGTTATTAAATTTTGAAAGTGATACATTTTTTTTAATGCTTTAGATATTTTGTCTTTAAGTATATCAATTCTTACTCTCATCCTACCCAGCAGTAAGCATCAGCTGATCTAAATATATAGTGGGAAGAAACAGTTAATCAGTGCAATGATGACAGTATCATCACTATCAGAATAAGCTGGGTTAGATAATAACTTGAGTAAAGAATTAATCATCGTTCAAAATAACCTGGACTATAAATTAACTGGGGTTGGAATTACCTGGAATATAAAAAGAAACTGATTTCAAACATAGGTGACCGTCCGTTGAGAACTATGGCCTTGTGACTTACTACTCTCAACCATTCCTGTTTGCGAGTAACGATATCAGGAATGGGGGCTTATTTGAGAATACACTTTTCATGACATGAATTACTCTTGGAGAATTTGTCAATTTCTCGTAAGAGGGAGTACCCGTGAAAAAAAACTTGAGGTGGCACAGGCAGGGATAAACGCAAGACATCCGTCATGACAGTTCAACGCACTTTTTTTTATAAATTCATTTTTTTTATTCATTAGTACTTAAAACTATCTTGAAGCTAGACAAAAAGTCATAAGACTAGCTTAATTAACCATAACTTACAACCAACTTACTGGTCCAATACGGAACCTCTAAATTAAACAATAATACTTAATTCTAATAATTTTAGGCCCTAAGATCTATTTGACTTCAATTAAATTTTACTTATTTTTTTTTCATTAGAAAATTAATAAAAAATCTTATTTGAATACCTTTTTTTATTTTTACTTAAAAACTACTTAAAACTAACTATTCTACCTATAAACTACTTAAAGCTAAAAAAACCACAGCAGCTAATATAACTATCTAACATTTGTTGTTTTTATTTTTTGTTTTCCTTTTTTTTTTTTCTTTATTTCATGTTTTTTTTTTGTGCCACGTACTTAAAACTAAACCCTTAAACTATAAAACAAGTATGTAGGCGGGCCATGGCTTAAAACCCAATCTCGACTACGCACTATTAAGTGCCGATTGAAGCCACCATAACTGGTTCTCCCGCTTTACCCTTCGATTCGGTCCCGTTCGGACACAGCCCTACTGAACCAATGGAGCTCTGATCCGCCTTGTCCCATGACGTCCCGATTGTACAGGAGTCGCCTATCTACGGTTCGTCATCTGACGTGGTAGATTAGCGGGACTGCCAATCTATTATGTATCAGACCGGATCTGTTTAAAAAAAGGAATGCCTCTGGTGGAATGAAGCCAGTCAAGCGAGCACTTTCAAAATACTTGCCGTTCGGATAGAACGCCCCGAAAAGTTGTTGGTCGAAGTAATAGCTCTTGCAATGTGACCTCGAACGAGTTTTATCACGAAATTCGTTTGATTCGACCTTGTATATAGGACCTCGTTGGAATAGTAATCCACGTAAGAAGATTTGGTTGTTCGATATAAGCCAGTAAAGCGTCTTAAAATCTTAAACGTATGAGGACCATGTAGCAAATTACCTTCACTTTGGGGTCAAGCCGATTGCTGTAAATGAGACGTTTCGGCAAAACGAAGGTTCCTTTGGCCCTGGTCAGAGCAGCATATACATATATGTCTGTCGAAATATAAATACTGCTCTAACCAGATGCCGAGGTACTTCAATACACATTTGCTCTCTAATCGTTGCCCGTGAAGATCAACAATGCCCATGTTGCGTCAATTTTTGCACGTATCCCTCGTGGCCCTAGCCAACGGTGTCCGGAACACAATTGTCTCTGTTTTCGGGACATTTATTTTCAGTTTTCAGTCGTCACAATATCGCTGAATCTTGTCGAAATCACGCTGCAGGAGAATTCTAATAACCTCAACGTTTCGGGCCGTTCTGTACGCAATTAGATGGGCAATTGCCTTTGTAAGACTACCTATCAGATCGCTGGTGTAAATGCTGAACAGAATCGGTCAATTCACCTCTCACTGTTGAAGACCATTTTTAATTAAAAATGTTGTGGAAGAAGTTACATTGCCACTTTTGACAACAAACTTTCTGCCATTAAGCATAACATAAAGTATATACAACAATGGTTTGCTTATGCCAAGCCTACTCAGATTAAGGTAAAGACCCTCTAACCATACGGTGTCAAAGCCCTTTTCAAAAACAACCAGAACAGCACGTCATGTGCATTGTTGTTATCATTTATTCCATTCGATATAAGAAACTATTTTAGACGCAGAATAAATTGTGTCATGGCCCGCTTTGATCCCGAACTGTTTATCCGGAATTATTTTGTTGTCTGCAGCCCACTGAGTCAGAGCCCTAATTATCTTCTCGAAAACTCTGCTCATGCTAGGAAGAATACATATCGACCGAAGATTTGACAGGTTATAGTTGTCCTTTCCCTTTTTCGGGAGAGGATAAACAACAGCGGGTATTAAAATATGCATTATTAATTCCATTATTGAAGAGTGTGGTATAAATGTCAAACAGTCCAACGCACTAACCATCATGCCACGGGTACTACCGTCTAACTCACAGCCATTCTTTTTAATTTCTTTATTTTAAATTCTCTAAGTAGTACCCGTGGCATGATGGTTAGTGCGTTGGACTGTTATGCAAGGGGTCTTGGGTTTAATCCCTGCCTGTGCCACCTTAATTTAAAAAAAATCATTTTCGCGGGTATTGCCTTTTGCGAGGAATTGACAAATCCTTCAAGAGTAATTCTTGTCATGAAAAAGTGCTTTTTCAAATTAGCCGTTTGGATTCGGCCTAAAATTGCAGCTCTCTTCCATTGTTGACAACAGTACTCGCACACAGGAATGGTTGAGAGTTGTAAGTCACTAGGCCCTGGTTCAATATATTTATTTATTTTAAATTCTAGGGACCTTAAATGTCCATCAACAAATCGGGCCGATTTATGCAACTTTTGATGACTTAAATTTTTATTCAGCTTTGTGATATTTAAAAACTGAAAATTAAGTCGCTCTGTTTTCCAACTTTCACTTTTTCTTAAGTCACTCGGACATCCATTTTTTATATTGTGACACTTTCAATTTTAATGATCTGCGCAGTTATTTCAGATTTGGATTTTGACTTGTCGATATGTTTTCTATTTTATTTAATGGTTATTATTTTTCCTAAGCTACAAATCTACAAGACTTCATTAAATTACATTCTCGAATCTTAATGCGGATAAGTCCCTTATAAGATTTTAAAGGTGAATACTCGTAATCTTTGCTTTAATTTTTTTGTTTGACAACTGATTTTTATCAACAAGAATTCTTTTAGTCAAATTAAATTACAAAGCTTAGAAATTCGACCCAGTTTAATTAAAGAGGTCTGGTGGCCTTTTTTTCTCAATGATTTGTTATTTTTGTTTTACCTTGAGGGGATTATCGAATTGAAAAAAAATTGTTAGTACACCTTTGAATGTTTTTCAAACTATTCAAAGGTCAGTAGCACATTAAACTCAATGTTAAGCATGATTTTAAACCCCCCTTTCTGTAAATTGATATACAATTATTATTGGAAAATTTATATCTATACATTTGGAAGATACTCTTGAAAAACTGTAATCTAAATCTATGTTCTGTGTGTATGGAGCATCTTTGAAAATTCAATAAATTTCAATTCCCTACATCTGAAAATTCGATTTTATTGAACTCTGTTGATAATAGAGTCATTTCTTGTTAAGGGTTATTTGAGATTAAGATAGCATCCCGAGCCACACCAAAGTGAAAACCAAGTCGAAGAAGACGAAAATAATGATGACGACGATGATGAGGAGTACAAACGCGCCCAATTCGATTATCGTCACAAATTCGAAAAGGGTGATTTTGGTGCGCTGCTGCGCTGGCTGCGATGCGATGATGGTTTCATGGGTCTTACAGTGGTGCACACTAAACGCGAGTATACTCGTTCCAAAGAAAGTCCATTAATTATTATTTCGATAAATTCAAGTGGCACGTCATTTGTTCAAAATATTTGTACGCTAGGGGATGGTAAGGGATTTGTTTGTTTGTTTGTCCACGGGAAGCGGCAAGATGATGATTTTGAGATGATGCACAAAAACAGATATCAGGCAACTGCGACTGCGACTGCGAGATAAACACATAAATGAACTCTCTCAAACAAAACACAAGGAAATGACAACAAATTGACCCAATAACTCATCCCAGGCAGATGGCTTCCTGTATATCTGCCCCATATGGACATCGGACATGCGGATGTCATGTTCAGCATGTTGCCACCTTAATCTCTCTTCTCTGGTGTGCTTTTGCTGCATAAAAGGGTGAGCCACGATTCCGATGATGATGATGGGTATCTTCTTTGTTGCAACGACCACTATACCTATCTACACTTCTTGTATACCCTATACCTTTAGTGATTCCTCACATCCACGTACATTTTAGTGGCTTTGTCATTCAATGAACAAGGAGACAAAGTGTGCAGGTTAAAGACTGGTCGGTGGCTGGTGGCCATCGTCGTCGTTCGTCGTGCATCGTGCTACCGGCAATTCAACCTGGTTATTTGATCTCTTCTTCGCCTTGTTCGCCATGAAGATGCCATATCACCATTGAAGGTATGTTACATGTGCATATATGGAGTTGCTGCTGCTATTCGACTTGGTGCGGTTCCTTGAAGGCAGACGGATTCACGTTACTTGATGTAGGTATAAGATATATGTACCTACTTATTGTAAGTCATTGTATGTACCTTCGCTGAATAATCACCAGACAGTTCGCGAACTGTGCTATCCAAGGAAGAAAAACATTATTTACATTACAGTACACACACAAAAAAAATACACAGCACCAGCAAAAGGGCGCACCTTGACACTTGCATGCCAGCCAAAGCCACAAGCCAAGCCAAGCCAAGCCAGCCACAAAAACCCATCTATGGCATTGGTATAGGCTTTTTAGTTTTTGAATGTGCATTTGATACATAATATGAAAATGCAAATATAGAAAAAGGTGTAAGCAGATACAGCTTTAAGTAAAATTCTATAGACGAATAGGAAGAGATAATAATGAACGCATAGAAATAGAATCAGACTCAAGGATTTGTGCTATGCACATATCCAGAAATGTCAACCGAAACCAAGGTTTTAAGATATTTTATGCAACGCATATGGCACATCATCGCAGAATTAGGTTAACTAGAGTTTGTGCGTTATGAATTTTCAAATGAGTTTCAAGGAAAATGAATCCTATGGAAATAAAATAAAACAAAAACAAATTTTTAGAGCTGATTTCTTTTTTTAATTGAATTTTAATGGATTATTAAAATTCAAATAACTTATAAGAAATCAACGTGGGCTTATCAAAAATAGAATACAATTTTTCACTGATTATTCGATGTAAATCTGGATCGTTTTGATACATTTTTATAGGTCGGCTTGAGTTCTTGTGTTAATTAAACTTTAAAAAAGATGGAATGCGAGCCACACTGATACCTTCCCATCCCGTCTGTCGATTTGTCTTGATTAAAAGTTTGTAGGTTTTCGAGTTGTGTTAAAAAAGTTGTCAGTTGAATTATTCTGACAAATTTTAAAATTACCAACAATATTTTTCACATCAAGAAACAGTTTAGTTTGAAAATCTAGTGTTCTTAAATAGATTTTTAGTCGAAAACAAATTTTTAGCAATTTTAGTAGCATTGCTTAAATGTTTACAAATTGGAGGAATGAAATTAATTTGTGAGATATTAAGAACCCGCCATAAACTTTTACTTAATCTGCGTACTATTTCTTGTAGATTTTATTTTTATATGAGAAACTGACTGTTGGATTTTTATAAAAAAAAAATTACTGAATATCGAAAACGATATTTTCCGTGAAATAAAAAGTTTGAAGACAATACTTTTAATTTTTGAAAAGTAAATTTTTCCCAATTTTTGGAATTTTTTTTGGAAGCTTTTAATTGTTTGTAAGAAAACTGTCAATTTGATTTTTTTCAAAATTTTTCGGAATGTTGAAAACAATATTTTTAAAATATAAAAGTAGTTTAAGCCATAATCTTAAATTTTTGAAAAGATATTTGAGTTGAAAATCAATTTTGACCAACTTATATGAAGGTATTTTTTAGGTCTTTATTTCTTGTAAAAAAACTGTCAATTCGATTTTTGTCAACATTTTTGGGAATGTTGAAAAAAATATTTCTTAAAAGATAAAAGTAGTTTTAAACCAATATCTCAAAGTTTTGAAAAGATAATTGTGTAGAAAATAAATTTTTAAAAATTTGTATTCATTTTTTGTTTGGGTTTTTATTTTTTGTAAAAATACCATCAATTAGATTTTTTCAAAATTTTACAGAACGTAAAAAACAACATTTCTTATAAGTTAAAATTGGTTCGAAATCATAATTTAAAGTTTTAAAAAAGATATTAACTTTTGTTAATTTTTCTTTTAAGTTTTTATTTTTTCAATTTTTCTTAAATTCAATTTTTCTTAAAATTTGTCCTAATGTTGAAAACAATATTTCTTATATTGTTAAATTAATTTGAAGACATAATTTAAAACTTTTGAAAAGATATTTGTGTCGAAAATCAATTTTGACCTACTTTTGTTAACTACTTCTTAAGTTTTTAATTTGTTGTAAAAAAACTGTCGATTCGATTTTGTTTTCTCAGAATGATACTCAATTTTGACAAAAATATTTCTTAAAAAATAAAATTAGTTTAAAATCAATTTCTCAAAGTTTTGAGGTTTTTATTTTTTGTAAAAAAAATTGTAAATTTGATTTTTCTCAAAATTTTACCAGATGTTAAAAACGTTATTTTTCGTTGCACAAAATAGTCTTGGAGATAAAACCATTTTTTTTCGTAAAATTTTTTAGGTAACAAATTTCTTTTTTTAATTCTATTGATTTATATTTTTTTCAAAAATATACCCATGCTAATTTCTTGAGAGCCCTTTCTGCATTATTATCTGTATAACAAAATTTATTTGAAGTCTATATCTTTTCTGGTCAGCTATGGCCGACGAAAAAACTTCGCGAACTTAAGGTCGAACAGACGTACGGTTTCAATTTTTCACCTGACTAAGTTGGCCCAAAAGATCTAAATTTTCCACCAGTTTAATTTCACTATTACCGACCGAGAATGACTTTTCAAAAGTGCTTTAGTTTTACCATTGCTGCTCATCATTGAAATTTAACATATACAATGCTTTATTTAAGTAAATATTACACTATTTTTATTAACAATGTTTATTTAACTTGTAAACTGTCTAAAGATGACATCACTAAAGTGACTACTGCCGAAATAGCGGGCTGTTCAAAACGAAACCTCTTGTTGGAAAGCCCTTCTTTATTATGATTCTTGATTATGTACAAATAATAGAATAATTATTGTTTAAAACTATTTAAATAGTTTGATCCTTTAGGAGTGTTAGATTAGTGTAAACTAGTTATTTTTGTTTGACTTTTAAGTTACCTATTTTAATTTCAATATGAAAATAAAACAAAAGTTTAAGAAATTAAACTTCTTTAAATTTTAATGTAAGTACTCCAAAACCAACGAAACATCAATTACTATAAGAAACATTTTATTCATTCGATACCTTTATGTCACAAGTTTCACACGTGTGTAAATAAAACCCAAGTTACTCATGAGTAGGCATATATATAAATGTTTCCTCTTGTACTTTCTAAAATCCTTAAACCTACTTCATACAAACGAAAACGTAATGATAAACATTCGTTACAACGTTACAACCACCTTTTGAAGGATATCAAATGATGGAATAGATAGAATTGTATTCTAAAATTAAACTTCAAATTTACCCTCATTTACAGGATGTTGCAAATTATGTTAAAGCTTTGGTTGGAGAATTTTTTTTTGTTCTCCTGGTTATAGACTTGAAGTTCAAGTTGTGTTCTCATGCCACTTGAATTTGTTTTTAAATTTATCCTTACTTACTTTTAAGTCTACACTAATTTGCTTAGAAATAAATTTAGATATTTTGTTTTGCATTATTTGTTTTAACTTATGAAAGAAAAAAGGTATTGTTGTATGATGAAGGCACTCTATTAATTTGTCAATGGCTAATGTTTACAAAACCGCGTGGTATTTCATTTTTTATTGTTACTAACATTGTTGCTAACAGATGTCCTATGAAGGTAGGTGTCAAGGTGAGTCAATCAATTTTGTTTTGTATTAGATAGAACATTTGATAAGAATAAATAAATTAAAAGGTGGAAAAAGACATCATCACGCATGCACGCTCAACGCATGTTGTATAGGATTATAATAATACATATAACATAAACAAACATAAGAAACAAGCACACGAACAATAACTTTGTGATATGTTTGTAAAGAGCTGACATGTTAACGTCCATTTAAAACGTTATTTAAACAGTAGATAAAGTTCATTTTGCATAGAAATTAATATTTAATCTTTAACCCAATGACAAAATGTTTGCGAGAAAAGTTTTTAAAGAAATTTTATTGATTAAAGTTGCTAAGACTTATTTTACTTTAAGGGACCATTTTTAAGTTCGTGAAAAGAATGGAACCTAAGATATTATTCAGAGTTTGTTAAAAAAGGTCAATTATATCAAAAACGGATCAAAGCAATTTTGATAAAAAATTTACGATTGTAATATATTGTTGACTATTTTTAATGTTTAAAAAAGTTTATGTTTAGTCAGATAGTCTTAAGAGTCATTGACGGGGTCTGAGGAAAAAACTAAATTAAGATCCGAAAGAAGTTAAGGATATGGTAGTGGTCGTTGTTTGGAGAGTTTTTCACGATTGTAGTAAGATTGTACTCGCCTTCATCATCACTAGGATGAACAAAACAGCCAATACCAAAGTGATTGGTTGCCTATTTTAGATGATTTCTGTCAATTCAGCATATTTTCAATTTACGTCATTACAGTCAGTGGTTTCAATCACAAAATATCAATCTGATGAAGTGGTCGGCTTGAAAGCTAATTGAAATCCTTTGGCTCGGATTTCGTGAGACAATTTTGGATTCATGTGGTAACATGAACGGTACTTTTGTTTTGTTTAAATAACTTATTAAGAGTGTGCGATACTTACCGAGGCACATGATTTAAACTCTGGACAAATTTTGATATTATGGTTGAATGTTTACAAACTTGTTTGTTCAAAAAATTTGTTAATACGGTCCGATTTTTTGAATTAAAATTGTTGACATTTCGACGTTTTAAGGTCCCTAAAGTTTAAATAAAAGATTTTTAGAGCGATGTCCTTACGAGCGTGTATATATGTATACGTCTGTACGTTCAATAAGTTTTTTTCGTAGTCCATAGCTCAAGAACTAATAAAGATATCGAATTCAAATAAATTTTTTTACACAGATAATAATGCAGAAAGATGCAGAGAGGACTCTCAAAATATTGGGCGGTTTTTTTTTTACCATAGCAATTTAAAAAAAAGTGACCATTTTGGCTAACCCAAAATATCTCATGAATCAATAACGCTAGCAACTTGAATTAGATTTAATTTTAAAGTATATAATGTAACGTGATACCAAACTAGTCCATTTTTGGAAAACAATCCAATTAACTTTTTTTTTTATAAATCAAAAAAACTGAACAAAAATATTTGTAACCCCGAATATTTTACAAACTAAAAACGATTTTAAGTTTAATTTTAAAATTTCTTTAATAGTTTTATGTAACGAAGAATAACGTTTTTGACATCTCGTAGAATTTTGGAATTGAAAGATGGAATTGAAAAAAACAATACTTAAACTTGGTAAAAATTTACTGTAGAATCGAATACTTCTCAAAAATTAAAAATTAAATAATTTTATCTCCCAAAAAAATTTGATTTCGACATTCAGTAAATTTTGTATAAGAATTAATGTTCGGTTCTCGATATCTCCTGAACAATAGAAGATATTGATTTCAAATTAATTTCTTTCACCCAACTTGTATTTGTTTATATAAGAAATGAAGGCTTTTAAGAAACACTACTAGAATTGGTAAAAACTGGTTTTCGACTAAAAATCTCTTTAGCAAAAATAGATTTTGAAATCAAACTATTTCATTATATGCCAAATATTGTTAGCAATTTATAAAAAAAAATCAACAGACAACTTTTTAAACAAAACACGAAAAATAACAATTTTTTCAGCAAGACATATTGGTAGACGGGATGGGTTAATATTGTACAATGGAAAGTGGAATATGCACCCGTTTCTAAAGAGTCTATATAAAAATGGAACCTATATTTTCAGATTAACTTATTTCAAAATAAGTTTTTCTTTTATTATTTCAATGCCAATTATTTTCTATTGTTTTTGGTCTTAAGAACGTGATTCTACTTAAAACCTTATTTTTAAAGTTAGAACTCAATCGAAATGTCAGGTTTTATTAAAATCTCCAGTTCCAAATTTTTACGAATGCACTACTTGCAATATAGTTCGTATATTTTGGAAGTAAAAATATTCATCTACTTAATGAATCATCATTTTTAAACAAATAAGAAAACATTACAAACTGATAGCTATTTATCGACTTTTCAAGACTTAGTTATATCAAATTTCCAGATAATTTCTTAAAAAAAAGAATGTTAAATTTCTATTAAAAAAACGAACAAATTTATTATAATACTAATAATTATTCTAAATTCCTAACTTATTTCACACATGTTTAAATTCAGTTTGACTAATTCAACGGAATTAATCATTATCTATTATTTCACTTCATTACAATTCTAAATACTCTTCCTGGAAAAAAGTTTGTTTTCATCATATTAAAAATTACAAGCATCATTTTACACTGATATTAACTTTTTAATAAACCTGAAATAGATTATGCTTTGAGGTTCAATAAAAACCACTTTTCCACTATTTATTCTAAGTTCTATATTTAAACAAATATATAACTAAGTAGATTTATAAAATTCTATTTACAAATATACAGATAATATAATTATCAAAAATATTATTGGAATTAATTTGGTAATTTTCAAATTTAACCAATAATTTCCTCTTGGTATTAGTCACTAGTCAGGTAAACCTTTATCATATACCTACCTAAAAATGATTGTATAAAACACATCAATAATTTTACCTCAAAAAACACTAATCTAAATATCATCACACAACTTATGACGTTACAATCAATTAATTACGTTAATGGTATGGTCATAAAAGATAATTTATTCAAATCTCAATACATACACATACATATGTAGAAATGACGGTTGGCTGGTTTGAAAATTTTATATGGAATATGCTCTGAAAACTAAAATTGCTACTGCCACAAAGGCTTAGGACTCCATGCGACTGTCCATAACTAATTATTTCCTCATTTGAAGTACGAGTACATTTATAACATTTGAGTTCTTTGTATTTTTATTATTGTAATTAGTGTGTAAAAGAACTAATCACCTCATTTTTTTTTATTTTTCACTTTTCTGTTTTTTGAAAATTAAAGTTTGTCATTAACAAAAAACCTTCACGTTTTGACAAAAATTATAAATGGTTATACCCAACTACCAGAATCTGTGTGACAAAAGCCACAACGTTAATAATTGATACTCTTATACTTTTATGGTTATTATATTTCATAAAACATACCTAATATTCGGATACCCTTTACGCCAGATATACATATATACATGTGTACGTTTGTATAGTAAACTTCATGTTTGCAAGAAGATTCCTCTGTTTCCGGTCAAAAGTAAAAAGCCATAAGTTAATTAGGTAGGTAGGTAACTTTTTATATACAGAAGTGCTTTGGAATTTATTAATATCATAAACGTACACACCAACCTAACCTGGTAATGATTTTCAATGCGAGCTCACACTATTAAGAATGTGTGTGTGGTGGGTAAATAATTATTTTGGTTTAATTGTCAAAGGAATTTGTAATTATTATTACTCTTTCTCAGAACATGTCTACAAGTAAGTATCCAAATATCCTGCTTACCTCAAAACCACAAATCAAATCCTTTAATGAAAATTAATAAAGATCTTAAGTAAATAAATCAAAACCACACCGAATAGGTATTGCAACAACAACAACAACCATTCCTAACACAAAACAACCACTTTTCAGGCCTCATAACTAGGGCAATAAATTAACCTGTTGTTGGTTGGTATAAGAATAGCAAAGTGCATTCCACTTCATATTATACCTAAGTATCTATACCGAGTTTCAGTCTAAGTATCTTGAAAATAAATGATGATTATTATAGATACACAACTATCTGTAGGTACATACCTAGTCTATGTCAATACACAATAGAAGTTCATTTCGATACATCCCTCTTCTATTCCCCACTTGTGTGTTGTGTGGCTATATTAAGAGTCTTGAAAAAATCAAATCTATTTTTAAATTCTAAAATTAAACATGTGTATTTTATGTAAATGAGTGCATCTCTAAGAAATCAAAACTATTTGCAACCAAAGCAAAGCAGCAGAAGATAAAACACATTTTGTGCAAGTTCTTTTTTTCTTTCTAAAAAAGATTCACTCTTACTATACGTCGATCATAAGTCGTTGTAACGTACAGTGCATTGCATATTAGATACTCTCGCCGAAGACGACGAGGACGAGCTACGACGACGACACTCGACCACCGAGCGAGCATGACAAATAAAATTCATTTCTTATTTATACTGATTGCCAGTTGATTGCATTCATAGTGTTTTTGCTCGAGCAATTCAAAATATCTACATAAATACAAAAACAAAATAGAATTTGTTGCGCTCGGCGAATTCAGGTTGTCTCTTTGAAAATAAAAACAAAAAAAGTGAGAGTCAAATTGAGAGTGAGAGCCAAAAAACAACCTGTTTTTGAATCCCAGATAAATTCGCCTTAAATGTAGGGGAACGTCCAACAATGTTGTTATGTTGCTGTTGCTGTTGTTTTAAAAAAACAGACTGTTAGTTTGTGGCGGAAAATGTGTTTGAGTGCATTTCATATGAATTCGCTTTATTTTGTGTTTGAATGAGTAGTTTTAAGGTTTGAAGTTTTTAACATTTTTAGTTCTATCGAGCTATCATAGAGGGCAGCAGAAAAATTCAAAAATTTGAAAGCAATAATTGATTGTTTTGGGAGAATTTTATTCGTAAGGATATGACATCTTAAAATAATCTGAAACTTAAATCAAAACAATCCCACACCAAAATAAAGTTCTTCTTCTGAATAAAATTAAATATGTTAATTAAAAAAAATAAATAATAATATCATACAAAAAAGATATCTTCCAATTGATGAACCTTAAACATTTTAAAATAAACCAAAATGCCAATTAAAGCACTTCATTCAAAATTTGAAGTTGAAGTTGTTTGGGGTGGAGAAGTTCGAGTTTAAGAAATGAAATCGATGCAAAAGACACTAAAAATTGAATATTTTTTTTTAGATTGTGCGAATAGTTAATTAGAATTTTTCGTATAAAATGAAAGCTTAAAGTCAAAATTTTCTTTTACATCATAATGATGAAGTGAAAACCAATTTTTGGTACCATTTTTGTATATTTTTATTTTGTATAAAATATTGTTGTTTGGATTATTGAAAAAGTTGAACTAGGTCTAAAAGAGTGAATTTTTATTTTTAAACTACTATCATTATATTTCATATTAAGAAATATTTAAGCTTGAAAATCTAGTTCTGTTAAATAGATTTTTAGTCAAAAACAATTTTTTACCAATTTTAGTAGCATTTTTAAAATTTTCACAAATTGAAATGAATTTTGTATGAAAAAAATGAACTTTTGGATTTTTATAAAAAAAACTACCGAATATCGAAAACAATACTTTCTGTGAAATGAAAAGAGTTTTTGTAGACTATACTTATAATTTTTGAAGATTTATTTAAATCGAAAGTAAATTGTAACCAATTATAAAAACTGTCAATTAGATTTTTCTTAAAATTTCAACAATATTTTTTAAAAGATAAAAGTAGTTTAAAGCCAATGTCTCAAGGTTTTGAAAAGATATTTGGGTCCAAAATCAAGTTTTACCAACTTTTAATTATTTTCTTGTTTGGGTTTTCAGTTTTTGTACAAAAACTGTTTATTCGATTTTTCTCAAAATTTTCCGAATGATGAAATCAATATTTCTTATAAAAAAAAAATAAGTTTGGACCCATAATCTCAAGTTTTTGAAAAGATATGTTTTTATGTTTTTTTTGTTTTTATTTTTATAAAAAACTGTCAAAAAAACGTTATTCTTGGTTGCAAAAATTGTTTTAGAGATGAAATCATTTTTTATTCGTAAAAGTTTCGAGGTAAACATTTTTTTTCAGTTTTTTTTTGATTGACAAAAAAACATTAATTGTTTTTTTTTTCCAAAACTATATTTGTTTAGTATCACGTTTCAGTTTATAACATTTAATTCAAGTCTCTGGCGTTCTTGGTTCGTGATGTATTTACACCTTTTTTTAAACTGCTGTGGTAACAAAACCACCAGTGCAATTTCTTTGAGAGTCGATTCTGCCTCCTTGTGCATTATTATCTGTATAACAAAATTTATTTAAAGTCGATAGCTCTTCTGGTTCATGAGCTATCAATGACGAAAAAACGTGGCGAACGTACGGACGTACGAAAGTACGTACACAGACATCTCTCTTAAAATCTTTTATTTCGACTCTAGGGACCTTGAAACGTCGAGGGATGTCAAAATTTTCAATTCGACAAATCTGACCCATTACAATAACTTCCTATGGGAAGTTAAAAACACAATGAGGCCCACTTTATAAATTTAATTTTGAAACACAATTAATTTTTTTAATTCAGTGTACCTACTCTAAAAACGAATACATATTTTTTGTCAGAGCAAAAATTATAATTTGTTTTCTTTATTTATTTCTTATAAAATATCTATCTCGTTTTTTTTTCAACAATTTTCGAAAACACTAAAATTTTGTATAGGTATATTAAAGAGTAAAATGTTTTCCTCTTTTATTTTTCTATAAATATGCCAGTGTCTTTAATCGAAAAAAGAAAAATGTTAAATCAAAAGCTCTGTAGGCAATTTAAAGTTTGTTTATGCTGTCAAATCTAGTTTTTTAAATTTATTTCAGATAAACCTGTAGGTATTGAACCATGGTAATTGTAAATTTTTCTTAATTTTATTACTTATTATTTTGGTGACCGACAGTATCAACAACAAACTACGACCTTCCGATTAGGAAATGAAAACTCAATTATTTCATTCTTACCTACTTGAAGTACATATTTTAAGCCTAAAAATATTTCAGGCAATTCAATAAGCGCTCAAATTGTATTGCATGAATTATCTCAACATTGCAATTTTAATATATTATATTTATATTATTCATGTACTCGTATAACTTTTTTTCTCTAAATAAGTCACTATAGAGATATGTGCATGCCATTTTGCTAAGTTGCGTGTTATTACCATATTATAATCGAGTGCCGTGTTGCATTTATTATTTAAAGCTGTTTATTATTGTATATTTATATTATATACAAAACTAAATTATGGTTGACTTAGTATTAAACTTAAATTAAAAGATTTTTAGCTGTTCAAAAAACATACACTCAAAAAAATACTCATACGTCCCGCATCCCTTTTTTTTAATCTTTTGCTCTAAATGAGTATAAGATTTTGACCAACGTATATTGCAGATATAATTTACAGCCTCAAAACAAAATAAGGACAAATCACATGCAAATATTATTGATTTTTAGATTTGTAAATATTAAAATAAAAGTTATTTTTGCTCTTACAATGTGGATTTAAACGTTAAATTTTTCTAAATTCTTAATATACTTGTCTTTGTATGCACATATGTAACCTATACATAGAGAGTTTTTCGCGTTGATTGTGTCGAAATGCTTGTTTCCTGTTTTGTTTTGAAATTTCATTTTATTTAAAGTTTCAGTTCTATATTAAAAATTAATAATCCTAACTTTTAAATTCATTTCATGCGTTCAACTTTAATATTTCGCTAGTTCACCAAGATACAAAAGAAAATAATCTAAGGCATTATTGTGGTGGTGGTATTTACTTTTTACTTCACGACCACAGGGTTAAAATTCTCATCAGCTTAACCAACCTAATTGGTACCTACTTGCTCACCTGACTTGAATCAATTTTTTCTTCACGTGCAAGTACCTACCCCATCCCCTATACTACACTTCTATACCTACTCTATCCACGAAAGCACAAGCAGTTTGTTGACTTCTGCCATTGCCAACCATGCAAAAGCAAATAAATAACTAAACTTATAAATATTTAATAAATATAAAGCTACGTATATTCACTTAAATTCATATTCATGCGTGTACCAACCTATGTCGCAGAAAAAAACACCATAAAGGCATTTAGTAAAGTAACACATAAGAACACAGGAACTTAACAGACTGAGTACAGTTTCTGTTAAAAAGTTAACATACTCACAAAAAGATAAATTCGCCCTCACTGCTATTATCTCCAACAGTCTCAATTCTGTGACTCTGTTAAACTACGCTGTCCACGGTCCCGGACAACCACGACGAACACGACGACTACAGAAAACCACTCTCACTTTTGTATTGCATTTCTTTCTATGTTCCTCAACTTCGTCTGTTTACTTTTTCACAACCCAAATTTCGGATACACTGCGGGGGTGCTTCATCAAATCGAAGAAATCCAACCAACGAAACGAACGCTGCCTTGTGCAAGTCCAACCAGAGGAAGCACCAGCGCCAGCTCAATAACGCCAGTACCAGCCAGAGGTAGCAAAAATAAAAAGGAAGAATTGATATCACAGAAGAAGAAAATCCACCAAATGGCACACGACAAAACGGTACACACAGGCTATAGGGCACTTTTCGCTCCGTAATAATTTCGCCCCATTGCCATTGTACTAGTGACGTTGCTGTTGTTGGTGCTGTTGCCTTTGCTTTTGCCTTTGCCGTTGCCATTCCGTTATGTATGTTGCATGGATTCAACTATCATGGCGGCAGAAGAAATTCCGCTCAGTCTTTTAAGTGGCGCGTCGGAGTTCATACATAAGGCACTTTACGTCTCGTCTCGTCGCTTCTATACCGACGGAATTATTATTATACTGCCTCAGCAGCAAGAAAAAGGCATATTGGCATTTTTTCGGTGTGTGATGTCGGTTGCTTAGAAATACAAACAAAAAATTAGAGTATCTCGAAAAATGTTCTGTTCGTGAAGGAACATCATATGCTGGTTGCATTCTTTGTGTGTTTATACAAAATCTGCATTAAGGAAATCATAAAGCAGTATCAATCAATGTCATCACGAGTGTTGCTCCGGTTCTAGCTCTGGCTCCGGCTCCCGTTCCTCCAAGATCCGTTTTACCTTTGGTGCTTTCTAGTAGACTCGTAATAGGTATTCGTGGAAAAATATAAAGTGAATAGAAAAGTCATTTTCCACCTCGAACAACACAAACAATGATATTCTAATCCTACACAAACGGAACGAACACCGGCAAAAATATCAAGTGAAAAGAGTGTTGTAGACTGCAGAGTGCTTGTGCCAAAGCCAGTGCCAATCGAAAACGAAATCGATCGATGGTGTACTTTCGAGGAAGTGCTTCGTTTGCTATACAACACTTACCGTTACACTTCAGCCGCCGCCACCGTACGCTCATGGAATAAGAAGTTATTATTATTGTTGTTAGTTCTAGTTGTTTGTTGTTATTGTTTTTCTAGTTGCTATTGTTTCCTCTGTACACAGAGCCAAGCACTGCACAGATAGAGGGGGCGGGTAGTTCATGTCGAAAGAATTATTTCAACCCATTCGATTGGAATTAAGAAAAACAGAAAAACGAGCTAAAAAAAAAAAACTACCCAAGGACTAATTGAAAATTTCAAATTAACGAAAGGCGCTGATTGATTTAATGTTGAGAAAGCAATTTCCATTTGATTCAGTTTTCAATCTTGTGAGGAATTAAGTTTGTTCGATAGATTATTTCGTATTTTTTTCCGTTCTATCCAATTTTCTGTTGTGTTTTTGTTTTCCTTGTAAAAATCTCTTGTGGTGCAGTAAAGAAAACATACACGTACCTATAATATACCAAAGCAAGCAACCTGAAAGATATAATTTTTCCTTTAAAAGCATTTTCTTCCAAAGCAAGAGAAAATAAGAAGAAAATTTGTGTGTATTTTTATGTTTTTGTTGTATATGATATAAAAAAAGCTTGTGGTTAAGAGTTTTGTTTTTGCTTTGTTTTCTTAAAAGTGTGGGAAAGTGTTTTTGTGATGAAGATTTAATTTGTGTTGTTTTTTTTTTTGAAGAGGAAGAATAAAGAAAAAATTCATCAAGAAAAGAAGAAAGAATCTTTCTGAAAACGATTTTTTTAAATATATGGATACCTACACATTTTTATAGATGGTGAGTGAAATTATTTTATGTTATATATATAGATGCATGTATTTCGAAACCATCATTTATGTTCAAAAAGAAATTATTACAAGTTGTAAATAAGAAAATAAGGTAATTTAGGAAAAAAAGTTAACTGGCGCCCCACGTGAGGTACTTAAATTATCTTTAAAAGTGTAGATATACTGCTTGGCCTTGGGGGGAAGAGATATTGGCAAATTAATTTAATTCTATAGAAGAATGAAGAAGAAAATATGTTAGCTTGAACATTTAAAGAGATTCCATTTCAAAGAAATTGTCGTATTTCCTTAGAAATATTGTGTAGCTACATAAATCTCCACCAGAACTCGAACTGAAAGAAGGAAGGAAATCTATTTTATGGAGGAAGAAATCAAAGATTTATACGAAAAAGGACTTTCTGATGAATTAAGTAATTTTATAAGACAAATTTAAATCATAATTTGAGCTATTATATAAATTTTTTATTTGAATAATAAAAAAAAATATTTCCTGGAAAATGACCTTGCGAACTTTATTAAAAGGTCAAGGGTAAAATTTTATTTTTGTCCTTCTTTCAATGTAAATTAAAATTTATAAAATTAAAAATTCGGTTTTATTTTTGGTCTATGGAAAAATTCCCAAATAAGTACTTTTTAAATAGAAGATTTTGAGAATCGATTTTTAACTTTTTACATTCAAGTTTATTCGTGGGGTTTTTTTTCTTGGAATCTAATTTTTCTTACTTCCGAAGTATTTTCCATTAATATTTTAATAATAATTTTTGTTAAATTTTAGTGCTGATGATTATGACTCTTGACTGCATTAGAATATATTCTTAATATTTTTAACATAAAATGTTTTTTTCAGATAATTTTCATTGTTTTAAAATAAATAAAAATAATATTTAAGTTATAACACAACATTTTGAACACTCAAGTAAAATTTTGAAACAAATTTAGTAAGCTAAATTAAATTTTGCTAGTTGTCAAAGATCTAAGCATCTTAACATTTTACCTGAGCTAAAATATCAAAATGGAAACTAAAACGTTTAGTAAAATGTTCCAAATTTAATATATTTCAAATAAATGTTCCATGTTCTTTGTTAAGGTTTGTTGCATGTTATTTAAATAGATTGTCACTCCTTACACAAAAGGTTTTTTGAATTATTCTTAAATCAGAATAATTGTTATAAAGAAAATAATTAAATTTTTAAAGGAGGTAAAAATGATGAACAATATTGACGATTTACAATTTTATCAAAGTAGTATTAAACCCCTTTTTCTTTGAAAGTACGTTTATTTTTGTATGCCCTTGTGCCTTTTAAATAATCTCTGCAATTGTTGCAATTTTGTGTGGATATAAAATTGATTCTCATAACAAATTGATAGCTGAAACAGCACGAAAGGCAGTTTCAAGGATTATTGTCCAAGTCCAAAGTAAAAACATGTTTTGTTTTTAAATAAAACAATAAAAAATGTCATAGAAATAAAAAAGGAGGATTAATTCACTTTTTATGTGTCACGTGTTGCATTTCAATTTACTTGAACTTGACGATGTACGATTTCAAAGAGTTAGAAAAAGTGATTTACGTAATACTTTCTAATACGTCAGTTTGTGGGCTTCTTACTGTTTATATTGTGTGCGTTATATTTTTGATACAGATAAGTTAGGTAAGGATATAGCAGGTGCAATTATGAAACAACCTGCATCCATCCGTGACAACATTACTCGCCAAAGGAATTGTTCAGAGTTGTAAGTCACTAGGCCCTAGTTCTCTAAGGACTGATGCGCCACCCAATTTATTTATTTTGTATTTAATTATGAAACACTTAGCTTCCATGTAATTACGTTTATTCCAAATTGAACATAAAATCGCAATGATGCATAAACTGAAACTGAACGGTTGACATCACTGTTCTGTATGATATTTGTTAGCTTCACAAAATGACCGTTTCTATCGCGTTTTTTTATCATAGTGGAAAGATATTAAGAAATTCAATATTTCAATATCGAGTTTTACAATTTTCTAAAAAAAAAAGATTCACAATGAAAGTTTGAGGCTCATTAGGCAAGTTGATTAAAATGAATTACTCAAAAACAGGAAATACTACAGAAACATAATTATGATTGAAAGAGGTGTGTTTTCGTGCCACGTACGTGATATAAAGATTTTGGCCGCATTTTGTTCTTGGAAAGGAAATCACACATACAAAGTTCTGTTTTTTGTGAAAATGCGAATTAGGCTTAAATTTTGAATTGAAAAAATCAATAAAACTAACTCGAATTAAAAACATATTTTGTATACATTTTCGAATTTCAAAGGGTTTTTGTAAAAGGGTACATTGTGAGCATAAGGGTAAAAGAAAAAAGTTAGAAAAGAAGAACGAAGGTATACATTGATTTTAAAAACCAGCACAATACTATATGGTAGGTGAAGATAGAGCATAGTAAGGCATTCCACATTCGAGTAGCACGGCTAAGAAATGAATCTCTGAACTTCATAGTACAAACAAAGCTGGGTTTGAGGGTAAACTGATAGGAAAACCTAATTGAATATTTTTTTTTTTAATTTGATGAAACGGGCAAGACATTTAAGTAAAATTGAACGAAAAATAAATGTTCATGTAATTTTCTTTAAATTTTCATAAAGTTAAAATCATAAAATAACGAACTTTAATTTTATAATTTTGCTAAATACATATCTTCTGGATTTACATTTCTAATAATTTGGAAAGGGGCCCCCAAATTTAGTTTTGTTTTTCAATATTAACTTTTAAGACGTGTTCAGTTGCATCATTTATAATAATTACTGGCAATTGGTATCAAAAATGGATTCAAGTTTTAGAAGATAAAGTAATTTTTCTATTGTATTCTCATATTTGGTGTTCTTAGTTATACAGTGTTGTTATATTTATGGTTAGATTGTATTTTATGTGTTTTCTAGTTTAGGTTGACCACATCAATCCTATATATATATAGATCGTCTAAATAAGTAGTAAAAGCAACTTACTTTTTTCAACTCAATTCAATTTTTGAACAGTATACACTTGAAATAAATCATAATCAACTAAAGATTATCAAGTGTCACCACATTATAAAATACAACAACAAATTATTATTTTTCTAACAAAAAATCAGAAAGACTTAAGACAAAAACATTAATTTTGAAGTAAATATTTGTTCGAATTACACAAAAAAATACTTTGAGGTTTGTTTAGGAAAAAATAGGTAGTTAAAAAAGTGACAAATGGGCTTCTTTTGAAAAAAAATACCAGAAATAAAATTAACAGCGAAAAAAGGACATACATAACTAAAACAATATTCATATTCATTAAAATCCATGCTCTTGTGATAGGATTATACTAAACATAGCTAGTACTGTGGTAAGGAACATTTAAAAAATCACAGTCACGAGAGCGCAAGTTTCTAGGCGCATAAATAAAAAAACATAGATAATAAAACTGGACAGTTAATATTAAAATTCAAGACATCAAAAGCAAAAAGTATTGAGTTTAATTTTCTTTTCTGATCACGAGGTTTTAGATCAATTTTAATTTATCTCGTCTAATAAGATGGAACATTTGAATAACTTAATATTTTTCGTAAGGCAAACTTTGTGAACCTTTTTAGAGCGTTTTCTATACGACAAATGCTAGACGCGGTAAGGGGCTCCATACAATATTCTTAATGTGGTCGGACGAGACTAGAATAAAGAGCTTTTAATGTATAGGGGTCTTCTAAATCTTTTGAATTTCGAAAAACAAACCCTAGCATAGTCTTTGCTTTTGAGATCGCATGGTCTATGTTATTTGAGAAATCCATTTTAGAATCGAACATTACGCCTAGATCCTTATGGCTATCAAGTCTTTGTAAAACATCGTTTTCAATGGTCTCTGATTTCTAGAAAATGTCACAACACTACATTTCTTATTGTTAAAATATAGCCCATTGATATTACACCATTTAGTTAAATTATTTAAATCAATTTGAACTTTTTGTTCATCGTTAATTTAATTTAGGGAACTGAATATTTTCAAATAGTCAGAAGACATTTACAAAAAAGTAAGTGAATAAGTCGTTAGTAAGTGACTACCTTGAGGAACACCCGAAAAATTTATAATTTCCTTAGACAAGGCATTATCAATTTTGACAACCTGTTTTATACCTACTAAATAGCTCTTTATCCACATTAGGAGCTAAGAGTAAAATTATTATATCTCAAGTTTTTTAAGAGAACACTATGTTTGTTGCCCTTTACACATTTTTGTTTGTGATTAATTTAAATCCCTTTGACTTAATTCATATATGGAATTTCTTTTCCTCCGAGAATCGATATTTTAATTTTTTAAATTGTATTTCAAAGCAGAAAATACAATTTTTCGTTTGATATTTATCTTCATAGTTGTACCTTGAAAATATGAAATAGATTGTAAGTAAAATTTAGGCGAACTATCCCCAGTCTTATCTTACTAGGTGATAGAAAACCATTTTTGTATTTAATGTTTGTTTTAAATTAAGAACTATTTTAATGAACAAATATTTTTTTTCGTTAGATGATGTGCTAAAAATTTGTTTAAATTGTAATATTTAAAATCATCGAAATCGAAAAACTTTAATTTTTTAATTTTTTTTTTGTTGAAAAATTTACATATGTGTCTTGGAAAAATCAAAAGGTATTTGTTTTATAAGTTTATATCAATAAAAAAGTATTTTTTTCTCTTCAATATTTCCCCTTAAAGTTATTATTAGTTATGTAGGTGGCAGAAAGAAATAAATAGAATTTATATACGAAACCAATACATGTCCCTTAGAGCAACGTCAAGTAATTTTGTTCTTAGATCTGTTTGTTTGTGCTTCTACGCTTCAGTGGTTCCCCCATTCACAGTATGTGTGATGATGATTTCCGTCACACGATAAATAATATTATGTTATTTTTTTTTTGAAGTTGTCATAGCAGTTTAGGAATAGGTTTGTTTTTCTATTTAACGTTTTTCTTGTCCATTAGCCCAGAAAAATTCGGCTTTTACTTCAAAACTATCAAACACGCCGATTTTGCTAAAGTTTTTATTATTATATAAATTAACCCTAATTTTTTAGCATTGAATTTTTTTTTATATTTTCTTAGAAAATGAGTCTTTTATTAAATGTGAAAAGCAAATTGTAGAATATCTATAAGTTCATAAAAGAAGGATGTTTTCGTTACTCATTTAAGAAACCGCGATACACAAACGTTCTATAAACAATGAAAGAAAATATGTTTTTTTACTCGGTTTACTTTATATACATTTTAATAGACGTTATGTTCAAAATGTAATAGATGCCTTTAATTTTTAAAAGTTACTCCTAAACTGTTAAAATTATATACCCTGTTTTTGCGAAAAAAATTAGTTGTAATTTATTATTATTGTGTCACTAAAATTTGTTTGCAAAATAACTCTTTTAATCAAAAAATGCAATACTTTTGTTATCATTTTTTTAATAGTTTACTTAACGTTTGTATAGGCCTTTGACAGAAATTTGTATCTGTCTAAATTTGTACATACTAGAAATCAACAATAATTTTTTTTTCACTTTGAACTTCAAGATAACCTACACATCACATCTATAATAAATTATACATAAAAGTCAAATTAAATGATAATAAAAAGCTTCCAATTAGAAAAATCAGACATATTTTTCCTGCAGCTGTGTCTCTGTCTGTCAAAACTATTGTATAAGCAAAAATTTATACTAAAAACACTTCCTTATTTCCTAGTTTATACCTCGTTTGCCATAACGTCTTACCGATCAAAAACAATCATTCGAAATTGTTGTAAAAATGATAAATGATGATTGACGTCTCAATTGGCTATAAAAAAATATTGCTTCTATTACGGCGCCAATTTAACCTAATTAAGATGTTTTGTTTCTAATTTCCTTTTTTATCTCAATAAACATAAATACAAAACACAATTCAAATTGAAATCGCCATAACCATCGCTATAGCATCGTATAAATCGGACTTCTTAATATGCCTCGCCTTTTCAAATCCCATTTTGATGATTTAATCTGCCATCGGAGACAGATTCTTTCAATGAATAATCAACTTGATGTTAATGCATAAGACAAGACATCAAAACGTCTTGAAAAAAAGGTAAAATAATAATAATAATAATATAATGATAGACTGCTGCGGGAACAACATCTGCACCTGAATTTATTGCTACGGATTAAGTGATTAATTTCTTCCTTTACTCCCTTTGACTCAGCAACATCTCCTCCTCTCGCCCCTTATCCGGGACACAAAACAACGAGCAGGTGTTAATGGACAAATTAAATAAACAGCATGTGCTGCTCCCGCCTGCCACCAATAAACAGAAAAAAACTGATAAACAGCGAAGCGGGTGCAATTGAAAAAAAGAAAAACATTACTAAGTAACCTAATAATATTTTTATTCACCATAACCATATTGATGATGTCCTTAGAATGATAAATAAGAGTTTTAAACTTCGATAATGAAGGTTTGGTATTGTTAGACATGGCAAAGTGGTTGCTATAGTGGTACAGGTTTATATGCTCGGATTAATGGTGCGTATCTTTTGTTGTCAGTTCTTGATTAATAGGGTCAGGTGTGTAGGTGCTTAAAAGGACAATATCAGACAGGACACAATGTTAGCAAGGAGCAGGAAATGAATTGAAAAAAAGGTCAATTCGTTTTATCTTCGACCATTTGCAGATATGAGTTGAAAATCGATTGAAACTTTTACGAAAAAAAAATTGAAAAACGCTGACTAATTCAAATACTTAAGAGAAGTTTTTTTTCGAGATGGAATCTATTTTGGCCTTAACTTAAGGTTGTATCTTAATCTTTTGGATAGAAAATATTTATACAAAAAATTTAACTGGGTTAGAAGTACAAACTATTGGTTTTCCATGAAATAATGTTTTTGATAAAATTGACCTTTCAAACTATAATTTGACAGTTATCCAGTTAAGAAAAATAGCATTAAAACTTCTATATGGAAACATTTTATAACATTGACGTAAAAGAATTTTAAAAACAGGAATTATATAATATTGAAGGTTGCTTTGCCATTATTATCTTATCATAAATTACGGAATCGATAGAATTTATGAAAAACATGAATGAAGATGAAACAAAAATATTTTAAAACTTTTCAAAAATGACCAGGACGATAAATAATCCAACTAAACTTGCGTTTTAAATGGGTGGCGCGACAGTCTATGGCCTAGTGACTTACAACTCTCAACCATTCCTGTGTACGAGTTATATTGTCAAGAATGGAGATTACCCGCAAAAGGCAGTACCCTTGAAAAAATGGCACAGACAGTGATCGAACCAAAGACCTCTGGCATGAAAGTCCAACGGACTTAACATCACGCCACTGGTACTGCCGACAATATATGAATTAGCGAAAAAATATTGATATTTTTACTTGCCTTAGAACAAGAGTTAAAACACTTTGGTCGTTTATTTGTTTCTGTATGTTTTTTCCTTGATTTGCAGATTAAAACTGAAAGCAACGAGTGGCGACCTAATACCCTTTAGCTGAGGTAAAACTTCAGACTGTTGCGTTACCTTTCATATACGTACAAATTGTTAAGGAAGTAAATCATTATAAGGTTGTGGCCCTTCTTCCATTATAACCATAATTGATTTCTAATATTCGGTAATCCTATATTTTGGATTTTCAAATGTTTAAATGCGTTTATTACAAGATTCTCAAAATTCGAAGTTCTGTAGAACTCTTTATATTAAGAAATGTTATATATTATATATTTTGTACTTTAAAATTATATAAAAGATAAAAGAAAACACTATGCCGCAAGTGCTATAAGGCAAGTATTGACCTCGTAAAAATGTCTAACTGATAATTTTAATCAAGCATTACATTATCATGTTAGAACTCAACAAAAGCGGGTTCGGAGATTTTGTCTGTGCCTCAGCTTTTGGGCCAATTGAGTTCAAACTTGAAAATTCAGATTCGCGTGAAACGTCTTTTTCTTGTGCTTAGACTAAAAATAACAGCATTCGCCATACAAATTCAATTTTTCTAAAAAACAGTTCGATATTTGATGCCTAGATAACGTATTTGAAGATTTTTGATAAAACTGAAAAAATAGGTGATCGTTCTATTACTGGGATATTTGCTACTCTTGCATAATGCCGCAAGGTCTCATGCCATTCATTGTTTTATCCATATTGCTTCCATCAAACAATTCAACAGTAATGCCCGTAGTTTATCCTTCAACCCTATTCTGTCTTCCCTTACTAATTGCTCCCATTGTCTTTTATCATTATAAGGGTATTCATAATCCCTTGAATGGGAATACAATAAAAAAATAGATGTTTATGTTTTTTAAGGCCTCTTTTCAATACAAACATTTTATTTTTGTATTGTACCATAAGCCCCCCTTTTTTAGAAACCGATGAATTTGTTGAACCATTTTTTCTGAAAAAGCTAATTTATTTTATAAATACAATTTTTTCTTAATTTTTTCTTTGGATTAAAAAAAAGCTAGTCTTAAAAAATTCGATTTCACAATATCGGGTCAGCATTTTTACAGAATTAAAATATTAAACGTAAAGAAATTAAAATCCAATTTTTAAGATAATTTTATTTTTTAGATATGTATATTTTAATTCTTAAAATCTTAGTGCTATTTTGAAAAAAACTTTATATGTTATTTCGTTGCATAATATTGTTGCCATATAAGACATTTTTAATAATTTTAATGGACACGTCCATGTAAGACACAAGATTTTAATATGCAGAATATATGATTTTTATTCTAAAATATTTTTATGATTTATAGAACAACGGTTATGATATAATCTCACTGAAAAAAAAACCAAGCTTAAGCAATGCTATCAAAAAATTATTAAACTGAAGACTTCAATAAGAACTGAGTTCAAAAACGCTTTAAAATTAAAATATTTTAATTTATTATTACAAAAAGTTTTAAAAAAAATTTCCTTCTATTAGTAAATGCCGTACTAAGATTTTATTTTGAAAAATGATTATAAAATTACTTTAAAAACATCAAAGAAAATTCATGAAAATATTTTGTAACATTGTTCGCAAAGTCACTTAAAAACCTTTGGCCAGGTAAAAACTGTAAATGAAATTTGGTTCCAAAAAGTTTAAATATGTATCTGAAGTTTAAAGTCATATAAATAAAGTAGAACTTCGTTTCTAGGACCAAGTATGGATACATTTTCAATTTACAAGGATTTAAATAGACAATTTTCTATAGACCAGATTTCTTTCATTCATAACCTTCATTAACTTTTGCTTATATTAACAAATATATATTATTTCAAAATTTTGTTTTGATATATTATAAATATTTTAATATTTCCTAAGTTACTTGAAGATAATAATTTGTTATAATTTGTAAAAGTTAAGATTTCTTATAAAAAATCAAAAAAACTTCTATATTTACGATCATTCAATACGAAATTCAAAATTTTTCGTCTTTTTTACCATATCGCCTAAAAAAATTCAAAAATATTATTTAAAAAAAAAATATTAATGAAAGAATAGAAATAATGGTCTCAACCTTATTTACAAATGGATGAATTCAAAACTTAATTGGTAGAAAAACTAAATCCCTCTCTCAGATTTATTATTATAAAAATAAATGTTTAGATAATTTTTTAAATGTTTAAAAAGCTCTAGACGTTTTTTTTTCCGTCCATAGCTCAGGAAGCAGTAGAGATATCGACTTCAAATAAATTTTATTATACAGATACTAGTGCAGAAAGATGCAGAAATTACTCTCAAAAAAAATTGAGTGGGTGGATTTTTACCAAATCAATTTAAAAAGAGGGTGACAATTTTGGCTAACCCAAAATATCTCACGAACTAAATTGGATATTTTAACGCGGTACCAAACAAATATATTTTTCGAAAAAATTACAGTTAATTTTTTTTTATACATCAAAAAACCGAAAAAAATATTTGTCACATTAAAAATTTTTTGAACAAAACTGATTTTATCTCCAAAATATTTTTTTCTATGAAAAATAAATAAAATAATAACGTTTTTTACATCTGGTAAAATTTTGAAAAAATTGACTTGATAGTTTTTTTTTATAAAAAATAAAACCCTAAAAAAATTAATAAATGTTAGTAAAAATTGAATTTCGACTCAAATATCTTTTTGAAACTTTAAAACATTGGCTTTAAACTAATTTTATTTTTTAAAAAGTATTGTTGTCAAAATTGAGTTCCATTTTGAGAAAAATCGAATTGACAGTTTTCTTAGAAAAAATTAAGAACCTAAAAAATAATTAACAAAAGTAGGTAAAAAATGCTTATCGACTTAAATATCTTTTCAAAACTTTGAGATTTTGGTGGGAAGTTATAAGTGTGGTTCACATCTCAGCCTCGTTGTTATATTGGCGCAACAATTGTAAAGATTAAATCTAATAAACTTCGTTACATTGTTCTATATTTTTAAAATTTACAAACGAAAGTTAGAGTTTGTGAGTTTTATCGTAGAATACACATAACATACAATTTACAAGTTTGAATTTTTAATGTGTAGTTATGTACCTACATATGTTTTCCATAAATTCAATCTATCTATCAAAAGAAATGTGACACAACTTAACAAATTCAAGCTAAAAACCTAATTTTGAGCAAATACAATACTATGTATACATGCTAAAACCAGTCATGATTTGTAGTAATATTTATTTCTACAAAGTTCATGTTGAGTTTTTCTACTTTCAAAAAAAATTCTTATTTTTTTAACTATTTTGAAAAAATGCCAAATATATTGAGCTGCGTCATTGTTCTTCTAAACCTCACAAAATGATGGGTGTATATATTTCAATAATTCCACTTGGTTGCATTTTTAAACCTCTCCATTTCTAAACCAATTATATTTCTATGAATAATTGAATTACTAATGGTCCAGCGAACTGTTTTAACTCAAAACGAAAGAAAAAACTAAACTAAATTTGTTATTCTTCTTTTGAATTTATTTAAAAAAAAACTCAAACATTGATTTTGATTACAATCAATTTAACACCTCATTTTTATTCACATAACTACGAAAAAAATGATTCCAAGAATATTTTGCACCCAAGGCAGGGTTGTATATGTACATAGATACATTTTTGAGTATATTGAATTAGTTTATAAAACCTACATATTCAAATTGTATTTATGGAAAAAGCTATTCATTGTTCTATTGCTAAACTAAATTATTTGTTTGTTTTTTATTTACAGATTGTGATTTATTAGAATTTATCAAACATGGCGAAGAATCATCAGAATCAAAATCAGAAAAAACCTTACCTTTTGTGTTGTTTTGTGTTATAAAATAATAGAAAAAAAAATCATTCTCAGTTAAATAAAAAATATAAATTTTAATAAATAAAATTGCGTGAGAGGCTTAGAAGGCTTAATAAAAAAACACCCGCACTCCCAATTCTCAATCATCATGGCCTATTGGATGGATACGTTGCTGCTATTTATGGTTTTTGTTCAAGGTAAGTGCGCAGACCTTTTATTATTTCAATTTTGTATGATTTTATTTTGTATTGTATTGTTGTTGTTGCTCCCACAATTTGATCCCGCTTAATGTTTCACAATATTCAATTAGCAACAGCTGCGAACTGTTTAGTCACTAAAGATACAGCGCCGAGGAGCCATTTCAGGAATGTGACTCCTCTCGTCTCGTACTTCTTTACTTGATGGACTTGTGTCTGAACAACATGGAAGTAGCCAGAATCAGGCAGAAGTACGCGGTTGTATTCTTGTATCTTTTGTCTGATTATCCCAAACAAAAAGCAAAAAACAACTTCAAGACCTTTGTTGTAGTTTTTTGTTTTCTGTTTTAATGTGGAGGCGCACAGCTTCAGTATCGTGTTTGGTCTTCGGTCTTCGGTCTTCCACATGCCAATCCCACACGTCAACAACTCTGTGTACGATGTTAAGGAAAAAGTATCTTTAGCAAAAAAAAGTTTCTCTAAGTAGAAAAATTAACCTCGGACAATTGCAGTCAGCGAACTAATAAAATATGTTGCAAGTGCTTTAGAAATGCTTCCTTCGTTTTCCTTCCAGTATGCTTATTTTTTAGCTTTGGATGTTAATTCTTTTTTTCTCATTTGCTTCATATCTAATGCACGTTTCGCCATCGCCATAGCCATCGCCATCAGCATCAGCTTCTCAGCCCCGCACTGGTAGAACTCAGAACGCAGAACTTAGAACGTAGAACCTAATTCTATAAACACAAACAGCCATAGCGAGAGTAAGCAGAGCATTTAGCTCCTTTATGCTAACGTGCTATAGTTTATCCCAGCGGACTTTCTGGATTATGTAAATGGAAACGGTAGCAAAATGGGGAGTCACAGCTCAGAAGATTGGAATGAGAATGTGTGGATAGGTAGCAACCAGCAAGCAATATATGTATAGAGCTATCCAGATCCAGGCAAAGGAAAAGCACGAATATGCGAAAGGGCGATGCGAAGGCGGATGGTGGATGGCAGGCGGGTGGTGGCGGCGTTATTATATGGCGCTTCGGATTGCCTGGCATTATGTTATGCGTGATATGAGTATTTATGTTTTGATACGGGAATAATGAGTCCCTTGGGGTTAATGAAAAACGAATGAGTGAACAGCAAAAGGAAATAAAGTAGCCATATTAAGCATTTTCCTTTCAATAAGGATTAATTTGAAAAAAGAAACTGCTCACTTTTCTACGCAAATATATACCTTCCTATACCTTTTATTCTATAGCAATACCTTCTTTTCCTATACCTTCATATAACTGACTGACATAATATAGAAATAGAGAAGAAAATAGAGTTAATATTTTTTGCTTATTTGCATAATTGACTAAATATTTATACAATATTAGCACTCTTTTGCTAAGTCAGGTATAAGATATATAAAGTAGGTATGAAGTTCAAGATATATAAAGTTTATTAGGTGTATTTTAGTTTTGTTTGATCAATCGCTTGTGAGCGCCCTCTATATCTCACTAACTTGATGGCGGTAAATATAACACGCTCAAAGACTATTAATCAACCATTGCTCAGCTCAGCTCAGGTATTTAAGACAGGTTGTTAGAACGTGGATTGCGTGGATTTTTATTTGATTTTCCTTTTTGTTAAATGATGTGTAGTTTTTACACAACAAGAAGTCAAATTGATTTTCTTCCCTTTGGATTGTTTGTTTCTAGTTGTTAATGATTCATCGAAAGTTTTTTTGAAACTATAGCAATACCAAACTGAACTCCGGAATTTTAAAACATTTCAGATATTTTCAAGTTAGAGTATTTTGAAATGTTATAGAAAATTAAAATTGTATACATATGAAACGATAAGGCAGGATTAAACTTAAATCAATAGAAAATGCTTAAAAGAATGAGACTTAATACATGTATTTATATTCAATTTTTATATTTTATACATTTTTAAAATTGAGACGGATAGACGAATTTTTTATAATTTTGTTTAAGATATAAAATATGAACATTTTTTTAATAAAATGTTAAACCCAAATTAATAATATCTGTTATTTACAGTAAGAGTTATCTTAATTAGTAAAAATAAATACGTTTGTAAGTTAGTTCTTTGATAAAAAAGTATAATTCAACTCTTTAAACATCTGTGCAGCCTTTTTTACCAACACAATTTTAAAAACTATTACTTTTACAAAAAAACAATTGAGAGATAGTTTTAAATAGATAGGCAGAACATATTTTGAGTTTTGTACCATCTTAATGTTATGTTTGATTAAATTTTTGAGTTTAGAGTTTTTTACGAATGCAATACCTGCCATATAGATTCAATATGACGCAAGTAAAATTAGTTATAAAAATTAATAAAATACACAAAATCAATTTATTTGATTAGTTGCACCCAAAAATATGAGTTTATTATATTTTTTTTTTTCAAATGTATTGACTGCATGAAAAAATGTGTCTCGAATCTTCTTCTTTTGAGTTTAACTGAGTGATTTAATGAACAAAAGTGACCTATAATAAATTGATTGTTAGCTTCCCATAGGAAGTTATTGTAAAGATCTAATTTGTCAAATTGTACATTTTGACATTTCTAGGTGCTGCAAGGTCCCTAGAGCCGGAATAAATGATTTTTTAGAAAGATGTCTTTGCGTATGTGTGTATGTACTTTAAAAAAATTGAGTGATGGTTTTTTTATCATGGCAATTTAAAAAAAGGTGAACATTTTGGTTTTAATACTATATTGTTTTACCAAACAAATATATTTTTGGAAAAAAAATCCAATTGACGTTTTTTTTGTATATCAAAAAACTGAAAAAATTAATATTTGCAACCTCAAACATTTTACAAACAAAAAATGATTTCATCTCTAAAATAATTGTATGCAACGAAGAATAGCATTTAAAACATCTGTTGAAATTTTGAGAAACCTTCGAATTGAAAGTTTTTTTTATAAAAAATAAAAACCTAAAAAAACATTTCTCAAAGTTGGTAAAAATTGATTTTCGACTCAAGAATCTTTAAAAAAAAATTGATATATTGGCTTTCAATTAATTTTATCTTATAAGAAATATTGCTTCAAACATTCGGTAAAATTTTGATAAAAATTGAAAAGACAGTTTTTTACATAAAAAAACCTAAACAAAATACTAAAACAAGGTAAAAATTTACTTTCGACCTAAATATCTTGTCAAAAATTAAAAATATTGGCTTTAAACTATTTTGATCTCACATAAAATATTGTTTTCGACATTTAGTAAATTTTGTATTAAAATATAACAATCAGTTTTTAATGGAAAATAAAATCTACAAAAAAATAAAAATTGATGTTCGGTTTTTGATATCTCGAACAAGAAATGGGCTTCAAATTAATTCCATTCATCCAATTTGTATTTGTTTATATACAAAATAAAAACTTTTAGAAAATGATACTTAAATTAGTAAAAATTGGTTTCGACTGATTTTGAAATCAAACTATTTTATCATATTTAATTTAATTTTTAATAATTATTTTTTTTTTAATAATTCAACTGACACCTTTTTTAACAAAATACGAAAACCTACAAACTTTTTAAGCAAGACAAATTGAGAGACAGGATGGGAAATTATCAGTGTGGGTGGCATCCAAGACTCTTTTTCTATTTCGATTAAATTTCTTATTTAAAAAAAAAGTAAGTACCTACAACAATTTTTTTCTAAAAATTGAATGTTTTGAAAAACACAAAAAATATTAGTTTGGTGGTTTAACGTTATTGCATATTTATTTCGTTTTTAGCAATTTGTTTACATTTTAATGTAAGTTATTTTAATAATTTGTTTTGCACTCAATATTTTTTTTTCTGAATTTAATTTTTTGCCTTAACACTTTTCTAAATTAAATGAAGTGCTTAGGATGAATTATTAATATAAATAAACATGTTATTATTACGTTAACCTTTAGTATAATTTTCAAATGAAATTACGGCTTAACCCCTTGTTGCCTGTTTTATTAAATTAATTTAATTAAATGAATTTTCTTGTCACTGGGAAACAAGATAGATAAAATGTCTTGTATACGTGTTTTAACTATGTAACCACTAGTTATTAAAGGGTTGAAGGCCATTGCCTTAAAAACGGAATATATACAAAAATTGACACTGTCCCTTCCTGTTTTATAGACACTACTTCAGTTTGGTTCATTATGAAACATTCCATTTCAAGTTCATGAAATCAAATCGTGTATTTTATTTGAAACTCTCTAATTTTTGTTGAGTCAAAAATATTTATGCTTTTATTCTTTTACAAATATGTACTTAAAAAATAACAACTTAGCGCCACCAAACTAATCTACATATTTTTCAAAATAAAATAAAAATTTTCATTGATGGCGTTGATAGATGCACGTTCATCTTTCACGTTTTACTAATAAAATTTGTAAACAAGCCACAAATTGTCACGCGACAACCTTGTCAAACATGACATTGACAAGTTTGTTATCTCATTACCTAATGATGATGACGACAAAATTGTCGTGACAAATTTGTCAGCATACATGACAAGTTGTGTCACCAGTCAATATATCTTATGAATTGAAAATTTATATGAGGCAAATGTGGACAGTTTGAAAAATTGGACCGTGAAAAACGAATTTAGTTATATCATTTTATAATTAAATTACAATTTTATAATATTAAATTGTGACAAAATTATTAATTTTGTAACAAAAAATTAATTAATTTACCTTAAATGTTGTGAAAGTAGGGTGCAGGGAAAAAATTTGACGCCTAATAAAAAGAGGCTGTTTAGCGTATTATAAAAAAAAATGTTTCAAGTTTGTGTTTGTCTTTGTTTACAAGACAATGCTTGGATTTAATTGGATTCAAATAAAAAATACTAACAGTCAAAAACAACATCTTGCATATGTTAAATAATATTGATTTCAATATCTGTTTATGTTTCCGAGATATTTTAATCGAATGCAATATTTTTCGATTTTTGTTGTTTCTTTTTGCTAGATTTTACTTAAATGTCAGATTTCATAAACGTTATTTTTCGATGCATACAATAATCTTGGAGGTAATATCATTTTTTATTTGAAAAAAATTTAAAGTGGCAAATATTTTGTTTCACTTTTTCGATTGATAAAAAGATAAAAACGTTAGTTTAATTTCTTAAAAAATATATATATATATTTTTTTTAACATCAAAACGACGGTTCTTATTGAAAACCTGGTATGTAACACACTAACTATTCTAAGAATCAATTAATTACTTCAAAGGCAAAGTGAATAGCCAAAGATTCATTCGACATAAAGCTTTATTTATTTATATCTTTGCCCTTAAAATAATTTTGTCTTAAGATTAGTTAAGGAATTTTTGTTTAACATTATCTATTTATATAATAAATATCATTCATGTATGCCAAATCTGTCGTTTTATAGATTCACCAAAACCCACACAAAATATATTCACCACTTCTGTAATAGTTCCTAATTTACACAATTAAAATACATTAGCATATTGGTCTTAATCTAATATAATATTTTGATACATACAATCAGTTCCAAATTTAAACCAAAATCAAAATATTTTGATTTTCTTACCAACATTTATTGTTCATCAATAATGAATCTATATCCTTGAGATAAACAATAAAAACAAATATGTTTGTATATTAAAACTTATTTATAGGAACTCATACATCTACATACAATTTTCCAATATCCTTATAAAATAAGATGCATTGTTATTTAAAGTTGTTATATACTACGTACATATGTATGTATTTATGTATTGGTACTTACTTATTTTATTTGTAAAATGCATTTTCCAATTTGCATTTACAATTTCAATTAATCAAACAAAAAATCAATCTTTGCCATTCCTATAAAATATAAACATAGGGGTCGGTTTTGCTTATAAAATGTATATATCTATGTATACAAGAATTCAAAAACGAAGTAGATTTCAATCTTTTATGTGTATAAAATACAAAAACAAACATAGCTCATGCTGTATCGGATTAAATCAAGAAAATCTATATAATAATTGAAAGAAAATCGAAATAATTTATCCAACGATTACCGTTTCAAATTTAAACAATCAATTGGAAGGAAGTTTTGTTAAACAACCAATACCCTATACATTATACACAGATTCAAGATTAAGATAGATAAGGGTTTTATTCCTACCTTCCTTTAGCTTCTGCTCTCTTCTGGGTAGGTTGGTAGGTTAAGGTATATGTATCTTCAACGATACCTCAAGAAAAAAAAATGCAAAAGATATTTTGATAAATGACAATGTCAATTGAATCAGAAGGGCAACACAAATCCATAGATACTTTTTTTTTGCTGTACACAATTGATTACTCTTCTTGTTTGGTGAATATCTATACGACATTGTTTTCACTCGGGGCTTTAACTATACTCGAACATCAGATTGGAATTTATCTTTTCTTTTTCTTCGACGTGTTTTACTTAAGCATTATTGAATAATGCACGATTCAGTGATGGCGCATAAGAAATATAATGTAGCTTTAACACTTTTTGAAAAGAGATTTTTATCGAAATTCAACGATTTATAGTAGCTACTTATACTCAACGAGTGAGTATATGCTTGCCTTGAGGTGGTATAGCGATGGTGGTGATGGTGATGGAGGTGTTGGTAAGGATTGTTGTCGAAAATTACCCTCACGCTTTTCAAATAAAACTTTTCCTTTCTCGACAACAAATTTGGGTCACATTTTATGGCACGTCATGGTATGGTATACATGTAGGTTTCGGAGTATAAAACTTTTTTGATAAATATAAAGAAAAAATATTTTATAACAACAAAAGTATCGAAAATCTATCCCAATAGATTATTTGTACTGAAGAAGCTCTCCCCATATTTTACTTTTTAGCAACTCGACAACAATTCTTTGTATGCAGCACGTTTCTATGTTGTCATGAAATTGAAACAAAAAAAAAACGGCAAAGGAAAAAGTTTTGCGAAATAATTATTTTGAATTTTTCAATTGGTAATCATTAACATAGCAAACTTGCTGACTCGGAAAATGCTTATACCATTTTCTACAGAAGACAAAATTATTAAAAATATTGAATTAATTATTTTTTAAGAATCTTTATTGAATTGTGATACGTCATATATTATAATAATTGCTGAATAATCAATCAGATTATGTTTCAGAAAGTTAGGTCGAATTTAATAACATTTTCTATAGAAAATTTGTACCCAGAAGGTCAATAATTTAATGAAATTGAATTTAAGACTTAAACAAAATTTGAATTGGCTTAAAACTGAAGCTTACAGTATTGTCCTGTTTGTTTCAGTCTCTGTTAAAATGGGTCAAAATAATGTGAAATACTGGGTTTTCCAACAAGAGGTTTAATTTACATATCCAAAAGATTGTGTTATTAGCTAAATGGAAGCCATGAGTTTAATTAAACCACCAAATCAATTTCATAAAATGTTCTAAGGAATCTTTATAACGTGACGAAGTCCTTAAATCCTAAATCAATTTTTAAGGATACAAATAAACCGAAATTGGTACTGTTTTGTTATTTGTTAAGCACGTAGGGCCATGGTCACCTTATCAAAAAATTAACATCGTGTTTTGTATCAATATTTTCCAATTCCCAGCATAAGAATTCATTGATCACAGCTTGCTGGTGCAATCCATAAACCTTTAAAGTAGCTAAAGACTCAAGTAACTTCTTCCAAAACTTACATTTTTGCCCTCAAATTTCACTATTTCCGGTCTGTGACTCTCAGACTGTCACCATTTTTCCAGTGAATTTTGAAAATATAAGTGCTTTGTACGTACATTTTGATTATCAAACGTTATAAGATTAAAGCTTAAAAAGTAAAATGTACTTTAAATGAATTCTCTTGTGAGAAACCCCTTTTTTATTTTTGTGGATAATTTTCAGGTCCATACTATAAAGATCCTTGGCATTCCATTTTTTACGTTTTGGGGATAGGGTGTTTCGAACTTTACCTGTGATCATGTCACCTTTAAAGCTGTATCATTGGTGATTTGTCAAAGAAGATTAAGTAATTGACAATTAATACAAACTTCGAAAGTTCTTATTGGAATACCCTTCAGAAACCCTCATGTTTGTGTTCGATTTCATCGTTGGACCACCAGGTTTCATTAAAATCTGCGATATTATATAAAAACTTACATTCTCCATCGCCAGTAATCATATCACTTTAAAACCGTACCATAAAACCAAATTTTAAGCTTTTAAGTTGGGCTTCAGAGCTTTGAATTTGAAAAAAAAAAACATGAAACCGAAGGTACACCGATTGAGTCATAAAAAGATTATATACTTTTTTTCCTAAGTGAAATGCACATCTTTTGCTGCCATATTCTCATCCAAGCACGTATCGTTAAACCTAAACGTAACGACACCCAGGTTTTCACTTTGCATTTCGAAAGCCTTTTTTACAGGTCACACAAACGATTCGAGAAGCGACCGACGACGCGACGGTGGTATGTATGCTTTTGAAAGAGCCGTAAAAGAGCTCGATTTGCTGTTGCTATGGTAGTTCGCTAACTCTATGCCATGCCATCATCATCAGGCATGCCTTATGCCTATAAGGGAGGAGATGCTATCAAGACTCATAGTCATATACAGACCACCCGACAAAAGTGGCTTCATAAAATTAGCAGTAAAAATAAATTGTATTGCCTATAAATCATGAAGCATTGCGCTGAAAGTGCAGGATATTTAGAAAAGTTAAATAGTAAAAACGTTAAATAGAAAAAAAATACTACCTACCACCTTCCAAACTATTTCCTGCAACTAGATGGCTCTGTGGCTCACAGGAGAATAATAATAAATTTTTATTTACAAATTGTCGAAGTGGAATAAAACATGTCGAAAGTTGGGAGTTTTCTTCGTATTTTTTTGGCTGTTCGGTTAAAGTTGGGAGTTTGACATTTTAAGAGGCTTTTTTAACTGGTATTTTATTTTAACGTTTATTTTTTTACGACGATGTCAGTAGATTAAAATTATATACTCACCCCACAGAAGGTAGAAAATCTCTATTATCCTTCCATGGGTGATAAACTAGGTGTGGGATCATGAGCCATGTGTGCAATGTGCATTGTGCATATTGTTAATAGCCGCATGTAAAGCAAAGATGGGTCATCAGATATTGGTCAGGTATTGTGTGCATAGCAAAGGTACCTGCCTTACATGAGGGCGCAAGGTAATGGAGGTTGTAAAATTTAATACTTTTGACCATAACTTAAAAATATGTCCGGTTCCAGAGTGCAGCATGGACTGTTGGTAAGTGATAAGGAAAAGTGGAACTGAAGAACAGATTTTAAGTGTTTTTTTTCTTCGTATTAAATTCTGTTCAGTTTTTTATGTGAATGTGTTGCAAGAAGCCAATAGATAAATAAAATGCAGGACTCTTCCTGCAATAATGTCAGGAAAGGAATCCAAATAAAAAGAGTTCTTCGAAAACATGAAAGTATAGGTATTAGAAACTTATAGAATTATCAACCTTTCCTTAGGCGAGAATTGAGAGCATGTTTTACTTTTTCGTGACAAGAAATTGTCTTACAGGGTTTGTCAAATAACCGTAAAAAGGAGTGAATTTTTTAGAATGGCATGAAAATGTTACCTTTGACCAAAGTATTAGAAATAAGAAAAAACATTACGATAAGAAATTGAAACATTCATACTGGCCATATTTAGGTAGGCTTTTTGGAGATGGGAGGTTTTGAAAAAAATTATTTTAAAAAAGCACAAGTTGAACTGCACACAATTTCAAGCTCTTATTTTTATCGAACATTGTTGTAACAGTTCGTTAAAACATACTTACATATGATTCTGAACATTTCTGAATAATTCACACATTGATGAAAACTGGTAAAGATGTTTATTTTATCTTTATAACCAAATTAGAAAAGTCTCCAAAATTTTATGTTAGAATAAAAAAGTTATTTGCTTATAAATTGTGAACTGTGAATGGTTAAAATAAAATAAAAAAGTTATAAGGGTTGTTTGCTTATAAATTGTGAACTGTGAATGATTAAAATAACTTGTTCGACTAGGCATTGCAAATTATGAGATTTACTAAAAGTTTCTTGAATAGACTAGTATTTTGAACCTGTCATTTTTTGGCTTTGACAGTTAAAAACAACGTCATAACTTAAACTGGAAAAAGGCACTCTTAAAGAACACGTTCAAATTGTACACAATAATTGAACATTTTGCAATCAGTCACTAAAATAAAGTAAAGTAAAGTCGTCGTTAAGCACCTCTTCAGATAGTAGTCCATAGTTTCGACGAAAACCGATGTTTTTTAATTTTATGTTCAGATTTAGAATGAGGGCTTTCCCAAACGCCATAGCATTGTATCTTCCATACTAAATAAGGTCTTCAGTCAAGATAATAGATAAAGCTTGTCAATTACTAGCTATAGCAAATGTGCAAAAAAAAATGATCCGGAATTTCAGCGATGAAGTCCACTTCCACATTGGAAACTACATTGATAAACAGGAATTTTCGCGTTTAGTGCCCGGAACATCTAAAAATTATTGCTGGAAACTTATCCGCACTCATTATGCCATTGTTTATTGCAGATTTTGGGATAGTTCGTAATTTCGGGATACCTTTTTCCATCGGAGAAATCGATTTCAAATAAATTTAGTTTTAAAAATAATAACATTAAAATATGTATAAGTATAAATCATTTTCAAAACCATTGAATTTGTGTTTTTGTTTTACGGCAGCAATATCAAAAAAATTGTATTGACTCTAAATATCTCTTGCACCAATAACTCTAGTAACTTCAATTAAATTGCGGTTTCCATATCTATTTCGTTTTTAGACGAATCGAGTTTTCAATTAAAAAAAAACACGTATTTAAAAGAAAAAACATTTTTTGAAGCAAATACCTCGAGAAAAAGCAAAGCTTCCAGTTAATTTTTTAGAAAAATTCAAATGAAGGGCAATTTTACAACACCGAAAACCTACAAGAACCACTAAAAGCTTATATCTAAAAAATTTTGTATCTTACATAAAATGCTGTTATGTTGTTATGTAGTACCCGTAGCATGATTGTTAGTGCGTTGGACTGTCATGCAAGGGGTCTTGGGTTCAATCCCTGCCTGTGACACCTTAATTTAAAAAAAAAAAAAATAATTTTCGCGGGTACTACCTCTTGCGAGGAATTGACAAATCCTTCAAGAGTAATTCTTGTCATGAAAAAGTGCTTTCTCAAACTAGCCATTCGGATTCGGCCTAAATTTGTAGGTCCCTTCCAGTGGCGAGGCGTCATATTGTTCAAGTCGTGCATGAACAACTAGCTTACAGGCGACATTATTTTAATTTCTATCTAATTAATCCACACCTAATAATCATACTGTTCCTTCATTCCTTATAGTTATATCTAATGTATACGTACATATTTTCCATTTTCCAACTCGCGCGTTCCTTCTGTGAACTACCCAAATAAAAAAAACAAACTAGCTACCTGCTACTGTTTTGTTTTACTCAACCGATCTGTACAGTGTATCTACCCAAGTCGTTCATACGATTTGGCAACGAAATGAGCCCATAGAAAGCATAAAAGAAAAGAAAAAAACAATTCGCTCGTTGTAGGGAGCATTTCGTGCAAATCTGTTTTGAACGAGTAGAGCTTTTTTTAATATATTGAATGATGGAAATAAGGAAAACGGATAGCTAGGGCGTAGGTAAGTAGTTTATTTATTTATTTGGGTACATATTCCAACATTTTATTTTTTTATTTTTTCGAATATGAGAAATAAGACGCGCGTCGTTCCTAGGGACGATTTCGTTCAGATCAGTTTTGAACGAGGAAAGCTTCTTTTTACTGTGGAATGAAGGAAATGAGGAAAACGGCTAGCTGGGGCATAGATGATCTGGTTTCAGTTTTCCCTGAGATATACAAATTATGTGAACTTGTACTTACATTCCCTTTAACAACCTCGTCTGTTGAATGGTCGTTTTCAACCCTTAAAAGAATAAAAACCTATTCTGCAACAACTATGGGCCAAAATAGGTTATCAAATCTTTCAATGCTTACAATTGAACAATAAACAGCTTAAAGTACTAACGTAGAATGTCTATTGTTATTTACCTTAAAAAAAAACTAAACTTTCAAATATATTTAATCTTCACATATGTACCTATTTATTATTAACATAAAAATTAAACCACATTATTATGTACTTTTATATAAAAAAAGACTTGTTTGACTTCTTGGCATCGCAAATAAGAATTTTGAAACTGAACGACTACATTTTTTAGGCATGCGTCGCCGCTGGTCCCTTCTATTCCTGACAACAGTACTCGCACACAGGAATGGTTGAGAGTTGTAAGTCACTAGGCCCTGGTTCACAACGGACTGTTGCGCCACCCCATTAGATTAAAATGCTGTTATTTATATATTGTAGATCTTTTAGAAATGTTGACAACCGGGTATGAATTAAAACTTATTATTGTGGGTTAAATCCCACCTTTTTCTTACTTGCGCTACATAGGATCCTTATACCAAGTATTATAATCGTAAAAACTCGAGATTTCAATCAAACAGTTTTAAATAATTGCATACTAAAAATATTTTTAAACTCAAAATAAAATAATTTTTATAAAAAATAAATTTAAAAAAAAATGCTCTAAGGATTTTCAAATACAAAATTTGAAGAAATAAGGTTTTTTTTTAAAATCAATTATGGAATTCAATTTTTTGAAAACAAAAAAAAACAAACTTTGTTTGCATTTAAATTTTAAAAACGCAAGTTGGTGCGACCCTGTCGTGCGTTATACACATAGTCCAAAAATTCTCCGTATAGCAGCTTTCTTTTTGTTGATTCTGAGATAAGTATTTACTATAACAATATGTTAAAACAAGAATCACATTCACAATTTTTGAATGTTTGGTAAAAAGGTGAAGGAAGAACTACATTTTTTTCAATGTTACCACTTGGCTTTAACATTTATTCTTAGTACTTTAAACAAAAAAAAACAAATTTAGGCTGATGCATGGAGACTTTTTGGACTAAGTGTATATCTTATTGAAAATGACATTCATTTTTGTTTTAATATCAAATTTAAACCTAAGTGGAAAGACTTGTATTATAATTCACCAGAAAATTCGTTATAAATGTCCGTAAGTAATGATTTTTCACTTACATCAAAGTAAATTTGGAAACCATTTTATTTGCTTGATAGGCACATGAACATATATCCTGTAAATTAAAATTGATCATAAAGACAAATTATAATTAATAAGTCTATAATTACCTATATGAAATCTTTTGTGCCTACATTTAGTAGCAAGTAAATATAAAATATAAGTTCACAAAACGCCAGTAAATACCTACGACGCAGTAAAGCATTTAATTTTTCTTTTTAAAAAAATGGTTTGTTAAAATGTTTTAAAATCACATTTTGATGTAAAACAGCAGGTCATAAAATTGATATTATGCTAATAAACCTATGAAAACTGCTACCGTTCGTTGTCGTCGTCGTCGCGTCATATGCCTATCAAACTATCTCATTTCACTATAAACATTTTCCAGAAAAAAAACTGCTTTATTGATTCACATATTAGTCAATGGCGGCGTGGTGGACGTGAAGCGGAGCGTTTCGCGGTATGGTCGATAGTTAAGTTAACTAAAGCATATGGTCGCCATGAGTTCCATAGTCAACTGATTCCCTCTTTCTCTCTATATCCATCTGTGAGCAATGAAAATTAAAATTGATCCATAAAAAGTACCGACATCTCTGCCGCCAACACTGCTGCCGCCGCCGCCGGTCAGAATGGCCGGTTGGTATTAAAGACTTAACTTTGCTTATACAACAAAAATGGATGTTGGATAGCTTACAATTACTTTAATTATACTCTTCAAACTTGTACGAAACATTTTGCTTCCACTGCATAGCATCGATCGCAAGCAAATTCCATGTCAGAAATTATAGAAGAGTAGGTATCTGTTCCATATTATATAGCCAATTATTATAAAGTTGAGTTGTTCTGCATTCTGCCCTGAATGCAGCTTGCGCGTTGAGTGCAACTTCGATATTTACGGACTTTATTATATAAAATTAACCCCAAACAGTTTTAGATATTTTTGTTTTTTTGTTATTGAACAAGGATAGCTGATAGATAGGTATTGCCATTGAAGTGAATACCAAAGCAAAGTGTAGTTAATTTCAATATTACAATCGGCTTAGCTATCAAATTGATTTAGTTGTTATACTCTTGTTATTGTCAAAGTAGAAGGTATCAAGTTGAAATGTTTGACAAATCAATAGCTATTAAAATAATTTTTTCTCGTTATCGCGGTAAAATTAAAAAATCTTGTTTTTAAAAACCACATGAAAAATATAACTTAAGTGTAAATTATTTTCACTTCTAACACCTCAGATTAAAAATAATAATTGAGGAAGTCAGTGTCCGCAAGTATGAACAACTTGTTGACTATAGATTTGAAAATAATTTTTAAAATAACGTAATTACTGCTTGAAAGTTTTTCGAAAGAAAATACATAATTCTGTGAACGGAATTAAATCTTATATAAATACCGAGTTCTTATTTCGTTTATATAAATCAATAAATTGGTGGCACAAAATTTCCGATGAAAACTGGGGCCTAGTGAGTTGAAACTCTCAACCAAAAAATGTAGTCAGGGATGAATAATATTTTATTCTAAATTTAAAAACTTGCGCTCGTTCATTTGTTAAAATATATAGTAGGTAAAGGTAATGCTGGTCAAAATTTATTTCCACTTGCCTCTATTTCACGGCACCAAGTTCCAAAACAGTGTTAAACTCGGAAAGAGATAGGAGCGAAAGCTGAAATCTGGTTTTAATCTTTTTTTACCTTCACAATAACTAATTAGGTTTTCAAAAAGAAACATATCTGCGTTGGAAAGACGTTTTAGTAATTTGTAATTTGAGACTGGATTGGTTAAAGGCATTGTAAGGCTTGTTCATTATCGTTTTGCTTGTACCACTGAAAAAAGCGAAAGTGTTGCCGAAGATCCGAATGTGTCGATTCCTCTTCATTTTCAGGCATTGGGACAGTCTTACGGCACGTTATGGCCAGCTGATCATTCACAACGTCGTTGATAAGTCTAATGGTGCTTGAACAACGGCCGATGGACGCCGATTTTTTGAACAAAATGTTTTCAGTGACCAATCACATTTCTCACTCGGTGGGTATGTTAATAAACAAAATGTTCGTATTTGGGGTTTTGAGAATCCTTAAGTATTTGAAGAGAGGCCATTACATCTACAAAAAAAAAAACACTGTTTGGTGCGCTCTTTGGTCGATATGTGTGATTGGACCTTGTTTCTTCGAAAATGACGATAGAAGGACTGTTTTAACTGCCTGCTAGTGGAGAATATTACTTGGACCGTACTTCTTCAAAGATGATGCGAATCGCAACGTAACTGTGAATGGTCATCATTACCGTGAGATGATATCCAACTTTTTTTTTGCCAAAAATGCATGAGCTTGACTTGCATAACATGTGGTTTGAACAAGACGTTACCACATGCCACACAGCACGCGCAACAATGGACTTATTGGGAGTCTGCTTTAATTGATGTATTGGAAGACAAAATTGAAGCATTTATTCGTGATATACCGGCCGAAACGTTGGAAAGAGTACGCCAAAATTTGGATTAAGCGGATGGACCAATTGAGGCGCAGTCAAGTTCAACATTTGCATGAAATAATCTTGAAACATTAAATTATATGGAACGTACTATCGATTTAAATAAAGATTTCATGCATTTTTTTAAATTATACTTGTTTTTTGAAAAAAATTCCTATAGCTTGATTTTGCATTAAAAGCACAACTATCTTAAAGCAATATAACCGGCTTTTTAATGAAAAGGTAGTAAAAAGAAGTAAAGAAATTGGCTGTTTGCATCTTGGGTATTTTTATGTGAATATTTTGTAAAAAAAATTTCTGCAAGAAACATGTATTGTATTCCTCTAAAAAATTCCCCAATTACCAAAATATTGAGTGTTCACCTTTCAACGAATGTTTGAATTCAAAATCTTTTTACGTTCAATTTTGTCATTATTTTTTATGCATTTTTCGTTAAAAAAAAATGTTTAACTTAAATTATTTTTGAGTTTTATCAATTACAGTAATATATATTCAATAAGTTACAACGGAAATTAAATTAAAAACAAAGTAATTAAGTTGCAATAGAACATTATTTATCAAATAAAAAACATTTGAACAAAAATTGGGATAATAACTATTTATCAATTATATGTCATTTGGTTTATAAACATCAAACAAATAATTATATTCAAATGAATCCATAATGATATTAATTTTTTTTAATAAAAGCTAAAATTGTTTGATTAGTGCGGTTTTAATACAAAAATATTAATCCCCATTTAATCCTCTACAACAAAAATTATAAAGGATTCTTCTGTTTAAAAATAGATGTAATCTGTCTATTTCCAATAAATTCTTCCTTTTATAATCAGTAAAGTGGTTAAAAAAATGTATGGTTAAAACGAAATAAACTATATGTTTCCTGATATTTCATTGATTATTTTAATAACTATTTTTTTGTTGATATTAAGGTCATATGCACATATGTACGTGTTTGACAAAGCCAACTTATTTATTAATTAATAAACCCCTCTTATATTTATGTATATCAATTTTTTCTCATGAAAATAATTTGTTTAATCTGATTAATTAAAATTAGCTTTATATCTTTCTGTCTTTGGAATAATAAATTTTCTTTATCCTCATGTCATCTTGTCTCCTTTTGTGTATTTCGTCAAGAAGTATAATCACGTAGGTAGCTATCTTCATATAAACTTGGAGGATGCAATACATCACAAATGAAATTCACTTTATCCCACCTAAAAATGTTTAACAAAAAATAATAAAACAAGACAACAACAACAAAAAATAAAGCTGAGAACAAGGGGCTCTTAGCTAATAACATAGAATAATGTGTCAAAGTAAATCCATCATCATCTATACGGCAGCTAAAGCTTCTATTCCATTGGAAGAACATAACAAACAAAATCCATATTGACACCGTATGTATAGGTTAGGTATACGAGTCCTTATAGTTATATACGAGCATATGAAAAAGTACTATGTTAAGGAAAGATTCCCCACTTCCAACCTTACCCATAAGGATATTATTGAAGAGGTGAATTTTGAAGAGCTCTGAAAATGTTGAAGAGTGCATATCTATAGAGCTAGAAGAGGAGTAGTTTAATCCATTTAATGGAATTGATCACAAAGGATCACTATGTAAACACTGCACAAAAAGATGCACACAAAGAGCACTGGATTGTCAGACCTTTGAAGTAGGAACTTTATTTTTTTTCCCTTCTGTATATAAATATCAAAACTGTATATGTACATTCAGTTTTTTTCCTATTCCTTCAGAATGAAGGAAAATTTCGGGAGACTTGGAACTGTAGGGCACATAATCAGAGTGTTAGATACTATAGATTGAGCTATAGAGCAAAAGGCACTTGAACACTTCACTAAATGGTGGCCTCTCGAGAGCTTTAGAACAACCATCCATCCTTGAATCCTTTTCTCAAGTTCGATGCTTTTGTCAATCGCGAGAAATATACATACATACATACATACATACTTGTATCTATAAACTTAGACAATCATCAAGAGAAAGATTGCCAAAGTGATGATGATGTGATGGTATAGAGGTACGAAAAAATCAGGAAATGACAAGGATTAAAAGCTACTCGAGTACAAGCCCTTATAAGAAACAAGCATCAGAGAAAGAGAGTGTTAGCTGTGCATTTAGGAGGAGCATCAGTGTAGTGAATGAAAAAGTGCAATAAAACTGTAAGGATCAAAAGGCATCTTATTTGATGCTACTTTGTTAAGGCTCAAGTATATGTCCTTGTCAAACTTGAGTGGATGAGAAATTTACTTTTCAGAATACAAAATATCGTTTTTTTTTATTCCATGCAACTTACTTCGTATTAATGCTCTTTGTGATTAGTATTCGGTAGAAATTAAAAGAAAAATTAAAATCAACGGCAATTCTCCAGAAGTTAAATCACCATAAAGTATTTTGATCATTATTTAGTCAGGTGGTTTGATTGTTTACAAAAAAAGGTTTAAGTAAATGCAAATTGTTGGTGAGAGAGCCCTGACAGATGATGGTAGATAGTTTGAATAGCCAAAATATTCGTAAGTATTTTTGAAAATCAGCAAAATTTATATCTTCTTGACTTATTAAAACTGACTGAAAAATGTATCCAAAAGGAGTATACTATAGAGATCTCTGAACTTCTGACTGCAGTGTGTAAGATAAATGTTAGTCCTCTGATAGTTCGGTAAATTTACTTATTAACCTCACAAAGGAAGTGAATTTTGACATTTTTTGAGAGAGATGTCAGTGCGTGCGTGTGAAAAAAAAATATTTGACATCAAATATTTTACGAACAAAAACTGATTTTATCTCCAAAATGATTTTATACAACTAAAAAATTAACGTTTTTGACATGTGGTCAAATTTTGACAAAAATCGAATTGTTAGTTGTTAGTGTTTATAACAAATATATCTCTAAAAAACATTACTAAAAGTTGGTAAAAAATGAGTTTTGACTCAAATATCTTTTCAAAAATTGTAGATGAGGCTTCAACTTCATTTTGTCTTATACGAAATCTTGTTTTCAACATTCGGAAAATTTTGAGAAAAATTGAATTGACAGCTTTTTTTATACAAAAAACCTAAAAAAAGATTACTAAAAGTTCGTAAAAATTGATTATTGACTCAAATAATTTTGCAAAAACTTGAGATATTGGCTTCAAATTAATTGTATTTAAAAAAAAATGTTATTTTCAACATTCAAAAAATCTTGACAAAAATTGAATTTATAGTTTTTTCACAAAAAATAAAAACCAAAAAAAACATCACTAACAATTGGTAGAAATTGATTCTCGATTGAAATATCTTTTCAAAAATTTGATGTTATGGCGGCAAACTAATTTTATCTTATAAGAAATATTGTTTTCGATATTTGGTACAATTTTGAGAAAAATCGAATTGATAGTTTTTTCTATAAAAAATAAAATCATAAAAATAAACAATAATAAAACTTGGTAAAAAATTACTTTTTCAAATATCTTTTCATAAATTTAAAATATTAGCTTCAAAATAGTTGTATCTCACAAAAAATATTGTTTTTGACATTCAGTAAATTTTGTATACAAACCTAACGCTCAGTATGCAAATTTGGTAAAAATTGTTGTTCTCGATATCTCGTGGACAATGGACGATATTGACTTCCAATTAATGTCATTCATCTAATTTGTCTTCGTTCATACAAGAATACAAGAACGAAAAGCTTTAAAAACTTTTTCATCATATGCTAAATATTGTTGGTAGTTTAAAATTGGTTTAGAATAATTTAACTGACACTTTTTTTAACAAAACACGAAAACCTACAAGCTTTTAAGCAAGACACATCGACAATGGGGATGGGAAGTTATCAGTGCTGGTCGCATCCTAGCCTCTTTTTTTTACGAATGATATTCACCACACTATAGTTCGAATTTAATATTAGAAATGACAACTTCAGAAGAAAGGTAATTTATACATTGAAGATCTTAATGAAAGATCCTTGTAAAGTATTTGAATCTTTGGCCTTTCACTAGTAGACATAACAATTTGATGTAAAGATTTTCAATATAAATTGATAAAATATAATGGTGTTCCCTAACTTCTTAAATAGATTTTTTATGATTTTCTTAGTTTTTATTTTTTTGTTGATGCCATGCTGAAAGTGCATTTTTTAATACAAAATGCTGAAAATTTGTTTAAAATGCCAAAATATAATTCCCTGAAAATTACAGCTCTTAATATTAATATATTTATTATTTACCCAGCTGATAAAGATTTCAAATATAAAATATGCGTAAGCAAATTTACCAACGGGAAACTTAACTTTGATAAATTACAAGAACTAATAAGCATCAGAAGTCAGGGCTATTCAAAAATATCAATCGCAGCGGTTTTGTTGACATTTCCACAAACCCTCCAAAAAAAAAATACCCTAATGCATAGGTACGCTAACTTTTCAATAATTTTGTATTCGCGTTCTTTGGGAATAATTTATAGTTCTTATACAATTTTTGAATCATAAATTTAGTTAAAAAATAAATATTATAATAAAGTTCCCAATAATTAAATTCTCTAATCCACCTTTGTTTTCAGTGTGACTGTTCTCTCAAACAATATTTTTTAAAATGGTTTAGAGTTAAATTTTTGCACATCAATTTTGTGCAAGGCATTGATATTTACAAGGAATGTTCCAAATTACCTTTGAAATTCATCAGTCAGTTAATTTGTCTGTCGTTAGTTTGTACACAATATTATTTCACAGTCACACCAAAACTATAAACACTCTAAAAATGCACTATCTACAGAAATTCCACATTAGATTCAAAAAATAGTTTCAATTTTACAAAAACATTTTCCACATTTTCAATATACATAAGTGTTGGTATATTTTAAATGCTCAATAATGCTACAAATCAAAACCAAAACCAATATAAATTAGTTTTATTTAAAATCAATACAAGGTGATTTGTTCGTAAATGTGGTAAAAGTTACCAAAGTAGAAGTAATTTAAAAACAATTTTTTTTTAACAACACTATTTAATTTAGCCAGACAGAATGTCTGCATCCCAGAATTTCATTTATAAAAACCCCTGCTTTCAACTAGGTCAATGTGTTACCTAAATATAGTTTATAGTATTGGTATATGTTGCTGTGATTCAATAAAAACGTATCTATAATATAGCATCAGTATGGTATAGGCTACGCTTATGACGTTACCTGAATACTATAAACGAGAATAGTTGAAGAGCAGCATCAGTACACGGAAATTATAAAATACCACAATCATGATTGCAAACCAAATTCGCTTTCCTTCCCCCTTCTAAAATTTATATCTATACCTCTATCCACTGACCGAACCGGTATGCAATTTCAACACCAATTTGGGATAAAATTTATTTGCGGTCCTGCTACCACCTCTATATATTCGTCCACTATATATACCGAGCAACAGCACTCATCCCCATGAGAACTCAAAATGTCCTGCGATTTAATAAAATAAAAAAAAAAGAAATAATAAAATAAAAAACTTTCATTGCCCTTGCCACAGCCACAGTGCCACTATATTTTTGCTGGTCCTTAGGGAAATTATATTTTGCAGAATTTTGCATTTTTCATTTTATGCAACACTGCGGCTGCTTTTTCCGTTGACGGTTATGGGTCCAGTCCGATCCCGGTCCCGGTGATGGCGGTGTGGTGAGTTGTGACTGATGCTATGGTGGGGTGGTATAGTGTAAACGTGAAACATCAGCAACTCCAACACCAGTGTTACGCGTTTTATGCTACGTAATAGTCCAATATAGAAGGATATTTTTTCTCCTTCTGCAAGATTTTTGTCTAAAGGGCAGAAACTTGAGACTTTTTTTTTCTTCGTATTTTAAATAATGTCTTTGCTTTCCTATGTCACCATCAGAAACTACCCACAGGACTTGTTAAATTATGTAGTGTGTGTATTTTTTGAAAAAAAAGGAAAGGAAACTTTTTTCTTGGTATATTAAATCGTTTTGTGTGTTACCAGGATACGCCAGATATACGTTTTTTTGAAAGTTTCAGGCTAATTTCCAAAAAGGAAGAAAGAAAAACTAAACATTTTTCGATTCACATGATATTTTATTCCTTGGCTTTGGGTATGAATGTGGGTGCGAGCTAATTTATTCAGTATATCTTCCATATTACTAAGACTAACAAAAATAAAAAGGGAAAATCCAAACAAAACGGAGAATTAACCCTTTTTCTCTATGAAGCAATGGCTAACCCTTTATTATAGAGCTAAAACCCCAAACATAATGGAACAAACAAACAAATATTTATCTGGTACATTTGTTTCAAATCTGGTTACCGTTTTAAGTGTTTTTCTTTCTTATTTTTTGTTTCTGTTTCTGGTTCATATTTGAAGTAAAATAGAACACTGGAGATCCAAGTTGTATTTAGGTATTATATTCGTCATTGTCATTTCTAGAAAATGGTCCTTTTTGCTGGCTGGCTGGATGGTTGGGAAAAAAAGTGTGTACGAATTTACATTTTGCATAATTTAGTTTGTATAATGAAAAACAAGAAAGAAAAGATTGTTCCTTCGAAATCCAGCGGGCTGTCATTTTTCTCTGCCATTTTATGCTCAAATCAGGATTAATTCAGCTGGAAAGTGAACACACAAATTTTTTCAAATCTACCTTCCTACCTATAGTCAAAAACACATAGATACGAAATACAATATCCTTTAAGGCAGAAAAATGAAAAAAGGGCAAACTTAATACATACATATAAACAAATATTAGGTAGATAGGAATGTGTGTATTTGTGTATCGCAGTTAGACTGTAGAATTCTTATGGCAGATTTGATTCTGATTTCCTTGTGATTATATGAGGGTATAACGTTTCCGGAAAGCTGAAATTTAATTCTTTTATTTCCGTGATAAGTCGAATTCGAGAATATAGTACATACGTATATATACCTAACCTAATCTGATCACAGAATGGTGACAATAAAAAGATATTGTATCGTTTCTGCTTACTAAGATATAAAACCAGTAAAATTGTCATAAAAAAAGGCAACAGCTTTTTTTTTGCTAAACAAAAACAAAACAAAAAAGTACAAAATAAATCTTTTATTTTTGACTTGATTGAGGTTCTAGATATGTACTGAAACTGATGTACCTACGTAATGTACTTATATACATTTTACTGACTGTGGCCCTAATGGTAACATAAGGCGAGTTTTTGGCGCTTGTGATAAGAAGAACTAAGCCAGAAAATTGGTATTTATGTATGGGAAAATGTAGTTTGTTTTAGTAAATACTTATGTACATCTTTTTTACAACAAAAATACAATAATTGAATTAAGCATCAGTACAAAGGATAAGGAATTATTTGCCAAAAGTCACTAGGACATCAAAAAAATAAATGGGAAGAGAAGGTAAGGTTATGTGTATATTTAGTTTTGTTTCCACATTTATGCGTATGTATGTATGAAAGCTGTTTTGTGCGTGAAGCCTGTCAGAAAAATGGAGTTTTTTTTACAGAATGTCAAATTTGTCACGATTAATATTCTGAACTTGGCACATTAAATGGATTTTAGTTGCTCTGAAGAACTTTTTGAGACTTGCGACTTCAGAAAAGACTATAAGACGAAAGGTGCATCGCAACTTCGGAATTTATCATAATTTTTGATTTTGAAACCTCAGGTTTTGAGATAATTTTTTTAACAAAAAACTTGAATATTTTTCGAACTACAAAATTCGTAGATGCTACAATTTCTTGTTAAAGAAAAATATTAAAAAGTTAATTTTTTTAAATGTTTTCCACTTCAGTCGACGAAGCAGGAGTCATTTTTATTAGTTTTAAAACTTTAACCAAAAAATGTCACGAATGAGTCGCATGAACTTACTCTTGCTTCCAAAGACTCTGTTCACGAATAATACTTTTATTTTAAAATTTAAAAATGTACCTACAAATAAGTTCCTTATTTAATTTTAGTTTAAGAATATTTTTAATGTGCAGGTTGATTTTTAAGATATCGAATTTTGAAGAAAAAAAGCAATGAAATTTCTGATCATCAAATATCATTATGGAAGGACAGGGTTAACCATTTTGCGGTTTCAAAAGTAAACATAAATAAAACACATATGCAATAACTTTTTACATGATATTTTTTTGTATTATAAAATTTGAACGTTGAAGTTATGTTTTGAATACTAGATCATTTAAATGACCATTACTCGAATCTTTGCAAGCATCGATTCTTTTGAGGTACTTTTCCACCAGTTTTTGACCACATTGGGCGGTATCTCAGCCATAACTTGAAGAATGTTGCATAAACACGTTCTTTATTGTAGGCCCACCAAAAAATCCAGCGGTGTCAAATCACATGATCTTGGTGGCCAGCGAATATCGCCCGGACGAGAGATTACGCGGCCAGGAAATGTTAAAAGCCTTATTTACTCAAGTTGGGTGGCATGTTGCATAGTCTTGTTTAAACCACATATTTTCCAAGTCCTAATCTTCAATAGTAGGAAAAAAAGTCGGTTATCATTATCATACCATAAGGCTCCGAATTGCCATGGACTGTCGTTTCATCGTTGTTTTCGAATAAGTAAGGTCAACACATCCGGACCAAAGAGCGAACCCAACAGTGACTTTTTGTGCATGTAATGGCCACTTTTCAATTGAGAATTTTCAAAAACCCAAATTTAAAAATTTTGTGTATTAACGTACCAACCGATTGGGAAATGTGCTTCGTCACTGAAGATTTTTTTTTCTCGAAAAATCGGCGTCCACCGCCTGTTGTTGTGAATGGTCAGCTGGCTTGAGTTTTTGTGTGAGCTGGACTTTTTATGGATGTAGGTGTAGATTCAAACGCCGTAATGTGCCGTAAAGCAGTCCCAATTCCTGAGAACGAAGAGGAATAGAGGTACTTTCAAGCCAATAGCAGTTGTGACTGCTATTAAATTTTGTAGGTACTATATACATTATGACAAGGTATCAAAGAGGAATAAAAACCCAAAAAAAAACACTACTTAAAGTTGGTAAAATTTAATTTTCGACTAAAATTTCGAATCCGGAAATAGTGATTTTTAAGTTCAGCTAATTGCTTGAAAACCCTTACCGACAATTTTTTTTACCAAAAAAAGCGAAAACCTACAAAATCAACTAAAAACTTATAAAAATTGTTTTCGAGTCAAGTTTCTTTAGAACAAAGAACAAAATTGACATTCATGTTTTTGTTTCCAATACAATATATCGTTCTTAATATTTTGTAAGACTTTTAAAAAATACTAAGAGATGGGTACGAATGAAAAGTCATCAATGTGGGTCGCATCTCAGTCTCGTTTTTAGGTAATTCTATATTCTCGTTAATTTGACAATACTCATTTATCAGTTTCTGACAGATTCTAAACACGAGATCAACTGTTCTTCGCCAAAAAAACACCCCATTTAATTTTCAAGGACGATGCGACATCGCATTATGTCGACAGACAGTTGATTCGGTGGCGATTTATATTTTTTGATCCCGTACAATTTTGCATATATTTTTAGATGATTATACTCGGCAACAGCAATTATAATACCAAAGTGTTTCTTTTGTTTTTGTCTTGATGGAGAAATATTCACAAAAAAGATTTATTACTCTTCAGCTCATAAATCATTTAACATAAACTCCTCAAAATCCATTCAATCGCGAAAATTTTGCGGTCTTCCAAACTTGCTGTGTATCTGCATGCATAGTGAATAAATCCTACTTTATTCAAATTGCTGGTAGGGTAAAACACTTAGAGTGAACTTCCTGGCGTTTCATAAAATAAAAAAAATATTTTTGTTTTTTCAAATTAATAATAATCAACACACTAACGACTAACCATCAACAATACGGATTGTGTGTATGATGCGCCAGAAAATTATGAAGTATTATTATATTTTCACAAAAAAAAAGAAAGGGTCTTCTGCTGCCGTGTTGGGTGTAGTCCCTAATTGGATAACCTCTGTACATTCCACCTCACTTTTCTCTCTCACCCTCTTTAAAATATTTAAAGAAACAGAACAAAATACTAATGAGTATAGAAACATTCAGAAGTCTTCAATTTATTTTGATTTATTTGTTTAACACATCACGCATGTTCGTTGCAAGGGTTAATAGAAAAATTATTTTATGAACCTAAATTGCATCTTCATTTTTGTAGAGTTCAATTTATTTGGTGCACAAGAGAAAGTTTTTTTTTTCAAAATGTTTGCTTAATCTTTGATCATAAATTGTATTCATAGATCATATGAGTCAATTTAATAATAAATTGATTTCACTTTATTTTTTCTTTATTAGGTCGTTTTTTTCTATTAATTTTTGTGGGAGAGTACATACTCTAGTACATTTTAAAATCTTTTGACTTACGATTGACTGCCTTAGTCAAAACTAGAACTAAAGAATTTCTTATTTTAGACCAATTGACGTTTTTAACTTCCTATATGTACTTATTGTAATGGGTCCGATTTTTCGAATACAAAATTTTGAAAATTCTTGACGTTTTAAGGTCCCTAGGGTCGATATAAAAGATTTTTAGAAAGATGTCTGTGCGTTCGTACGTTCGTGTTAATTTTTTTCGTCGTCCATACCTCAAGAAGCAGAGGAGATATCCACTTCAAATGAATTTTGTTATACAGATACATAATAATGCAGAAAGACGCAGAAAGGGCTCTCAAGAAAATTGCTTGGCTGTTTTTTTGTAATAGCAGTTTAAAACGGGTTAAAAATATCGGTTAAATATCTCACGAACCAATCACGCAAGACACTTGAATTAAATTGTATATTAAAAATTTTGATTAAAATCAAATTACCAGTTTTTTTTTATAAAAAATAAAAACCTAAAAATTAAATCAAAGTTGGTAAGAATTGAATTTCGACTAAATACCTTTTCAATAATTTGAGATTATGGCATCCAACTTATTTTGTCTTATAAAAAATATTGTTTTCAACATTCAGTTACATTTTGAGAAAAATCAAATTGACAGTTTTATTACAAAAAATAAAAACCTAAAAATAAATTCTACAAAGTTAGTAAAAATTGATTTTCGACTTAAGTATCTTTTCAAAACTTTGAGATATTAGCTTTGAACTACTTTTATCTTTTAAAAAATAATGTTGCCAATATTCAGTAAAATTTTAAGAAAAATTGAATTCCCAATTTAAAAAAAAATAAAAACTAAAGAAATTTTAACAAAAGTTGTTAAAAATTGATTGTCGACTTAAGTATCTTTTCAAAATTTGAGATTATGACTTTCAACCAACTTTATCTTATAGGAAATATTGTTTTCAACATTCGGAAAAATGTTGAGAAAACTCCAGTTTTGACAGTTTTTTTACAAAAACTAAAAAACTTAAAAAAAACAGTACTTAAACTTGGTAAAAATTTACTTTCGACTAAAATAGCTTTTCAAAAATTAAAAATATTGTCTTCAAACTTTTTACTTCACAGAAAATATTGTTTTCCATATTCAGGAGTTTTTTTTTATAAAAATCAAAAAGTCCGTTTTTTCATAAAAAAATAAAATCTACAAAATTTATTACGGAAATTTGGTAAAAATTGATGTTCGGTTCTTGATATTTCTCAAATTAATTTTATTTATCCAGTTTGTAAAAATTGAAGAACACTACTAAATATTTTAAAAATTAGTTTTCTGCAAAAATGTATTTAACAAAACTAGATTTTCAAACTTAACTATTTCTTTATATAAATAATATTGTTGGTAATTTTAAAATTCTTAAGAATAATTCAACTAAGAACTTTTTAACCCAACACAAAAACCTACAATCTTTTAAACAAGACAAATAGGCAGACTGGATGGGAAGTTATCAATGTGGGTCACATCCCAACCTCTTTTTGGTATACGTTTTGGCTTCTTAACGTGATGGCTAATATTTTCATTTAATTTGTTTTCTCAAAAATATAATTCTTGATGGTTCAATTAAAAACCTCAGATAGCGTTATTGCAAGGGCAGATCCAGACTTTTAAACGGGGAGCTGTGATCTGTCACACACTTAACATTACAATGAGTATGTGAGCACCGCTTTAAAATGTCGTTTAATGTTCTTTAAAGGGTGCTGACAAAATTTAAATAACATAATACATATCTTAACTTTACATTTACATATTTCAAGTTACAACCTAATTTATTACATTATTTTAGGAAACTTTTCCAGCAAGATATGGTCTAACTTTTTAATTTGGACGACTCACTACATTTGAAAGCATTCCAATATCTAAATATTCCACAATTAAGAACTAAAATAGAATAGTTTAGTTTGTTAATGCATTTCACGCAGAAATGTTAGAAAGTGTTTTAAAACGCTGCTATTTTCTAAAATAATATATTCTGTTCTTATTGGCATTTCCATAATTGCGAAGAACTCTTAGAAAAATATGTAGGTACAAAAATGCAGGCAATGAAAAAGTTGGCCATAAACATGTAATAATCTTTCGAAATCAATTTTCGAGAGTCTATGATGACTAGATTAGAGCGGATGCTAGAAGACACGTTACTATTTTGCGTAAACGTTTTGATTTTAAATATAAAAATGTTTGAAATAAAAATGTTGGGTTCTTGAATTTAAGGGAATAGGAGCATTTAAGTACATAACTTTTCTAAAAATTAAATAAAAACAAATTAATTTACAAATTGTTTAATGAAAAATCTCTTTTCACTTCAGTTTTTGAGAGATTCGAAGTTTTAACATTAAATTAAAAAAAAAAGACATTAGTGTAATTAGTGTCCCTTTTTGGAACATTTATATATTCTTGAAATTAGTTTTTACGTCTCAGTTCTAGAGCATCTAAAGCAAAAAAAAAAAAACTATTTAGTTCTAAGGGCAGATCCAGACTTTTAAACGGGGGGCTGTGATCTGTCACAAACTTAACATTAAGATGTGTATGTGAGCACCGCTTTAAAATGTCGTTTAATATTCTTTAAAGGATGCTGACAAAATTTAAATAACATAATACATATCTTAACTTTACATTTACATATTTCAAGTTACAACCTTATTTATTAGATTATTTTAGGAAACTTTTCCAGCAAGATATGGTCTAACTTTTTAATTTGGACGACTCCCTACATTTGAAAGCATTCCAAGTTTTCTAAATATTCCACAATTAAGAACTAAAATAGAATAGTTTAGTTTGTTAATGCATTTTACGCAGAAATGTTAGAAATTGTTTTAAAACGCTGCTATTTTCTAAAATAATATATTCTGTTCTTATTGGCATTTCCATAATTGCGAAGAACTCTTAGAAAAATATGTAGGTACAAAAATGCAGGTAATGAAAAAGTTGGCCATAAAAATGTAATAATCTTTCGAAATCAATTTTCGAGAGTCTATGATGACTAGATTAGAGCGGATGCTAGAAGACACGTTACTATTTTGCGTAAAAGTTTTAATTTTAAATATAAAAATTTTTGAAATAAAAATGTTGGGTTCTTGAATAGGAGCATTTAAGTACATAACTTTTCTAAAAATTAAATAAAAACAAATTAAGGAACAAATAAGTTGGGAAGAAATTTATGTGTGTCATTTACAAATTGTTTAATGCAAAATCTCTTTTCACTTCAGTTTTTGAGAGATTCGAAGTTTTAACATTAAATTAAAAAAAAAGACATTAGTGTAATTTGTGTCCCTTTTTGGAACATTTATATATTCTTGAAATTAGTTTTTACGTCTCAGTTCTAGAGCATCTAAAGCAAAAAAAAACTATTTAGTACAGAATTTCAAAACAAAATATTCAAACATGTCTTATTTCACGAAGTTTTCTGAAAGTAGAACACCATAGAACAAAAATAGGTCCTTTAGGTACACTACACATGCCATTTTCCAATTTCAAAATTATTAATAAAATTTTAAAATTACTAACAATTATTTTCTGTTGCCTTATGCTCCTGATTCATTTTAAATTGGGTTGTCAACGAATTAAATATATATGGACATATGTCAAATGAGGAAAATCCAACCATATATATCTATAAATATATACTCTTATGTCTTCCTTATTAAAACACTGACCGACAGAACATCTGGAGACTTATTTAAAATGGAATCAAATTGTCGCAAATTTAAATTGTTTTTTTTTGTACGCTGTCTGAATTTTTTACTTCTGAGTATGTTATTTATGTATACGTCCATATCTATGTATATTTTTATATATGACGTCATTCAAAGAACAGATGTTGATAAAGTCTTCTTAAGAATTTGCATATTGGTTTGATTGCTTTTGTTCAATATAAACCATCAACTATTGTTTTCATGTGGAAATAAAATCTACATCGGTGTTGCTTGTAGTTGCTTCCATATTTTTATTTCAAAAAACAGAAAAAAGCATATTATCAAAGTCTTACCATTTTAACTGTTAAAAATTTATATCTGTAAACAAATTTGAAAAAAACTAAAAGTAGTAATTTTGTGGTGCTACCTTTAATCAAGTTTCATTGAATGGTGAGATGCTACAATACTTTACTTAAACTTTAACATTTAAGATCGACATTTTCATATCTTCCTCCTTTGTTTGACACTGAAAGTTTTTGAACTGCCGATAACGCATATTACAAAAAAAATACATTTTTTAAAAACGAAAATGAAAATTTTCTTTTATTTCAATATTTTCAAGTAAATCAAACTTTGTTCTTGATATGGTAAAATTTTGGTCTAGAGGCGATTAAAGCTAAACTGTTTAAGCTGTAGGGTGATTTAAAATTTGATGTTTTTTTTTATATTGTACGGGCACTCAAGGGGGTATATAAGTTAAGTAATTATTATAAGGATATTCCCTTAAAATGATTACTTAACTTACGAATGTGAAAAATGTAAAAAAGCTGTCGAAAATTGAACTGATCGCTATTTAAATTTTAAGTTGAGTTTGAAAGCTTACATAAATACTTTGAAATGGATGGTTTATTTTTCTGAGAAACCTCATACCAGAAACGAGAGTGAAAATTCTGTTTACAGACTAAAACGGAAATATTATTTACACTTTTGACTAAGTTTTCTTTAAAATTTGTAACTTTTGTAGATTTTATAAAATTCAAAATTAAAAAACGAAGTAGGAAACGCCTTTATGCTCTTATAATAAATGAATGGTTTTAAAATAAAATGATCAAACTATTTTAAAATATACATTTTTATAAAGCAGTACCTTATTATTGCTTTAGTAAAAATAGAACAATGAAATCGAATTTTACGTATGCGTATGTAAATAGATTCTAATAAAATTAAGCCCTTTTAAACTTTCGATTAAATATCCCATATATTATATTTTAAATATTTAATTTGAAACATGAAGAAAAAAGCAATAAAATTTGTGTAGCAAATTACGTTTTTAATCTTAAAAGTCATTTTAAAAACTTTTATATCACATAAAATTGATTTATGTATAATTTTGATACCAAATGTTTGTTTTAATTATGTTCAAAGAAAATAATAAAAAAAAACTAAAAAATCAAAAAATTGCACCATGTTTGACCTACTTATAATTTAAAAACAAAATATAAAATAAAATATAAAACGACCATTAAAAAACTTATCTAAAAACACGCATCATCAGCTAATCACGATATTTAAGAATAAACAATTTTCTTTATACAAAACGCTTAAGGGACTTATCTAAATCATTTAACTATACATGTATACAAATATTGTGTACGTTTATAAAATGAAATAAAAGCTCCAAATGTTCTACCCCCAGAAGGACTATGACATTAAATCATCTTATCATCATAAATAACAATAATAAATTCATTTATCTTCTTTCTTAAGAAGAAATATAAATATGACATATCTTTGATTTTTCCATAATAGGCGGACAGATCTCAATTAAACCCTCTTCATTCCAGATGCTTTCGTCTAAAGTGTTAATCCATAAATCACATTCGTAATGCCCTGGATGGCCTGCCCCAGCCCTATCTCCCAGTTCTGTATTGGTCTGCCCATATAGAACACAGTGTGTCACCCTTTAATGTTATGATTTTTGTTTTGTTTTTATTTTTAGTTTCTGATTTTTGTTGTTTTTTTTTTATATTTGTTTGTCTAGAACATAATTTTTTTAACGTCTTGTCTGGGGGATGTTCTCATCTGACAGATAACAAAAAAAATTAATTTATGGTCGATCTTTTTCCGCGATTACTCTACTGATGGTCATATGAAGAATACGTCTTGGAAGGATTTATGACTTCGTATACCAGAAGCCAGAAGCGTATGTGCTGTGTATTATATGCTTTTTGGATGAATGAAATCTCTGGAACGTCTCGGAATGTGTATATTTTGTATAAATAATGCAGCATGATGCATTTTATCTGTACTCTGAAAGTCGTTTCATTTCTTTTTCTGATATTCAACACACAAACTTTTGTTTTGCGAGATATATTTGTTAAAGAAATTGGTTTGAAATATATGTTTATAGCAAATAATTAATCATTTTTGATTAAGTAATTAATAATAACTTCAACTTAGATAATGTTAAAAGTATGTTGAAATTTAAGACTCCCTACGCTTTAAATTAAACTATTGAATATGCCATTCCAATTTTACCAACAAGGCTAACTTTCTATCTTTGATTTCTATTTTAAAAAAGGTTAATTCCAAATAACAATTTGGAAAAAAATAAACCCACACTTATTACTTTTCGTTCGCTTCCATCTGTCGAGATTTTTGAAGTCCTATAAAATATTTATAACAACATTTTTTGTATGCTCTCAAGAAACTTGAGCCACAAAATATTTGAAGACTATTTTTTAACCGGATATTTCTACAAATGTAACTTTAAGGTAGAACAAATATTTTTTGTTCCGATAAAATAAGATTGATCAATATCTTGGTTGGTCGAAAACTAATTTTTACCAATCTTAAAAAAACCTTAGTCTTCTTTTTTAAGAAAATTATCTTACGTTAACACCAGAGTTTTGCATAGAATACAATTATTTTTAAGTCGATACCTTCATTTATTCTAGAGATATTTCAGTCGAAAATCATTTTTTACCAATTTTGTGCAGTAATGAATTTTTCTAAAAAATATAAATATTTGGGGTAAAATTTCCCTTTTTTCTGCACCATTATAGGAGCTATATTTCAAGTTTTGCATTCGTTCAAAATTTCGAACTCGACATTTTAATGAAACGTTATATATCTAACGATGTTTAGTGTTTTGGACTGCCCTGACATCTAAGACATCTAAAGTTTTTTTTCACGGCTACTGCCTCTTGCAAGGAATTGACAAATTTTCCAAGAATAATTCTTGCCAGTAAAAAATACAATTTTTTAAAAAATATTACGCAAAGTTGGTAAAAATCGAATTTTGACTCGAAAATCTTTTTAAAAACTTTATATTATGGCTTCCAAGTTATTCTATCTTATAAAAAATATTGTTTTCAACATTCGGTTAAGCTTTGAGAAAAATTGATGTTCGGTTTTCGATATATTTCTTAAACAGTTTCATTCATCCAATTTGTAAAAACTTTAGAAATGCTACTAAAATTGGTAAAAATTTGTTTTCGACTAAAAATCTATTTAAATAAACTAGATTTTCAAACTAAACTATTACTTTACATGATATTGTTGGTAATTTAATAATTTTTAATAATAATTCAACTGACAACTTGTTTAATCGAACACAAAAACCTACAAACTTTTAAGCAAGACAAATCGACAGACGGGATGGGAAGTTTTCAGTGTGGGTCGCATCCTAGCCTCTTTTTTAATATTGTTAAAGTGAAAAGACCACTTATTCAATTGAATGGAAATTCCAAACTAAATCTACTTGAAGTCAATTTCACTGATGGGTCATAATAAAAGGTGTCCCTAACCTTTTATCCTTTAAACTTTTGATCTAGGGAGCAGGTCTTAATCACTACACAAAATTCGTCGAGTATGCAACACACATACAAATGGACTTTTGCAGCCGATCATTTATTTTATCGTTTACACTTCTGTGTGTGATTTAACAAAAAGATTGAATAAATTCCATTTATTTTGACAGAAATAGTGTCAAATAAATATTGCTGCTGTTTACCGTCAATATTTAGACGATTTATGTGAATTCTTCTGATGCATGAACAGCAAATTAAAAACAAATTCAAAGTTTTTGACGTTCAGAATTATCATCTCAACTTTTTTTTTATCATTCAAAAACCAGTGTGATTACTCTGCTACTATTTAGGGCGTCTTAAGTAATGCAAAATGTTTCTTCAACTATCATTGTATCGAAATGTAACTTCATTGGTATATAAACCCTGTGAGAATTTAATTTCGTCTTCATAAAAAAACTAAGAATAAATGTTTATTTATAATTTTATGGACAATACCTGAATTAAAATCACTCCAACGTGGCCACTTGTTGCATACTCTCAGATATCAGATGACCTATTTTCTGAGTCACGTTTTGCAAAAAAAGAAAAAAAAAGAAGCTAAATTCCATTTGTTCAACAAGAAATGCGATCTCATAAATTCTTTTTTTTTCGTAACAGAAGAAGTCAGAAAATTTTGGTGATTGTAATCACAAAAGCATAAGCAACTTCTGTGCTTAAAATGGAAATTGAATCCAACTCCGAGGGCATACATGATCCGCATTTAATGATCCTCAACAATGTGTTTGCGTCTCGTTGTGCGTCTTCGCCTTTAATGGTCTTTCATTTTGTTGTGTTGAAACAAAATGATTAAATGGTGAGACTTTATGTACATAAATAACATTAACCCGGTTAATAAGTTCCATGACGTTGATGCAAGAGGAATATCAAGGTTTTATCATTTTGTTGCACATCCAGACAAAACAAAATAATTCCCAAAACAAAAAAGTATTTAAAATTCTTGTTTCAATATTTTAAACTTCGTCCCTTTTTGTTATTTTTGTGTACACAAATGAGACGAATTTAATTCAACTACAACAACAACAATAACAATTTCATCAAAATGACGTAAGAGGCTCTGTCCTGGTGCTTTGTTGGAACAACATTCCAAACGTCATAAAACAATCAAAAAATATGTTTCCATGCTTCGAAACATAAAACAAAAAAAAACATAAAAAAGAAGGAAATACATTGTTATTTAGAATAAAATAGGGTGTTTCATTTGGTGAACTGTGTTTTTATGTGGGCTAAAATTGTATTTTTAGTTTTCTCTCGTCGTGAATGTGTCCAATTGCGCTATCAAAGTTTATTGCATTCTTTTTTGGAAGGAAATATTTATCTAATTGCATGAAGCATGAGACTGTTGGTGTAGAAAGTGTGGTGTGGTTTTAAGTTCTTTTTTTTCGTAAAGGTATTCAAATATTCCTGAAAACTTAAAGCTTGGAATTTTTGTTTGAAAGGAAAATTAAAGTGTTCCTATTTTTTGCTTCCATTTTTTTAGTCGTGGGGATGTTAATTAAACAATGTTTCGTTTATTGCTGGTATGAGCAGTTTATTTAAGGACTTTGAGATCGATTTTCTTTATAGTATTTGGAAAAACGAAATACAAAAATTGATATTAGAAGCCTAATATTCGCTAATGTTTAAAGCCTGTTTTTAGATAGTTATGCCACCAAAGCATTTCAATAGTGCAAACGATTGCTTCAAGAAAGGTAAATTGTATTAAACTGCAGGTCGGCTATATCAAAAAGAAAGATACTCGTCAAATATCTTTTGAATACGATCTTACTGCCCAAACGAAAAAACTAAATAAGATATAATCAGCAAAAAAAAACCATGAATTGCACTGCCCTGGTTTTGTATTGATGTCAAAAGTCAGAATCATCATAATCCATCAAAAGTTTTATATAGGTAAACGTTGAATGCACCTTCGAGTTTATTTAAAAAGAGATATATATTTTTTTCATGAATTTTGCTTTACTTTCTGAGTCCGTTAATGGGTTTAATTTTTGAAAGGCTTAAAGAATTAAGATAATCTACCTTTTGAAGAGATTATATTATGAATGGAATTTTTGTTTGCATTTTTTTTTACTCGCGATTTATTTTTTTGTTTTTGAATTCTGTTAAGAGAAATTTCTTCACATTGTTGGTTTGAACAAACAAAAAATATAAACTTAAATGTCAAATAAATCTGCCATTATGTCAATCAAGTTTTGCATATTATTGCATTTAACTGCAACTCTAAAGATTAATGTTAAGTGATATTCAAATTCATTATGTAGTACGTGGTTTGCTTACGATATTTTTAGGGGATCAAAATAAATGTAAATAAGTGGAGTTCTGAAGCTTTTAAAGTAGGTATAAATGTATTGTTAGTGCCAAAGTTTTTTTCTTTGAGTTATGTTGAGATCTCTATAAAGACAGATAATATTGTAATTTATTTAACCTGAATTCATTGATCGACGTGATTTTTTTTTTGATTAAGACATTTATGTTTAAAATTATCATTGTTGAAGTGGGCTATTTATAATGAATATAAAAATGTTAAGAAAATGTTATTATTAAAAAAAAAACAGTCTGGGATGCGACCCACACTGATAACTTAATATACCGTAAAATTGGTTGGAAGCCATAATCTCAAATTTTGAAAAGATATTGGACTCAAAAATCAATTTTACCAACTTTCAGAAATGTTTTTTTTTTTCGTTTTTTTTTGTGAAAAAGTGTTATTTTTCTTTGAACAAAATTATTTTGGAAATTTTTATTTATAAAAAACGTTAGTCGATTTTTTCCAAAAATATATTTGTTTGGTATCACGTCACAATAAGTAATATACAATTTAAGCTTCCCGAACGAACGTATAAGCGCACGCACAGACATTTCATTATAATTCATTCTACAAATCTGACCGATTACAATAACTTTCTATGACAAGTTAACAATACATTTAATGTTTTTAACAATCTTTGTTTTCAAAATTTACCCAACTCACAAGGGATTTTTATTTCTTCTTTGCAATTATACTGTATTTCCTTCAACATATAGAAACTACATCTATACATTTATAGCAAATATTGCATTGGTCAACAATTTCGAATTCGAGATTTTAATCAAACATGAAATAAGGAGTCGAAAAAAGTGGTTCCAGCGATTCCACATGTCCGTCTGCCTGTCCTCTGTGCTACAGCCTAAAGCTTTAAGTCATTTAGTTTTAAACTTCGAATTTTGCGTTCAGTCTTTATTTTATATTTTTTTTTAGACCAACGACAACAATAATCCTCTTACATGCTTTTTGGTAAAAATCGAAAATTATATTCCTCTAAAAAACTGCGCTATGATTTTTATTAAATCGTTTACTAGTTAATCTATTTAAATTATTTCGAAGCAAACTCTTGTGTTGACTAAATAATGTTTGAAGATTATAATGGATTTTTTTCACAAAAACAAGTCTATCATTTTCAAAAAAATTTAAATGTAAAAATAAGCAATAATAAATTCATACCAAAAATAAAAAAAAACAGTGAAATCATCAGGCCAAATTTCAAGATTGTCATTAATGCAAAGAATCATTGCATGCACTCAATACTTTCATACTCAACACATTTTTAAAGTGCAATCAAAAAAATTGTAAAAAGTTGGTCTTATTTCACTCGGCCTTCTTGAATTTATTACGAAAAACAACTCAAAAATAGCGATTTAAAAATACAATATGAATTAAATGCTTTTGGATTTTTTTTAAATCACATTTTTGTTTCTTTCTATAATACCAACCTAAAGTCACTGAATGATAAAATCCCTAAGTGTGAGGGAATAACCTTTTGAATTGAGTAATACATATGCCGTATATGCTTGTTATTAGCCAAATTTTTTCAAGAAAAGAAAAATATTAAAAGCTTCCAACGATTATCAAGAAAATATGAATTAAATGAAGCACATAGCATTATATTTTAGAAAGATATGCCTACTCCTTAATTTATACTTCTTTAACCTACGTATTCTTCTTTAACCACAAAAATATAGGTATTTGCCAAGCAAGCAAAAATGCTATGAAAATATAAAACGCAACAATGTATAAAAAAAAGAATATTTTTATATCAAAATGATTATAATTTCTATGAATGTGTTTAAAAGACAGCAGGAGGCACATTCAAATCCAACCAACAATTCAAGAAGGTATAAACTCATACTAGATATCCTTCTGGATAACCTATCAGCTTATGTATACAAAAGTACATATATGTATAGAAACAATTTTATAGCTTTTTCACTGTCTCATAATCGTCGACTCGTCGTCGTCGTCTCAGTCGCTGGTTGGCTGTGAAGGACGTGATTTATACCATATGAATACACAAATACCTATGTTAAAAAAAGAATCCTTTAAGTTCATGAATTTAAGTATTTTTACATACATACATATAGGCACGAATAGGTTTATGTATAATTTTTGTTTTTGAATTTTTATTCAAATCTTTCTGTTAAAATTTTCTGCCGTATTTCATTGAGATTTGCACTTTGTCTGTCTGAACGTATAATTATGTGCGCGATAAAAAGAAAAAAGTATATATAGCCACGTATATATGAAAAAGGATAATATAATGTTGTGTGAAGAATGAAAATACCACAACTTATTATCCTGCCATAAAACCATTTAAAATATAAATCTTTTATAATTCCACCTCACTCTTTGGTATATTGTGTCTAGAGATGTTAAACGTTATGCTTTGTCGACGTCGTCGTTGTTTCTTGGCGGTGAAGGCAGTGGCATAGAGCGGCGTTGGCGTGGTGGAGGACATTGTGTTTTGTTGTAGAACAAGGTTATTCTTTATGTAATACTTCTTATGAATTTATAGAAAATATAAAATAAAAATTATTGGAGAAATTGCTCATTTTTTAAAGATTTCCATTTAGAGGCGTTTCACAAAATTTATCACATTAATATTGATGAGGTAAAGGTCCTAAGATAGCAAACAAGACATTACTTAAATTTGTATTAACTAGACAAATTATTATTATAATTTATTAAAAATTTAATTTTAAAATGCCTTTTATCCAAAAATGTAAGCTTTTAGGTTTTATTAAGTATACGAATTTTTTCTCGATATTTTGGATTCCGTTTCCACCCGAAAACACTTAAATTGTATAATATTTTCATAGGAATTTCAATAATACAATTTTGTGGTATACTTAAAGAGTTTGTTTTATTTTCTTATGATTAAAATTATGAAGAAAATTGAAGTGTGGAAAGCAAGCGTTGTATTAAACTTTGCATGAGAATTTTGTAGAAATGCATCATACTTTTTTACCACCCAAAACATTGCGTTTCTCTCTATTAAGTCTGTATAACAATGTAAACTTCTGAACAAAGAGAATTCATTTCTGTGAAAATAATAAGCTAAATATATAACAAAATACGTTAAGGTTTCCTATGAAAACGTAAAAAAGAAAGAATTTATTTTAATAAGACAATGATTCAAGTTTTGAAAACTAAGGAAAAGATAGCACGCAAATGCAAATGAAGGGGCTTCGGTGTGCTCTGGGATAAGATGAAAGTTAAGAATATAAACTATTGATCTAGTCCTTGTTTGAGTAAGGTAAATTTGTAGAGCCAGTAAATTTTCTAAGACATTGAACATTTTCCGAAAACAAACAAAATCTAAAAAGTAACGAAATTGTGTTTTTAAAATAAACTTATGTTGTTGCGTTCCACTTACTAATTAAAAAATAATTTAAAAGAAACATTAGACAGGATACAAATATATATTTATCTAAAAGTATATGTACTTACTTAATGTTGTATGAACTTTTTTATATAAAATAATCGTGGTGTACTTCGGCGTATACTTACTTTTTTGAGTTACATTTATTTTATCGTTTTATCAAATTCTAAGTATTTAACTGATTTGTATTGAACTTTTTTAAATTTATATTCTAATTGCATATCATAAAATTTGAAACCTCAATTGTCAAGAGTCTTAATTTTCGTAATCTTAATTATGTTTTTGTAATGTTTATTTAAATGTTCAAGTGATTAACTCAAAAAGATCTTATAATTGTCATTGATAATATTATGTATCTAAATATTAGTTTTAAGTTCATTATATTACGACTCCACTGTTTTGATCTAAATTTTTACGGCATGGCGAAAAATGAACTCACACCTAAATTGTACACAAAATAATATAGAACAACGTATTCAAAAAAACTCTTTATTTTTTGCTAAACATTTGTTCACTTTTTAAAATTAAGGGTTAACTTTTTGAATGACCATAATGTATTGTTGTGAATAATTGGTTTAGTTTTGTATTTCATGTATTGCTGAAAACTTGAAATAATAGATACAGAATTTGCTTTTCATTCTTAATCAAAAACGCTTTGTCTTTCTTCTTTTTAAGTTGTGAGACAGACAGTTTTTAAGGAATCTAATTATGTTCTCAGAGTTTTGATAGTAAAAATGAGAAATTTGTGTCAAATTTTGTTTATGTTTCTGAGGATAGTGAATGTATGTAATTCCCTGGAATCTTAAAAAAATAATATTTGTCCAAGTAATAAAATATACCCAGATATTATTCTAAATAATTTAAGCTAAAAATATAAGCTTACAAGTTCTAAGTGGGTCACTATCAGGGTAAGCCCCAACCAGTTTCAAAATAATTGTTGACAACATTGCTAGGTCTTATTTAATAATTTTCTTTTTACTATTAATTTAAAATAATTTAACTTCTACAAAATTACACAGAACGTAAAAAGTCAATATTCTGCCAACGACATGGCGATAGTCACTAGGATCATTTTTGGTTGTCAATTTTGGATGCGACATTTATTTCGGCAGTCAATAAGCTGACTTTTATTGAAAGTTATAAAAATTCCGGTAGTCAATACGACAATCGCGGTATCGAATATGACATCTGGGGAAGTCAATAACAGACAGAGATTTTTTTGAAAACTGAAACCTAATTTGACTACCTCATAGTCAATATAACATTTTAAATAGTCAATTTTCAATATGACGACCAAATTTTTGTTGCGCTATTGACTACTTTTGGTGTTGTGTTGATTACCCGAAATTGAGAATCGAAAAAAATATTCTACTGAAAATCAGGTAATTAAAATTGGTAGTCAATTTAAAAATTTGGCCAAATTTCAAATTCTGTGTTTTGATACATTTTATATCGCTTCAACTCTCATCATTATAATGTATCTGTAATTCTATACAAGAATGTTTAAAAAATACAATTAGAAATAACTTCTTCAAAAAAATAAAAAAAAAAAAACATTTCTAAAGTTCACTACTTGATACCAACTCAACTAAAAAAGTTTACTTTTTTTTCAATGAGCATTATGAAATAAGATTAAATTTTTTGCCTTCCGCCTTCTTAAAACATTTTCCGGTTATTTTTAATCAAATGACTTAACAATAAAAAATATTTCCATAAATCTAAAAATAAGTAACTTTAATTGTTCTCAAAGCTTTCTGGACTTTATTTTAAAATACTTCCATTCGCTCATATTGAAACATCATTTTAAATTTGTGCAATAAATTTTAATTAAATTATAAATGAAACATTTTCTTTGACATTCGACTGAAAGAACTATGTCATGATCTTGTCTAAAGATCAACAAATCATTAAGTTTTCTTTTTTTTTAATTTTATTTTTGATAAATAGCCGCCTTCAACTTTAAAAACCTATTTTATTTATAGTTTTCTTATGATGTACTATAAATCAACAAAGATGTTCTGTTTTTTCGTATTATTGTTGTATATGCTTGAAGATTAGATAAGACACTTAAGAGATAATCTTCTTGTTTACAATGTTTAACATGTTTTTCAGGAAATAAAAAAAAATATATGTCAAGCAATCAAAAGTAAAACGTGATCCTATTTTTGTGCATAAGTTTATTGTTAAACGTGTAGGTAAATTATTTGTTCTAATTTGAAAATTTATGAAAAATTAAAATGATTATAGCTCCATTGAATTTAATTTTTATTGATATGGGAATAACAGGCTTTATATCTGAAAAAAAAAACAATTTCTACTATCAACAATATGTTTTTATTAAATTCATTTTTAAATGCATTGTTTAACCTTTATCGCTTTCTCTTTCTTTACAGGTAAGCTGAACCTTTTGTCTGCTAATTTGTATTTTGTAAGTAAGAAATATACAAAAAGTTTTCAGTAATTTAAAGAAGATTAATACTCAGATCTTATAAACGAATTTAAAATAAACAAAAGTTTGCATTGAAACAAAGTTGATTTCATAAAACAATTATTTTTAACTTAACATATGTAGGAAGTTATCGTAATCGGTCCTATTTGTCGAATTGAAAATTTTGAGTGACGTTTCGGGGTCCCTAAAGTCGAAAAAAAAATGTTTTAGAGAGATTTCTCTGCGTGCGTGTGTACATGTACATACGTCCGTACCTTCCCGTTTTTTTCGTCATCCATAGCTCAAGAACCAAAAGAAAAAGCGACAATAAACACGACAATTTACTTACCTTTCAAGCAAGATAATCCGACAGACGGGATGGGAAATTATCAGTGTGGGTCACATCACAGCCTCTTTTTAATTTTGGTTAAGGAATGGGTACGAAATTAAAATTGCATATATTTTACAGTTTTGTAAAATTGGAACACCAAACTTCCTTACAAATATTTTATAACAGTTTTTATTTATGTATTTCTTAATACATATCATTTGAAGTTAACCTTCATTGCGTTTGTTTTAAAATTATGTAATTATTCATTTACTTTGTTTCATATTTTCTTGAGAAATCTATACTTTTTTCCTGGTTTGATTTGATTTGATATTTTGGAAATTGGATTTTTTCAATGAATTGAATTAACCTTTAATGTAAAATTAGAAAAAAATATGTGTTATTTTTTCTAAAAGTGATACAAAATCTGAAATGACATACATAACATAAGAAATCAGTAGTGAAATGAGCTGTTCTCAAGATACTAGTTTGATTTTCAAAATCGTGACTGAATTATAATATTGTGTATACTTTTTTATACTCAAAAATACATACATCCACCTGCCAGATTTTATCATAAAAAAACTATATAAGTCTGCCACCTGCATGGCTCATAAGCTCTAAAAACAAGTTCTACGAAGCTACTCATGCATTTTATTTTATATTTCGTCAAATCTTTTTTTTATACATGAAAGTATAAAAAGTTATATAAAAAAATTACCTTCAAAAAATCCAACCCCTTTCAAATGTGGCCAAGAGCGTTGAAAGGTGACGTTAGATCTTAAAAGACGAATCATCTATCCTATTTTATCATCTTTTGAATTCTAAAGAATTGTATACTCTCTAACTCTGGCTCTGGCTCTGACTCTGGCATGCATGAAGGATGATATACCAAAGCATAAGTTCATCTGAAATTCAAACTTTTTTTTTGAATAGACATATGTTATATACATATTACAAACACATATGTACTCGAAGATATATAAAATAATTTTTTTACAACCTATATACGTTTAGATATTATATGGATATTACTGCTTGAATGAGCTAAGGTAAATAAAATATAATCGATGCGACAGGAAATCGATTTCAAAGGGTGGTATGGAGAGAAAAAAGTATTTCATCTTAAAAATATATCTTTTTCTTTTCTTGAAAACTATGTATACAAGTCTGTATAGAAGGATAAAGTTTTGAAAAGCATATACTTAAAAGGAGGAGCCTTGCATGTGTGATATGGTGGTGTTATATGTGATGATTGTGACAGTAATGATATTGAAAGATAGAATCACATATATTTTTTTTTGTAAACTTTAACAAATCTATAATGGATATTTTATTCGTCTTACATCTTCTTGGCTATAAGTAAAATAAAATAAAACTGAGAATAATAAGAAATCTCTTTCCTGTAAAATCGATTGACAAACATGTCTGAAAAGTCTTCTAACTTACAATTTTTAATAAAGTTATTTCAAAACTGCTATTTTACCGCCCTTCTTCTATATTCTATGGTGGTCAACAATCTACCCATCAATCCCACCCCCACCCTTGATACATCACATACATACTAATGAAACGTAACCTTCACCATATTCCCTGAATCATATTATTTACTCTGATATCCTTATGTTGTATTTCAAGCGAGAAGGGGAATGAGTAAGCAAAAAAATATTATATTGGATTTCTGGAATTTCAGGTAGAGGTGTAGTAGGTTAGGTTGGTGTGAGGTGGCTAGGTGGTAAGGTATCTGAAGTATAGAAAAGTTCACTTCATCGTCATCATCCGCAACCATTTTACTGCCGCACCACCACAAATCGCTGTGACTTTTATTTTTTTTTTGTTGCGCTGCCTCGATACACCAACAACAACAAAAAAATGAAATGATTTATACAGCGAATGTTTATGACATTTTAAGTTAATTGAATTTCGTTGAAACGACCAAACACTAGAGAGCACGTACTACATGCCACAGAAGTGTGGTGTTCCCATGACACTTGCTTGTTGTACCAGAAGATAATAATATCTACCTCAGGACTTTATTTAATTCTTTCTATATATGTACATGAAGATAGATATAGGGAATGTATGTAGGGGGGTATAGGTGTACGTATTGAATTTCATTCACAACACGAACACCCTCTCTCGGTAATTAGATTAAAAAATCCATCCACTTCTATTGTATCATGATGGTCATCCGAAGTCAAACGTGACATCTTTTTCGTATAGTACCTACCGACCCTTAAAAAGAAAAATGTGTGCTTTTTGTTGTTGTTGTTGATTTATTTTATTCCAATTGTGTTGTATTTATCGTATTTTCTAAATTCGGCATCCAGAAGGAAGTTATTATTGTAGAATTTGTTATCGGTAATGTTCCTTTAGGAATAAAAGGGAAACAATTTTAAGTTACTTAGAAATAGGGAAAGGAAAACCAGAATCCGTAGCTCAGTACGAAGATGGATACTGGATACCTTTTTCTTGGATTTTTTAATTTTTTTTTTAATTTAAAGTTTAGCCCAGGGTGGGTTGTTGATGAAATTTTGTTTTTTGTAAGCACTCATCTCTACGAGTATATCTTAGAGTATCCTCTGACCCAAATATTGTATATTAACTAAAGAAATTTGATTTTCGTATTTTATAATTAAAGATTGGACATTCGATATATTTTATTTTAAGGATTCGAATAGATTGCAGGATTATGTTTTCAACAAGTAGGTATACTGAAATGGGGTATTATTGGGCTTAGGTATATTAAGTTAGTATTTTCCTACTTTACTTTTGAACAGATTGGGTATCCTCTTGATATCAAAATTCAGCAGGTTTTTTATAGGATGTGTAAGCTTTATAATGTTGCTAAAATATGAATTTTTTTAATTTAAAATTTGACCTCTGGCCTTTGAATACAAAGAGTATATATTTCTAATCAAATCATTATATGAGAAAATCTAATTTTTACATTGGCTGTTGGGAAAACAGATTTTTTTTTTTACTGTAACTATGCCAACAATAGGAAACCTAGTCACTCATAGTTTTGCAGCTCGGGTTGAAATTAGATCAATTTTTAATTTTAGTTTATGTGGAATATTACAAAACTTGATCTCTTATCTGTAGGCAAAATTTTCTACAGCTGAAAAATAAATTGGTTCCAAAATTAGCCTCATGAAATATGAAGTCGTAGTAGAAAGCTCTATTTTCAAGTTGTTGTAAGTATAATTATAATTGTTGGAGGCTGTTAGACATTTTGTAGAAGAGAACAAAATTCCTAGGTTGTAATAATATTTATATTGAAGCCAAGATAAAATAAAATAGAGTAGGATATGAATTACAATGCTTACTTTTTTATTCGTGAAAGTGAATACTTTTATTTAATTTTTTTTTAGAAAGCTACACTTTTATTTAAAGACCTTCAAAAATAGGTTTAAACTATTTCTTTGGAGATATTCGAAAACGTTAAAAACTGTAAGTACAACAATTAAAAAGAGAAGCAACGTGTTGCAAAATACTTTTCGATAATAAAATTAATGAAATCAAAACGAACCTTTCAAAAATTACTTTACTTATTGGCAACATTTCATCGCTGGAATTTGAAATATGTTAAATTTTAAATGGAAACTTAAAATTGTCTAATTTTTGGCATACAATTTTAATTTATCAAAACTGTCATCAATGATAAGGTTTAGTATAAATTACATTTTGAATTTAATTTCAAATTTATAAAACATGCGTTTAAACAATGAATTGCCACGTATTTCAAAAATGACACCCGAAAGTACTTTGATAGAAACTTTTACATTGCTTAAAAGCCGACGAAACATTTTATGTATTTCGTTGTTTCAAACAATTCCATATTAATATTTTAACTTCTAGGATTGCCTATGAATCAAAATATGCTTGAGTTAATTTTCAGTAGAGTTTTTCTTCAGCAGCACATCACGAAAATTTTAAGTTCCATCAGAAATTATCTTTTGTGTAATGTTAAATAATTTTAATTGTCAAGATTGCAAACATTTTTTTTTAACTAATGCATTAATCTCAAATCTTGTGTTACTTTTGTTACTTTGTTTCAAAAAAAATGTCCATCTTTTTAAGGCTCAAGTATGTAATTTTTCATTTTTATTTTTTTGTTCATGTTATCGTGTATCTCTGGTGATGTTAAAATACCTATCAGGTATTGGAAAAAATAGCTTTGATGGTAGTTCCTGACTATTAACTTCCCTTAAGAAGTTATTGTAATGGGTCCGATTTGTCAAATTGAAAATATTGACATTTCTCCACGTTTCAAGGTCATTAAAACCGAAATAAAAGATTTTTAGAAAAATGTCTGTGCGCGCGTGAGTACGTATGTTCATACTTCCATACGTCAGTACTACTGTACATCCGTAGGTTCGCGACGTTTTATTCGTCGTCCATAGCTCAAAAACAAGCAGATAAATCGACTTCAAATAAATTTTTATATACAGATAATAATTCAGAAAGATGCAGAAAGGGCTCCCAAGAAAATTGCGCGGGTGTTTTTTTTACTGTAGCAGGTAAAAAAAAGGTGACAATTTTGGTTAACCATAAATATCTCACGAACCAATGACGCTAGAGACTTGAATTAAATTTTATATTATATATTGTAACGTGATTCCAAACAAGTATATTTTTTGAAAAAATTCCAATTAACGGTTTTTTTTTATAAATCAGAAAAAAACTAAACAAAAATATTATTTACCTTGAAAAAAGTAAGACCAAATAACGATTTTATCTCTAAAACAATTTTGTGCAACGAAAAATAATGTTTTTAATATCTGGTAAAATTTTTTAGAAAAATCGAATTGACAGTTTTCTTATAAAAAATAAAACCTATAAAAAACATCATTCAAAGTTAGTAAAAAATTGATTTTTGACTTTAATATCGTGGCGAAAATTTAAGATTATGACTTAAAACTTATTTTATTTTATAAAAAATATTGTTTTCAACATTCGGTAAAATTTTGAGAATAATCGAATTCAATTTTTTTTTACAAAAAATAAAAACCTAAGATAAATATTAATAGAAGTTGGTGAAAATTAAACTTAAACTTAAGCTAATTTTATATTTTAATAAATATTGTTTTCAGTCATTTTTTTTCTCGTTAACAAGAAAATAATTTCGAAATCAAACTATGCGAGATATTACTGGTAGTTTTTAATTTTTTAACTATAATTCAACTAAGAACTTTTTTAACAAAACACGGAAACCTGCAAACTTTTAAGCAAGAAAAATCGACAGACAGTTAGTTTGGAAGTTATCAGTGTGGGTCACATCCCAGCTTCTTTTTTTAATTTATATTAAAGATGAATCGAGTTATATTTTAGACAAAATTATAAAGTTTTCATTGCACTCAATTCGAAGTATTGACTTCATTAGAAAAGACAATGATATCTTAATCCTAAAAATTTCTCAAATTTCTATCAAATCCCTGGAAAGGTGCACAAAGTGAAAACTTACACTATAGTTTTCATTTAAAAACTGTAGGTCTAAAACGTAGACTTTAGAGCGAGAATCTTGAACAAAATCAACATTAAGCTAATAGTTTAATTTGGTTCGAAAACATAAATACAGAAATCTCTTGTCTGCGTATCTCCAAAAATAGTATCAAACAAATTAGTAACAATGTAAGACATTTTTGTTCATCTAAGAACCATGCTGTACCTATTCTTATTTCTATCTCCAGTCTTAAAATGTATTATGTTATCAGACTTAATTGAAATAAGTGACAAATTTTTTGTCAACTGTCACTGTTTATATTGTATACCTATCTACACTGCGCCCCACGTAGTCGCGTCTTCGACGAACGTCCCGATTCGTGTTTGCAATAATTAAGAAACAACACAACAAGTATCTTTAATTATTGTTTCAAAAAGACAAAGGATGTGCGTTGGCACTAGAAATCTGTCAAAGACTTCATTAAAGAACCCCAGAATATAAAATATTCCAGCTTTCAGAGTTCAGAGACAATTTCTTCTTTTTGAAAATGAGTTAAATTCTATCTCTCGTCTTTCCATCCCTCTGAGCTATTGAGGTAGCTTAGAAGTGGAAGTTTATTTGCATAGCTGCGTCACAGTGCGTGATGTTTGTTTAACGAATACTCAATACCAAGAACAACTAACCAACCTCCGAAACAACGAACCAACAATATTATTCTTCTAGGAATGCGGAATGCGTGCAGCGCGCGTTATGGCTGGTGTCAATAATATTCAATTGGTGGCAATTTAAGGGCTGAAAGGTTGAGTTCTGAGTTTCAGTACAGATTCAAATAGATGCGTGGGTTATGATGGCTGTGATGGTTATGGTGAGAGGGTGTTTCTGTTTCTGTTTATGTTTCCTTTTATTTTTGCGTTCGTTTTCATTGTGTAGGAGTCGCACAGCGTTTTCATTGTTTTGTTTATATTATTCGTTTGATTGTCTACCAAATACGGAAGGTGGTACTACTCGTATAATACTACTATAGGGTAATCATAGGTCTGAGGTGGGTAGTTGGGTGATACTGTACTATGTATACGTTCGGTAATATAAGCTTGTTCCTTGTTGTCGCTAAAGCAAAAAGGGTTCATTTATAGTGTGCAGTTATTTAGAAATTCATAAGCACGAAGATGTTGATGGTAAAGCTGCTTGTCAGAGAGGAAACCACTCGGAATGAAGCTGTGCATAGGCAGCCAGAAGCAGAAGCAGCAGTAGCACTGGAATGGCATACAATATACCACCCTACCACCTCCACTACTTCCAACACCACTACAGCCGCCGCGCCGCCGCCATCAGAAGCGCTCCATGAAGACTCTACGTGACAATGTTTTGTTTAAGAAAACATTTCCTGTTTGCTTTAGAGTGTCCTCGGGTTGTTTAAGAGTAAATATTTGCCGTTGCCATAAAATATCGTGACTATCATGTAGAATATGAACGCGGTGTTGTTTAAGGGGTGTAAAGAGGATGTTATATGTATAAAAGTATGTACATAGAATATAATGTATATAGTGGTGTATATAGACGAAAAACGATATAGTTAAACTTCAAAGGTTGCAAACAGAATAACTAGATACCTGAAATCCTGAATAGCCTTATATAAAGCTATATAGAGATACCTCTATAACAGGTACCTATTAAGAGTGCGAGTTTCTATTTGAGAGGTTGATTATGAGCAATTTGTTTTATAAAATATCTATGCAGAAGGTGCTAATTGGGAAATAGTTAAATTGTTTTCGTTTTGTTGTAGTTTTAATTTACAAACAAAATAATGCAAACAATAAGTTAAAGAGGGGTATTTTAAGCAAGTCCTTATTTTTCTTTTAGTTATAAAAACCTTTAACTATTTAATACTTGATTCTTTACCAAAGGTCATTGCAAAATAAAACAAGAAATACAAAATAATTATTCTCCTCATGAAGATTACATAGGTATTTAGAGTTTTCTAGTAAAAGGATTAATTTTGAATAGCCAGCTGTGTGTAAAACACCCACCTTTGAAGCTGTCATATTTTGATATTTTAAAAGTTAAATCTAAGTGAACGTAATACAACTGTAAAAATTCAGTTCAAAATTGTGAACATTTTGCGATCACAGTTTTGGAAGAAAAGTGTTCTGACCGTTTTATTTCCCCAAGAAGTGACCACAAGGAACCACCGAGACGTTGTCGTTTAGTCTTTTTTGCTACTACCTATGTTTTTATACTAAGAATAACCTATTATTATAGATAGTTTATTATTACTTTATTTATTAATACCAAATATGTATTTTTGTATTTAATGCTATTATTATACGTCCCAAATATTTTCGTATATCTAACAAAAAAATAAGTCTGTGTTGAGTAATATTTTTTTAAGCTTAAAAACTATCTACAGTATAGCAGATATAAATACAATACAAAAATAAAAACTGGTTCACTTTTAATAAACTTCCTCTGCCTTTTATCCATTAATAGTACAAAAAACGAAACAATATCACAAAAGCTTGGACATAGAAATGTTGTTGAAAAATAGGTTTGAAAAGGTGCCATCAAAAATGTACTACAGCATACCAAACCGAAACAACAAATAAAGTCCTTTCAGGTGTCGTATGAATGAGTTTTCATGATTGACAATCATAAAAGTTGATAGTTTCCCTCGATTGATTGCTGTGATAACTCAAAATTTATAATTCTATGTTTTCTGTGCATTCTATTTTTGTTTTTAATCTCAACTTTTGAAAGGATAAGAACTTAAATTTTATTGATTTGACTAAAACTTATTATTTTTGTAGTCAATTGTTCTAGAATAAAGCTTTTGAAATTTTAAACTTTTTCAGTTTTTCTATGTTTTTCTTATTGTTTTGAAAATAAATTTAACGAAAATCAACGATTAATTATTTCTGCATGCAGGTTTTCAAGACAGTTTCTATTTGTTCGTTCCATGTTTTCTATATTTCCAAGGTAGTGGTCATATTCTAATTTTTAAAAATCATTGCACACAAATTCTTACCGTTTTATTATTAGTCGGTATAAATTGTTTACAATAATAACATGTTTATCTTGCAGCATTTTCTATGTTTTTTGTATTAACAATTTAAAAAAAAAACGTTTCTATGTTGTTTTATTAGCTTCCTTAACAAAAACTAGTCACAAACTTTTTATTTTGAAAATTGTATATTTTATTAATTTGGTATTAATTTATTTGAAAAATGTTGATTACGTCTTCACATATTTTTCCCTTGCTCTTAAATAAAGCTGGATAATAAATAGCAAGCATTCACAAAAAAAAACACATTTCGAAAAACCTTTTTATTAAAATAACAGGGAATAATTCACCTGACAACTTTTCGGTTGATGTAACTTGGCTTTAAAAACTATAAATGATTAAGTGTATAGTTTTCTTGTTTAACACAAACAAAAATTAAAATCATTATGGAAATAAAAGGTTTAAAAATGTACGAAACATAAGAATAATTAGTTTTCTTGGTAGACACATAGATTTTTGTTTGTTAGGTAAAGCAAAACATTTATCGGCTATCTGTGATTTATCCATTATGTTCCGAGTTCTAAATAATTTGTGTGGTTTAATTAAAACGGTTGTTTGTTTTTCCTTATTTTGAGTGTTTGCAAATAGCTTTTTTTTTAACGAATCCAATAACTATCCCATAGATTTGAAACTTACAAAAAAAAACATAAGGACGAAGGACGAACATTAAATTTAAAAACTCAAAAACAGATGTTTTTGCATTCGTTAATTTGAGTGGTCTTTGTTAGTATCACACGTCAGCTATGGTGGCGGCCAGCAGTGGATTTTTATTTAAAAAAAAATCCTCTAGTCCATCTGCTTCTGATGCAGCTCCAAGAGTAGGTATAGTTATCTACCTATACCTATAGCTACCTGCCAACAACCCAACAACCTACATCATCACTACATAGCACCTGCACCACTACCACACCACACACCCAGAACACAGCACGAGCCAAAAGCTTGTTGTATCATATCCTTTGCAGCCTTTGCTATTTTATTTTCCTTTTGCTCATTTCGAGTTTGTGGTTTTTGTTCTGAAAGGTTCTCGCGCGCTACCTTTTGAGTGGTCTTTTGGTTGATTTTTTTTTGTTCAGGGTTGAAAAGTAAATTGCTTCATGTGGTTTGGTCATTTAATTTTGTATACCTAACTACCTATGACTATAGTATTTTAGTGTTCTAGGAAATGATATCTACCCTATTCAAACACTTGTTTTGCTATAAAATATAAAATATATATACATATATATATATATAATAATATCCTTGCAGATGAATTGGGCCATGTGATTGGATTTTAAGAGGTGATAAGTTTTGGGTTTTCAATCTTACTTAGGTAGGTTCCAATATAATAGGGCTTTTATGTTTCATTTAACAAAATGTTCAATTCAAGAGCTTAAGATGCTTTTAGGTTCCTTGTCTAGGATATCTTTTTTATGTCAAAACAAAAACACCTCTTTCTACCTCCCTAAATCAAATAAATAAAGTACAAAAGACAAAAGAACTCACCCAGATATAGGTAAACATTATCAGCTATACTTAATATTATTATCTTCAATAAAGGATCTATCAGCCTTTTGTTGTCTGAGACTTTCGATTAAAGTATTATTGGCATATAAAAACAAAATATAATATTAACCTATTCTTCTTTTTGGAAACCAAAAAAATTAAAAACAAAATAAGTAATGGAATTATTTTCACAGGAATGATGTGTTTTGTCTGTGTGTCGTTATTGTGAGTGAAGGATATGTTCGAGAATCTGTAGGCAGGTATGAGGATTCAGTATTTTTTTTTTTTCAAACTTTTTAATAAATGTTTCAAAAGTTTTAAATGACAAAAAAAAATAGATTGGAAAAAAGTTATTTAATCAAAGTTTAAGAATCAAATGCACACATTTTTGATAAATTTAATGGAAAGTTTTTATTATCAATTTATTAAATAACATCGCTTTAACGTTAACTGTCATCTCGATATTTTAAAAAGAAATATTAACTTCTTTTGTGTTGTGTTTTTTTTGGCAGAGTTTTTTTTTTTATTATAGTCATTTAAAATACTCTTGCTTTAAAAATTCTGCTTCAAAAAATCATTTTAAGGATTATTTTCATCCTAACCTGTTTGGTCTATTTTTCTCATTAAAACTATGATTTTTTTTAATTTACGAGTTTGGTAAAATTTTTAAAAGAAGAATTATATAACACAAAGCGTACACTCATCTGAATTTCGAAAAGACAAGTCAATCAATTTATTAGATCCATTTCTGAAAAAATGTACGCATGTTTTAACTACTTTTGTTTTTTACCCTTTGGAACGTTGTTAGGGAACAGATTGGTTAGTTGGAACAATTTGTATTTAATGTCTCATAACACAGATTTTTACATTTGAAGGAAGGAACCTAAAGGGTTAAGTATTTGACTGTGTAGATCATTTTATCGAACTTAAAAATATTCGTAGAGCTCGTTTTTGATTTTGATTGATTTTGATCGAGTTTTGAAAAATTTTTGTATATACTAAGAATAAAACATTTTGGAACAAGCTTGAAAATCGATGCACTTGTACAAAATTGCATATTTTCTTATTTAAAGTGCAAAAAATTCTTAAATCGGCTAAAAAAAAGATCAATTTTGTGGAGAGGAAAAAACAAGTAGGTTTTTGAGAAATGATCCTCTAGTCTTTTCAAATAAAATTAGATGATACTGAAATGGTTAAATTAATCCCACTGTGTGGGAAAACATGGTCCATAAAAAATAAATCCCACATTTATATCAAAATTTTATTTAAAAGTTTAAAAAAATATATAGTTAATAACAAGATTATAAAAATGAAAGAAAATTAAAGGAGTTAACTTGTAATTTTTTACAGGTTTCTCAAAAACATACACCTGTATCGTAATTTTATTTTGTGATTATATAATTTTAGTAAGTGAAATTGATTTTGATTGACATTTTACGAGTTGTTGAAATTAATTTGTTTGCATAAAATTAAATAATTTTGAAGTCGTTTAATCTTTAATCATTCGAAAATCAATTCACAAAACATTTAATTTCAAATGCTTGTGATTCATGTTTCCAGAAGTTTGCATATCTTCTTATTATTCAAAATCAAATCCTTAAAATTCATCACGTGGAATTTTATTAAATGTGTCTACCTTTTTATGAAGGTAAACATTTCAACCTACTTTGGGTATTAAATATTTGTGTAAACAACTTCAAAAGGATTTATTTTTCATCACAGAGTCTGTTCCTGCGAATTTTATTGAACTCTAATCACATAAACTCTTCAATACATGAGATTTTTGAAGATGCGATAACAAATAAACATATAACATATTAAGATAAACAGAGCGCAGAAGACAGACCTCTTTTGTCAGAATTCTTATCATAAATGATTCAAGAGGCTCTGTCTGGCGCCGCTTTTCAACAAAACAGCTAAAGGAGTGGTGAAAAACACTCACACACAATACCTATAAATATTTACCCGTACTTGCTTAAATGTCATACAAAATAACAACACTCATCATATAATTTCACACATCCTTTTGGAAATCGATATGATGTCAGTCAAGCTAGTTGTCAGAGGTTTACTCTGATAATAGCACAGCATGTTGTCAGTTTATACAAACACAATTCCATTATCTGATGTTTTGTCGAACAATATACTCGTATGTATGGGTAAAGTGTTAAAATGCAATTCTTTACCATTTAAGGATAAAGATATTATCAATCGATTGAACTGAGTGTTAGAAGTGGAATGATCATCGACTTGAAAATCGGTGTATAGGCAACTATTTTTGAATTATATTTATTTAAAGGTTGGTCCTTTCTTCAGCAAGATTCTCTAAATATACATTGAAGATTCTAAAATTTTGAGATTATGTAAAGGGTTTTCCTATTGGCGTGGGTAGATTTTGGCACCCCGTGGAGGCCATTTTGTTTTGGTGACATCTGTCAAATCTTTTGTTTTTTATTTAGTTGTTTATGCAAAATCATTATAGTTAGTTACACGATTTAACAGCACGTTCAAACGATAAAACGTTAATATTAAAATAAGTATTTGTTGACGCAAACGTTATCCGCATTGCGCCCATTTTACGATAGACGTGGTAACCCTCACAGTCGAATCTTCAATTTGGAGGCCAAATTTGAGACGACCGGTTCAGAAAACAATCAGCCAACAACAATCAACAAGATGGACAGAGAATATCGCCGCGGTCCGTAAAACTGTAATCTATTTGTGCACAAAAACTGGGCCTTTCGCAGACTTCAACTAGATAATTTGAAACAATTGTCGATCGTGCTTATATCTGGACAAGTTAAGGATTATGTACGAGAACACCTTCTAGGTTAGTTAGATTTTTAAGTATTTTTAAGAATTAATTTTAAGAAAAAAATTAAAAAATAAATATTTTAAAAGGTTCTTTTAAATCCCATTTTCTTTTAACATGACAATAAAAACATAGACACAGCTAATAACACTAAAAAATGCAACAAATAATTAATTGTACTAAAAACGAAACATAAATTAGTATGTATACGAGAAATCGACAAATAATTAGGTACTGAAAACTCGTATGTCACGCACTAATAATTAAAAAAAAAAAAATGTAATAGTTTTTAACTTTATTTAACTAAGATACAAATTGTTCGACTTTCAGGAACACAAATAAACAATTAACAAAAAAACAGTTGCAAATACGTGCGAATTGATCATAGAAAATTTTATGAAAAGGATATGGTATTTAAACAACCATTGATTTTTCTTAAAAAATACCCGTTTTTTTTTTAAATATCAAAATAAAACCCTGCATTTACTAAAATTGTGCAATACAAAAATTAACTAATAATCTCAAAAAGTGCAATTACTTTTATAAACAATGCGTAAAACAATTTTTGTTTCGATTTAAGTCTTCCGAATAATTTTACGAAAGCAAACCCTTTTAACCTCTCTGTCATATACCAATACAATTATACAGGTACTCAAAAACCCTTGCTCAATTATTGCCAGCTTGAAATTTTAATGCGTAGACATAATGTAACTGACTGAACTTTACCTTCCCCGTTGCGACGACTTTAGCATCTACACAATTACGTGCTATACCTAGAACTACCTATAAAAATCATATGCCCATAATCTCTCTCATCGAGCATGAAAAATGTTAAAAAAAAAAAACGGTTCCACTTCATAACTAACAGATAAAAAGTTGAAACTTCAAAAAGGATTTAAAAAATACCCTACGCGCCGTTATTTATGCACAGAGCACATCAGAACCAAACGTAGATACCTACATAAGTATTTGTTTGCCTAGCTATAGATATTCACAAGTGTACCAGCTATCCAAGTTTGAGTGTTCTGTGTGTTGCTCTTGAAGTGTAATTACGTTAATGCATGTTTTTCCGCGCGCTAATTTTTAAAGTGGCTTCCTTAATGTGATGCCCTTGCAATGTTATATCCACCAGAAAACAGAATCGAAACTCCGCACGAAAGGTTAAACCTACGTACCTACCATACAAAAAAAACAACAAGAAATTAAAAATGAGAAAAAAACATTACAGGAAGATTATTCCATGACTGAACATGTAATGATTAAGCATTCGTCTGATTTAGCTTTTACTACAGAAAAAACGCCCACTACAAGTATCTACATATATATATACCTTTGTCTGCATACGTAAGCTTTGCACCAGCTAAAGAAAAAGCAAGAGCTACCAGCATGAGTGCTAGAATGACCTCATCCATCATTTTGTGTTGAATTATAAAAATGTGCGGGGTTTCTCTTTCTGTGCGAGATTTCTGGATTTCGATTGTACGTAGAGGTATAGGTACCTTCTTTCTACGTAACGTAAAGAGTCCTTTTTTTAGAGAATATTAAGGTATTTAAATGCAACTCGTTAAGGATTTTCCTTTATTTATTTTGATTCTGTGTTAATATGCCTACTTTTGCAAAAAAGGATTTTTTATATTGTCATCAAGTAGGTAGTAGGTACCTATTTTCGTGGGTTGGTTTGTGTATTTGATAGATGGTGGTTCTTAAGTGAATGCAAAGATGGCGTCTGTTGACATTTAATTTAAGTGTAAGTTGAATAATGTCAAAAAATAGGACTTAGAAAGATAAGCATACTTTTCTATATACATATACATACATACATTAATGGCTTTAGTTTTGCCAAAGTAATTCTTTTTATATATGTTTTCAATCCTGTTGAATAAAGTTTGACACTTGAATAGATATTTAATAAAAATTGGGGGGGGGGGGCTCATTTTATGAACATTAGATCATACCAACTAATTAAATAGAAAGATCAATTAAAATTAGGTACCTTTTTAAATGAAATTTTTGGAGAGGTACTTAAAACAATGTTAATTCTAAAGCATGAAGAGTTTAAAAATACTGCTCATTATTTTTGAAAGTTCAGGTTTTTTGCAAACGGTGTCTGAAATTATATGCAAGATTTTCAAATAAACTCTATTTTTTGAAAAATGTGTAAAACTATTTTATTTAAGATTTATTAAGTTTCACATTAGTAAATTATGAATGATAAAATTAGTCTTCTGTAATACTTTTTTTTATTAAATACAACGGTGCTTTTTAACTTTCCAGATTTTATTGCTTAATGAATGGTTTTTCAAATGTGCTCTCAACGACTTTTTACTTCCTAATACTCACGTTGTTGTCTGGCTTATTGGCATATTTTAGGCAGCTTATATAAAATGGTTTAACGAACTTCACAATCATATTTGTTTACAGAACAACTTATGTATACTTTTAAGCTTCAACCGTTTTAAGCTCGTTTATCAACCACTATTAATTACCAGCTAATCAATAGTTTTAAAGCTTATAATCGACTGCTTACCATCTGTGTATCAAAAGTCTTAATCCTGTTTTTAGTGGTTTTTAACCGTCTTACCGGTATCTTTGGCTTCTTACCAGCTTTTAAACTGTTTTGACGACGGTTTTCATAAAGAAAATTATCAATGTCTTTTACTTAGCTTTTCGGTTTCTTAATGGTTTGACACTGACTTGAAAAATGTCACAGTTAATCAGCTGTCTATCGGTTTTCGACATTTTTTCAGTTTCAAATATCAACAACGGCTTATTAATCGTTACAAAACATTGCCTTTCTTGTTTAAAAAAAAATCTTTAAATAGTTCTTTTACACCACAAGTATTTGAAGTTTAAAATTCATGTTCTCTTATGAAACTATTTCGTCGCTTTTTAAATTAAATTTTTTCAAACCATATTTTGTTTACACCTCTTGCGAGACGTCATTCTCCTTTATGTCATTTTCACTCTGGGAGCTCTATTTGTATCACAAGTTCTCGAATGCTTCGGCAATCGAAAAATCTTTGGTTCCTCTTCAAGTTTCGGTGTGACCATTCTTATTAAATTCGTTCACTTATAACTTAAAATGGGACAAATTCATACTTTTTTTTTGTTGCGAAATGATTTAAAACACATCTCTATGTCATGTAGTTTTAACATTTATTTTGATTAGGACTTATTCAAAACTCCAAAAACCACGTTTCATTAAAACTGACTCGTAAAACAATCTGTCATCAAATGAACTATATCTCACCAACCAGTTTTATGAAACATAATTCCTTCTATACGAATATATTATAAGAAGTTACCCCGTTTAACCTTACCAAGCCAATGGCATCAATCAACATCTCTCTGTCTTCTCTCAAAATTAATCTAGAACCAACTTTTCTTGTTATTTAAATCTAAGTATGGCTGAACCATAACCAAGATGGCTATAATTTTAAATCCAAATGGTTGCAGATAATGGAATTTACCCATCACATGCAACACACAGATAACGGCGACTTGAACCAAAAGATAAAAAAGTAAAAGAAAACAAAAAAACTGAACCCTCTTTTAACTTCAAGTCAGAATGGCTTGAACATAATTTTTCAATTTATCAATTGAAATGTACGTACCTAACCTACCAGCTAGCAGTTATACTCCATACCTCTCTGTACCAATGCATCAAGCGGGGAGTAAAAAGTGGGATGACTGAAGATTTAGCTCGTACCTTATTCCAGGCACAAATATATTTATACACACACACACACACTCCTCATTCCACTCCAAACCCTGAATCCCCAAATGTACCATACAAGTTCTCAAATAATCTTCAACTACCGACCAGGATGAGACTCTGATGCTTTGGACATGATGAAGATTTATCTTAGCTTCGCTTATCTGAAACGAATCTTATAATAGAGGTATGTAAGTACGTGTATCTATATCTTTTAGGAATAACCATCGTGTAACTAGATATAGAATTCACCATAATGCAACGGTGACTTATCCTCTATCTTGAGCAGCAGCAACTTTAGCCCAAACCATCATCAGCAAAAAATAAAAGAAAAAAAACACATATTGCACAATTTATATATATCCACATAAATATACGCCAGTTTTTGTATGTAGGTACAGTTGTAGGTACATACATAAATATATATTTCTTTCCATTGGATATTTTATTACGTGTCATAAATTTTTTACCATGATGGAGGCAGGGGGATATTTTTTCATCGTACGTGTCTTATGACACCCCCAACAATAGAAAAAAAAAAGAAGAAATTAAGTATATGATTGAGTTGTGTGTTCTTGCTTATTAGCATAATTATCTATGAAATTACTATATAAGTAGAGTATATTATTAACATAGGTAGATACAAGAATGGTTTTCCAATAAGTAGTTTCATATTGAAGAGTCTGCTATTTCGAAAGCTGTAACTTTTAAAACTGTCATCTTTTGACAGTTTCAAAAATGACGCAACACATACTTAAACAATGCATTAACATTTTTATCCAAAATCACAACAAAGTTTTGCATCACGAAGAGTAGAAGAATTTTTCTGGTCTAACATATTTCTCAAAAAGATTATATTTTTCTACCTTTCTGCAGTTAAATAAATATAAATTTATATTTTTCTTTTTAAAAATGCTTGTTATTTTGTATGGAAACTTTTATTAAAAAACCTATGTGGAATCTAATTTCTGCAATCTTAAATAAAAACTCTCAAAACAATTCCTTCTTTGCCTTTTTTTTAATTTCAGGATTAACTATGATTTGTTAACCCTTTTTTTGAAGTATCGAAAGCGACATTTTTTAGACTTTATTTAAAATTTGAATTTTGGAAATAATACATATCAAGGATTGACTCGAAATTTACCAAAAATAAAATCAGAATATTTTAAACAAAAAATAGGTTGCCCGAAGATTAAGTGTTTAAGAATATTTCCATATTTAATTTTTTTAAGAAAATTCTTAACATTATTCTAAAATTCAAGCTCGTAGTTAATGTTTTAAAGTAATGCCGGGAGTTGTATTGAGCGCTTCCTGTATTTAAATTTATATGAAACAATGTGTTTATGAGTTATCACATTGTGCATAGATCAAATCATATCGTTTAAATGTGCGCCGTGGATTCCTAGGTCAAGAACATCTTCATACATATAAGTCAGACCAATTTTGACCAATTGCAGAATACCAGATTCCTATGTGAAATAATCTTACAGTTTTGACTTAGTTGAAAGCAAACATTGTTGGTGCATAAAAACGCAAATCCCTTTATATCTCGACATAGTTGAAAATAAACAGACCAACACCGTTCTCAAATAAATATGTACCAAAATCCAAACCAAACAGTCGCTTTATGGTTTGGTTAAACCTTATCCTCAATTTTTTTTTTTTTTTGTGAAGTTGACTGTTTATCCAGCCATTTAAGCCTTTTACCCTTAAAATTCTAAACTTTTTCGATTTCTTAAGAATATTTTTATAAGACTTATTAGAGAAAGCGTTATGAAACTTTTTTATCTTCGATCATCTTAAAATAAAACAAATTTGCTATCATCCTGATTTGGACTTCTTTTTCGTAAATTAAAAACCTTAAATTAAAACGAAGATAATGGCCTTTTTTATGATACTCAAAAACAATTTTTGCTATATTTTTACATTTTAGAGCGAAACAATTGTTACTTGCTCTTAAGTTTAAAAATGAAATATATCCCAAACTTCTTTAAAAATGCTCATATTATATTTTTTCCATTGTTTTCTAAAACTAACTTGGTAGTATTTTTTTGTTTAATTTTGGTAGTTATAAAATCCAAAACTGTAAAAAAAAACTTCTTTCAATATTATTTTTGTTATTCCAATCCAATACCAGTCCTTCAAGAACAGTAGTTCAAAAAAATTCGTGGATACCATCAACCCACAATGGGCCGTCCGGCCGGTAGGTTTGGGTATAAGGGAAACTATGTACATTTCGCGCATTCAATTGTGGAATATTAACACTGTCATTGATCATAATGACAATATACACAAACACACACATAAATTAAATAAAAATAAAGAAGAAATTACCATATACACAGTGATGAAGGATATAAAAACATATCTACATACATAAATATCTCTGTCCGCTATAGGCCCCGCCAAAGACCCCAGATCCAGGCCCATTCAGCTACTTCAACTTACATTATACAGCCACACCTATCTTGTTACAAATTAATTTACTTCTGTCTCCCTTAACAAGAAGCCAATTAAATGCCTCTGGTTCGTGTTCCAAATGAATCCGCAATCTCTCCCCCAACCCCCGCCTCCTTCAAGGCGTATATATCTTCCAAAAACTAACCTCACATTTCATGAGCCAGTAAGCATTGTTGTTGTTGTTTGTATATATATAAAGAATGAAAAAGAACACTAGCCGGAATAGGAATAGACTCAGGAATTTGTTAGGAATTCCCAAATGGCATTTTGGTTAGATTGTGTTGTACTAGTATTACCTACACATATATGTATATCTTAAAAACAACTATAGAACACAAAAGGAAACAAGACAAGACAACGAAAAGAAAAAAAAAACTAAGGAAATTAGAACCAAAATAAGAAAATTGAAATTGAAATTCCAGCTAAATGAATTCTAGGTCTAATGTTGAGTTATTTTTATTGAGTTACAAAATTCAAGGCTCTAAATGAAAAAGATCTGGTTTTTCAAAATTCAATTAAACTTTTTGATATACGTTTCTAGAGTCTAGGTATGCACGAGGTATCGTTTTTCTCTTCTCGATGAATAGAGGGCGAGCTCTTGACACCAATATATTCTCACTTATATACAAAAACAATACGATCATAAGAATTTTTTAATTAAATTAAATTTTTAGAAATCAAACATTAAATAAAGACTCCTAATTTATATTGGTTCCATCAAATTCAACAAAATTAAATATTTCAAAAAACAAATTAAACATTTGACAGTAAGAAAATACAATTTAAAAACTGATTGGTGAAATAGCGCCTTAAACTCCTGTAGCTATCAAAAAGGCCGAGTTTTCTTCTTTCCTTTATTTTTCTGTACAAATTATGAATTTGACAAGAATCAGCAGAAGAATTATTATCCTTAATTCTTATGCTTACATTCCTATTCATACATTTTACTAACATTGTTGCTTTGCTTTTACGACACAGGACATAATATAATAAAAATATGGGGTTGGTCTTGTTATACATTGTATCTCGTCCTTTATTACCAAGTTAGGTTCATATTTCATAATTTCAGGTAGTTGAATAGTATTTCGTGTTGTTCTTGTTTTGGAAGCCGACAACGACTTTCAGTGGGTGGGTGACAAAATGGGATCAGGATACCGGAACAATGCACTCACACTCCCATCAATTATCACATTAGTTGAGTGCTTATTTTTTTCTTCTTACAAATTGAAGCCAGACGGCTAGCGAGGAGTCCGACGCCGCCGTTTCCATAGCTATCGTCATCAGGTTGCTTTATATGGTATCCTGGAGGACATCAATTAAAATGCACAAGAACATACCTTTACCTTACATCTACCTTTGTGAGTTGTTGAATTGAATTTGTGGGTTTATTAAGGGGGTATGAGAATGATGGGTGCAGTGGGATTGGGATCGAGTCAGTTCTGACTTGAACTCCCACACGACACCATTCATCATCATTATTTCGTGTGAAGAGACCACAAACAAAAAAGAAAAGGAAACATAAAATGTTGTATGAAAGAAAATAAAATTAACGAACACAAACCATAAGAAATAAGAGAATCGAGTCGAAGAGGTCGTGTTCTATATTTTTTTTTTGGTTTACTTGAACTTTAATGTTCATCGAATATGTTGACCCGGGAATACCATCCATCGATATACACACAAGTTATTCCTTTAAGAGGTGTGGATTTAGTGAGGACATATATACGATCCAGAGAGACTTGTTTTCGACGTCTTCTTTCCAGTTTTTGTTACATTTTTGTTATTTTTTATGATAAAAAGTTGAACGCAGAAAATCGAATGTACCTTCCATTGGATGGGGTGGTTGGAGGTTTAGTATACTTGGAAATGTATAACAATGGTTTCCTTTTTCTTAGAGAGTTAAACTTGTAATTCTTTTGGATTAATAGTTTATTTCTTAAAGAATATAAACAATGTATTGAGGGTGGACATTGTTAACTTCTGTCAGCAAGGGCATGGTTATGGTTGTTAAATGCCATCAACTTGGGTTGTCTCTCTAGAACGTTGCTTAGGTAAATGTAATTATAATAAAAAAAATCGTTAGTAACACTTTTGTCAATTTTTAATTAATAAACAGAAAAGTAAAAATCAAGCACAATTATTTTATAAATGTCATGGCTGGATCGGACGTAGTATTTTTTAAAGATCCAATTTTCGATGACTTTTAACGACATTTGTGGCAATGACAGCGCAAATGTTATACACCAACTGTTCAAGTGTTTTGGTGTTATCGGTGTAGACTAGTGTTTTCACATATCACGTACGCGATCTTGGAGGCCAATTCAAGAATCTTTACGTTACCAAACGTTTTCTCCTTTAAATCAATTTTGTCACGAGCTGTATGACACTCGTATGTTGCACCACCTTAAAACCATACCTCCTGCATATTTTAGTTATTCAACTACGGAACGAACAAACATAAGTTAGTAACTACGCCCTATTGCGGTCATCATTCAGTGCAACATTCTGGTCAGGATGAAACAAGGTCTCAACATAAACTTGAGGATTATCATCACTCTTTTCTTGGTATTACTCTTTTCTGTCTAAAAGTCGGTAAGCAAATTTCGTTTATGAATTTTTTTCCAAAGAATCATGATTTTCAAAACAATTTTGAACAATTTGAAAGCGTTGTTAAGGCGTAAGTTAATTGTTCAAATATCAAACCAATCAAAAAAAAAAAAACTCTACTGACCAAATGGGCGCCAGTTAAAAAAGTGTTAGCTTTATAAATATCAATAGATCGCAATTGATGTTTATTGCAATTTATTTTATAAACACATTTTCAGATCTGTATCTTAAAAGAAACATACTTATGTATCTTAATTTTTTTTTTTATTTAAGTTGGTTGGTTAAATTAAAACCATCTTTTTGATTTAGCACAAAGAAAGTGCGAATACACCTTAGTGACCCAACACAACAAAGTTGGTATTTGTGTTCGTTTCGATTTATTATAAACTTCCCATATGAAGTTATTGTAATAGGTCCGATTTTTCAAATTGTAAATTTTGACATTTCTCGACGTTTCAAGATTTTTAGAAAGATGTCTATTCGTGCGTGAGTACGTACGTTCGTACATCCGTACGTATGTACGTTGTACGTCCGTACGTTCGCGAAGTTTTTGTTCGTCGTCCACAGTTCAAGAACCAGTACAGATATCGACTTCAAATAAATTTTGTTTTACAGATAATAATGCAGATAGAGCTCTTAAAAAATTGCGTTATTGGTTTTTTTTACCATATCATTTTGAAAAATAGGTGAACATTTTGAGAAACCTTTAATATCTCAATATATTGTAACGTAATATCAAACAAGTATATTGTTTATAAATTATTACCTTCAAAACAAATTTGCGCAACGAAAAATAACGTTTTTAACATCTAGTTAAATTTTGAGAAAGATCGAATAGACAGTTTCTTTAAAAAAAAATAAAAATCTAAAAAAAAAAAACATTTCTAAAAGTTCGTAAAAATTAATTTTCGATCTAAATTTTTTTTTAAATTTGAGGTTATGACTTTCAACTTAATTTATCTTATAAGAAATATTGTTTAAACATTCAGTAAAATTTGGAGAAAAAAAGAATTCATAGTTTTTTTTACAAAAAATAAAAACCTAAAAAAAAATTTAGAAAAAGTTCGTAAAAATTGATTTTCCACTCAAATGTCTTTTCAAAAATTAAAAATATTGGTTTCACACTCATTTTATCTCATATAAAATATTGTTTTCGACATTGTGTACATTTTTTAATAAAAATACAATAGTCCCTTTTTTCATAAAAAAATAAAATCTACAAAAAACAGTATAAACATTTGTTAAAAATGATGTTCGGTTCTCTATATCACATGAACAATACTCGTAGAAGGTATTGGCGTCAAATTAATTTCATTCATTAATTTCATTCATTGTATTTCTTTATATAAGAAATAAAAGTTTTAAGAAATTCTACTAAAATTGGTTAATGACTAAAAAATCTCTTTAACAAAAATATATTTTGAAATCAAACTATTTCATCATATTCAAAATATTGTTATTTATTTTCAAATTTCTTAAAATAATTCAATTGAGAACACAAAACTCGAAAACGTTCAAATTTTGTAAGCAATACAAATCAACAGACAGGATGGGATCAGTGTGGGTCGCATTACCGCCTCTTTAAAAAAAAAACGTTTTAAAGAACGTTTATTGGCTTTTCTTGTGAGTTAATAGATTTCGCAATGGTAAACAGCTTACAATTCGATTGTAGTTAAGTTTGACTCACAATTTTTCTTATCTTTTACAAAATGAAATCAAATAGATAGTGAATCTGGCTTAAAAAGCTTTAGAAACCTTATTCCTACTTTTAATGAAACTAAAACTATTTTCGAAATATTGTTCATAAAATGAACAGCCGTCAAGCCACCAGGCCTTATTGAAAAGATGAGTTTACTCTAAGCCAACAAATAATTCAGTGTATGCCATAAAATTCTGCTATTTATTTAACACGTATACGAAGTTCTTTAATATTTCATTAAAAATTGTTAATGATATATCTTTGAAATAAAATGGATTTAATTTAATACATGACTTATTTTCTCTTGTACTTATTTAATCTGAAACTTTTTAAAATTATGTAGAATAATACTATTTTGTTAAAGAATTACACAAAGTATTTACACTCAAGAATGAAAACATAGTTACCATTCATATAATTGTATCCTTTATTAAAAGTTATTCAAACAACGAAAAACCGACACTTAGATTTGAGCATAATATCCTTAGTAACATTTTTCAGTTGTTTTTTTTTGTTGGAGTTTTTGGTGTTATAGCAACTGAATGTTAACGATAACAATAATTTAGTTACGGTAGTATAATTGCTTTCCCTTATTATATGGATGAGTAGGGAAACTTTGTCCTTCTGTGAACTAATACAATATAACACCATTTCCAGTACTTTTTAAATTTTCAATAATAAAATAAAATGCAAGAAGATGTCGAATGTCCTTGCTCATTGCTATTACATTATGATTTATATTTAAAACCTCAATTATTTTAATGTTAAAGTTTAAAAGGGAATTTTCAAAATCCTAGAATTTGTCAATAAAAGTAAAAACGACAAAATAAGTTTAAAACCTTAACCACCATCGACAGTCTCTGTTCTTAGAAAATATGAAAAAGTGCTTATCAAATTAAAAGTTCAAATACAGTTTACAATTTCTGGTATAGCTCGCACATTGGAATGGTTGACAGTTGTAAATTATGAGAACATTCTTTTTCACGGTCCGATGTAATGCCAAGTTTCTTTTTAAAAAATTCATAAAATGAGTATAGACCGACATTATATCTTAAATAAATTAAATTTCAAGATCAATTTTAAATTTCTATTATTGTGTTTTCTCAATTTAACTATTTTTTTACATGGGACCAATATTCAGCCCATAGACGAAACAAAACTATGGTTAGCATAATTTGAGTGGACACTAATAATTGTGTTGTTTCTAAAACGTAGGTGGGTAGGGAGGTACAACAAATTTTGAAAACATTGTAAGCATTTGACTTGGTATTAAGGACCCGTGTTTATTCATACCTACATTTGCTTGGGTTAGGTAAGTGTGGTTTCTAGTTTGGTATAATGAAATTAGATTAACCAAGATAAAACTTGTCCTTTAGGGATCAAAAAATGGGTATAACAATGTAAACTTATGTTAAGTGGAAAAGGTATGTAAACATAAAAAAAAACCCACATCCTACAATCAACTTGATTATGTACAAATTATTTCCGGTGCAATGTAGGGTTATTAATGTACATACGTTTGAAAACAAACTTTCTAAAAGGTTTAGATGAATTTCTTCTGTCCCTTTTAAGTGTTTCCAAAACTCTTCAAAAGATTAAAAATTCAAATTTTACGTAAATTTCAGCACATCCTTAAGTTAATGACAACACCTAGACATACTGATATACAGAAACTCTGTTATTAAAGTTCATTAAGTTTATTTTAAACCCGATACATTTTCCTTTTTTTTTTTGCAAACCTTGATGGAAGCTATTTAGACGGTCAGAAGGATAATGAAACACATCTTTTTTTCTTTATTATAGTCATTTGCACCACTTTCAAGAATAATATTTTCTGTTTATTCCTTTTCTTACGTCCAAAGCGAACCACAAAGCCAAAAATGTTATAGTTTGAAGGTTCTCAGTTTTCACCATCATCGCCATCGTCATTCCCAACAAACAGATTTATGTGAGACAATAATAATTTTCTTATATCTAGAAAATATAATAAAAACAAAACTTCTGCACTCATTCATTTCATTTCATCCGTTTGTTAGCCAAAACATCCTCAAAATATTGTAGGATCTTATAGTTAGATAGGTATATTTAAGGATTAGTTGATTCTGGCTGAATTAAAGCTTCAAACCATCATCAGACTTAAGAGTAACATTGAAGTGGCAGTGGTGCCATCACATCGGATCGCATTCGTTGTGAACGCTAGTGAACGGATTACACAATTTGCACAAAGTGGATTGTCTCGTTATTCATGAAAATTGTTTAATTTATCTTTTCGTCTACCCGCGTTTGTCCTTCCATTAGAGTTTGTAGTTTATAGTTGTACTCAGTGTTGTATTATATGGATAGGTATATCTTTAGGATAGCACCACCGATGCGCTGTAATATACATAACTACAGTAAGAAGCTAAAGAAAAGACTGCAAATTTTGCAAGATTTATGCTGTGTACAAAGCTCTGATGTATAGAGAAGGCTTTTCTTTTTCTTTTGCTCTTTTTTGTGTGTATTTTTGAGGTTAAAGAAGAAAATACTACAACTGCTGCTACTCGTTCTTTGCTTGATGATGCTGTCACCCAAAAGGCAAATATAACTAAAAAGAGGAAGCATGTTTCCAACCTTAAAGGCAAATATACAAACACAAAAGCTCAACCGCACAACAATAGGCAGAAAAGTTCGTTCTATCTGGGGTTTATTGTGTACTTGACATTATCTTGTTCTCTCTCTTTCTCTCTCCCTCTTTCTCTTTATGCATATATTTCACCCACTGATGTGCTCTTGAAAACTTCCACGGTACCAGTCGACTTGGAAGTTGGAAGGCAGTCGAGGCAGGCACACTTTAGTACTGGTTCTGTCAGTGTTGATGCCTCTATCGTGTTTATTCTATTTTGGTCCCTTTCATCTTTTTTTACAAGTTTTTTTTGCGTTGTGTTGGATTTGGTTGAGGTTTATTTGTGCCACTAATGACTCCTTGAGTAAGGGAAGGACATAAAGTTGAACATTCTTCCTGAGACGACATGATGTTTTACAAAATTCAAAAGATACACAAGAGCAAATCTAGCGCAAGGCGGGCTGCAGTAACATTCAATAACTTTATTTTTTTTTTGTTTAATTTTATTTTTTCGTAATACCTATCCGTCTCTTCTTCTTCGTCTTCTTTTCTATGTGGACGTTCATGGTCTTCATTCTGCTGGATTGAAGGACTTAAGGTTTAGGTGTTACATAGTGCCACACGATTAACCAGAACTTTCCCACTCTATAGGTTTTTTTTCTATACTTACACTATGTTTTTTGTTCCTGCAAAGGATATTGACTGAATTAATTTCACATCGTTGGCTTTGTCATCCCAAACTGAGATTACCGTTATCAACAACTACTTTGAAGAAGATGTGTTTACAACTTTGCTTGGGGTAAACAATACACGCCACTTCTCGTTGCCGTCCCTCCCAAAGGACGACTTACTTCTCATTTCATAGTCACCTAATACCTACCTACCTACTGCCTCCTTTTTGGATATTTGTATGTATAGATTCCCTCTTGTCCTTGATGGTGTATCTCTGTCATCGACATTTTAATAGACATAATGTCTGATGGTGTGATAAGATAGGATATTCCAGGCAAGGATATTCTATGATGGCTATGATGGCGAGCTGTATATACGGTGTACGGTGTTCTTAGTATATACATGGAAATCCCTAAGAGAATTGAATGGCACGGAAATTGTTTTAGATGCGAAAGTAATATAATACGTAAATGTGACACCCAAGAGAAACACGAGAATAAGGGAGACACGAAGTGATAGAGAGAGAGAGAAAGAGATGTGAGTGAAAATTGAATATTGACTGATGTTGGGTGATTGATGGCAGTGATTGAAGGATAATATTCACATTAAAAATCATTTGTCAAACAATTGCTTAATGGTGAGTTAAGTGCTACAAGAGAGAAATTATTTACCGTAGAGACCTCCTTCGGTGTGTCATACTAATTTTTTATTTTCATGCTTTGTTTGCTTAAAAGAGTATAGGTACATTTTTTCACAGGCACTTTTATTTGTTGAAAAATAAAAAAAATGAAATGAAGTAGGTTATAAGTCAATATTAAGGAGGGTCGTACATTAATCTGATAAAGGATGATTTGTGAACAGTCTGTTTATTAATAGTATGTTTAATCTATGTATACAAAGCTATATAACTAATTGATTCTTAGTTTGTTTAATAAGATTAAAAGTATTTGTGTACATATTTTGTTTTATATTAAGTGTACAATTTAATGATTTATTTATAAACTTAATATGGCAGAGAATCAGTTCGAGGATTAAGAAAAAAGGAAAAATTTAGGGCGGAAATGCCAATGGGAAAGACAGATCGTGGCAAGGCTTTGTACGTTCCCGTAGTACGATTAAATAATACATCTCTGTACCCTTCAGTACGTTTAATGTAGTCGTTATTTGACTTAAGATTCATTTCTTTTTAGTTGATGGAAAAAGAAATACACATTGTTTCGGCTTATTGTTAACGTGACTCTAATCCAAAGATAAAATTGATTTTGATGCCATGGAGTATACAAGTTGTATTGTCTTTGAAGACCTCTGTGATTTTTTTCGTACTGACGTATACCTGCAACTTTAAAAAAAAAAAAACCATTGGAACCAGTCTTACCTTTCTCTCACCTTTTTTGAATCACTCATGAAAAATAAAAAACAAAAAAAAGGAGTGGTGCACGCATTACCGCGCATTTTAGTTTCATTCAATAATTATTCAATCAATACGTGAACTTGACGATGATAGTGCGGCTAAAATTGATCACAATGAAATATTATTCGTTATCGTTAAGATGGCAGTTCAAAATCAACACTAAAAAGTGGCTTTTTCCGGATGCATTGGACAGTCTTAGATTTCGCTAGGATTGATTTCGAACTGAATTCGACAATTTTCTTTGTGTTAGAACTACTTATTTTTATTTATTTTTGTAACTGTTCCAAAGCTCATTCACAGAAAGCAAATCTTGATATTCGTTTGTTTACTTTCAGGTCTTGGATTCTAAGAAACGTCATGATACTGATCCAAAACACATTTAATAATTTGTTAACGAAGGTTAAACATAGATAAAAAAAATAGGCTTGGATGCGACCCACACTGTCTCCCATCCCGTCTGTCGATTTGTCTTGCTTAAAAGATTGTCTATATGTACTCGTATTTTTACCAAATTTGCGTACTATTTTATGTAGATTTTATTTTTTGTGAAAAAACACACTGTTGGATTTGTACATAAAAATTACTGAATATCGAAAACAATATTTTCTGTGAAATAAAATAAGTTTGAAGCAAATATTTTTAATTTTTGAAATGCCATTTGAGTCAAAAGTAAATTTTTAACAAGTTTTAGTATTGTTTTTTTTAATTCAATTTTAAATTTTTTTCCAAATTTTATCAGACGTCAAAAACATTATTCTTCGTTGCACAAAATTGTTTTGGAGATGAAATCATATTTTAGTCGTAACATTTTGGAGGTGACAAATTTTTTTTCATTTTTTTTAATTTATAAGAAAAACCGGATTTTTTTTCAAAAAACATACTTCTTTGATATCACGTTACAATATATTGTATAAAATTTAATTCAAGTCTCTAGCATTTTTGGTTCGTAAGATATTTAGGGTTAACGAAAATATTCACCTTTTTCTCAAATTGCTATTGTAAAAAAACACCCACGCAATTTTCTTGAAAGCTCTTTTGCATCTTTCTGCCTTTTTATCTGTATAACGAAATTTATTTGAAATCGATATCTCTTCTGGTTCTTGAGCTATGGCCGACGAAAAAAACGTAGCGAACGTACGAACGTCCGTACACACGCACGCACAGACATTTTGTTTTTAAAAAATCTTTTATTTCGACTCTAGGGACCTTGAAACGTCGTGAAATATCAAAATTTTCAACTTGACAAATCCGACCCATTACAATAATTTCCTATGGGAAGTTAAAAATTAAAATTACCAACAATATTTCTTATATAATGAAATAGTTTAATTTGAAAATAGTTTTATTAAATAGATTTTTAGTCGAAAACGAATTGTTACCAATTTTTGTAGCATTTGTTAAATTTTTACATATTGGATGAATGAAATCAATTTTAGAGGTATTAAAAACCAAATTGCGTACTATTTTTTGTAAATTTATTTTTTTTTTGTATGAAAAACGGACTGTTGGATTTTTTAAATACAAACTACTGAATATCGAAAACAATATTTTCTGTGAAATAAAAATAGGATTAAGGACAATACTTTTAATTTTTGATAAGCTATTTGAGCCGAAAACCAATTTTTAAAATTTTTTATTAATTTGTTTGGTTAGATTTTTGTGTTTTGTAAAAAAAATTATAAATTAAATTTTTGTCAAAATGTTTCCGAATGTTGAAAACAATATTTCCTTTAAAATTTTTTTAATAAGTTTAAAACCATTATATATGTTTATTCATTTGAGTCGAAATTCAATTTTTACCAACTGTGAGAATTGCTTTTTTAGGTTTTTATTTTTTACATATAAAAAAAACTGTCAATCCGATTTTTCTAAAAAATTTTTGGAGATGAAGTCATATTTTATTCGTAAAATTTTTGAGTTGACAAATTTTTTTTCGATTTTTTTAATTTATAAAAAACCGTCAATTGGAATTTCTTAAAAAATATGCTGGTTAGGTATCACGTTACAATGTACAATACAAAATTTAATTCAAGTTTAGCGTCAATGGTTCGTGAGATATTTATAGGGTTTACCAAAATTTTCACTTTTTTTAAACTGCTATGGTACAAAAACCACATACACAATTTTCTTGAAAGCCAATTTTACATCTTTCTGCTTTATTATTCTTGAGCTATGGACGACAAAAAAAAACGTCGCGAACGTATACGGAGATACGGACGTACGAACATGCGTAGACACGCACGCACAAAAACTTTCTGCTAATCTTTTATTTCGACTCTAGGGGCCTTGAAACGTCGAGAAAGGTCAAAATTTTCAATTTGACAAATCGGACCCATTACAATAACTTCCTATGGGAAGTTAATATACATCAAAATATATTTTTAATAATACGTACGTATACACCTCAGTGCACCATATTGGTTTCCGTGCTTTAGCTTAGTTTTTATTAATTTTTTGTCCAATTTTATATGTCACGAGAAAATAATTGTTTCAAACCACACTGATAATTTTCCACTAGTATCCTTTTAAATGGAAACTCTTTATATGTATTTGGTCATTCAATTCGTAGATTCAAGTTGATTGTACTTGATAACATGTTGTGTGTATTTTATTTAGTTTCACTTTCAGAACTGGGTAATGAATGTCCCATTTTATAATAACCAAATTGTCAATTGACTTAAAAATTGGCTTATTTAAATGTATTCGAGAGTCAAAACAAGTTTAAATTTTTTGAAAGTTTTTTATTAAATTTTTTACAATAAAATAAAATACCTTTAAATGAATATCCTGTTCCTTTTTTAAATTGGTTAAAAATCAGATCAAAGGCTGAAGTAAAATTCAACCATGATTTAGATCGAAACTAGACTGAGCATTTTAGATAGCTTTTTACAAAACCTTTAAAATAGTGTAGTTTGATCAAAAACGTTTTGAACATTTCTGAAAGTCCATATTTCACCCAAGGCAAGGATTTTTATTACAGTACAATGAACTCATATTATTGATAGCTATAAAATGTGAGACAAGTTAGATACAAGTTTTTAGTTTTATTGATGTATTTCTTTTTCAATACTCTATTTTGACTATCTTATTTTTTATGTTAAACTTATGTCACAATCGTTTTTTTTTTCTTTTCGTATCTGCTTTTTAATTTTATCACATTAATAAAAAAATAACAGATTGTCAAAAATTGTACACCCCTTTCGATCACTTATCAACAAAAACTCATAACGTCAGACTATATTTAAATAAATCATTTCATGTTATCCTTATCCTTCTATTTTTAATACAATAAAAACAACAAAATAAATATAAATAAACATTAATTTTTTTTTCGTCTCAATTAACCTTATTATTGGTTTTAGTTTGACATTTATTGCTACAATTATTGCGACTCCAAGCTTAATACAAATCAATGTTTTCAATTCTACACGCCTAATAAAATTCCTTATACCTACCCAAATTAATTATACAAGTATATGTATGAGTACCTAATTTTTCCTCGAATTCGAATAACAATAATAAACTTAATGAAAAGCAATAGCAATAAGTACTCTTCTACCGCCTAACAGGAAGTAATTAAAATCCCATATTTTCCATTCCTCCATCACATCATAACACAAGCAGAGAGTGGTTCTTGGTTTTAGCTAATCAGCTTCTTGGCAAAATTCTACCTTGTAGCCGGCATAAAGTTGTATAATGTTCTTCCTTTACATACAGAGCCCCGCGCGTGGCTCGCAAAAGCCATGAAACAAACCAACATCAGAATCATATTATAAAAGCTTTTTTTTTGCAAAACATTTCGCATAGCGACACTCGCTTTATGTAATGTTAGCGTTTTTAATCGCGCACCCTTCGTATTAATTGCGCACTGTTGAACGCTTTTTTTACTTTTTTCATCGCATTCCAGCGCGAGTCATCGTCACTTGTTCATATCGTAGTCGTAGAAGTCAGAGTCGTTGCTCGTTTGTTGGTGGCGTTTTTATGAGGGTATTATATGCTGTGTAGTGTGTAGCCACCTACCTAGTCCATAATTTGTAGCAACTGGCACGATTTGATATAACTATAAGCCCAGGCTCAGGCCTTTCTTTCTTTTGTTAAGCTCCATATACAAACATTTGTATACCACTTTTTGCTCCTGATGTTTGTATAAATGAATGTAGAAGGCATAGTTGGGTGGAATGAGAGACTCTAACTGGAAGCCAGTATGTTGCAATAAATTAACCATTTCCAATTGTTTGTAGAAGGCACCTTGTATATATTCAGGACGATGTAATTTGTACTCACCTTACAAGTAAGTTAATATACCTGACCCCGATACACTTTACGCCTTCCTTGTCACCTTCCGGCATCCTTTCAAATGATGCATGAGAGATGGTGGCGAGTGGTACCTATGTACTATGCGATTGTGTGAAACAGGGTGTAGATATTTACAAGTGGAATAATTTGAAAGTTAAGGAGTTGTATACTGTAAAAATTATAATTTATGAAGACATAATTGACATAATAGGGTTGGATTGTAATAGTTATAGTTTCTGTAGGGAGCTGTTAATTTATCATTGAGGACTTCTATTTGTTTTTTTGTTCAATTTATTGCTAAACGATATAACTCTTTAATCATTATCGGTTACATGACATAAGTTTTACGCTCTGATAATTGTTTTATGTGTCAACTATGAAAATTTAAATAGCTTTAACTAGATCCATTAATGGTGGAAATTATTTGTATACGATAGAATACCTTAAATAATTTAAATCAAAGCTATTTTGAATTAGAACTGGAACCTCGCGTTAATACGTTGACACTTTATACACAAAACATGTCATTCATGATCATTTAGAGGAATAAATTTAAGCAATTTTGTATCATTATACACAACTGCTTCATTTAAAAAAGGTTTAATAACTTGTATTTTTATATTTATTTGCTTTACATCTTCAGTAGAGAATGTCAGTCATGATCAGTCAAAATTTGCAATTTTGATTGGTATGTCAACTCTCAAAAGTCAGATTCAAAGTTGACGGAAAAACTTTTAATAGTTATATATTGTCAGTGTAATTCTTGAATAAATTTTGAAAATGCTATCTCTTAAAATTACTTTTATTTCTTACTATCCGTCATAGCAACAAATTATGTTTAGTAAACTTCAACTACTAAAATACTTTTAGGATAATCGTTTTTAAGGTCTGTATTTTGAATACAAATTTTGAATAGAAAATGTCAGTCATCATAAGCATTCAACCCTTAGAAATAAATACATAGGTTTAATTTTTGTTTTAAATCTGCAATCGTATTAATTTCGTCTTCTATAAATCTTCAGTTAATACTGACAATCATGATCAGTCAAGTTCACAAAAATTATACTTCAAATTTTTTACGACAAACTCCATGCGCATATTTTAAAAAAGGCTTTCAGATTTGTATTTCTTATATCAATCGTCAATAAAAACTGTCAGTCATGATCAGTCAACTCGTAAATATAAATTAAACAAATTCTTATGATAAACGGCAATGTAACGGCAATGTACTGTATTTATAATATACATTGTCAGTAAAAGAATTAAGTCATAATTTCAATTTCACCATTTTTATTTTGGCACAAGTTCGTAATAATTCTACTTCCTAAAAAGGTCTTTGACTACCTTTTAAATAAACAAGAACAGTACGAGCCATATAAATAATAAAATAAGGGTGTTCAAATGAGAAACCGAAATATTTTGTCCCTTATTATAAACCATAAGCAATTATGATTATGTTGCCGTAAGAATGGAGTGGAAGTTAGATCTTATATCACCCTGTTAAAATAAAATAACATTATAGCTCTTAACTTAACGCATACTATGTATGTATAGCCTTACTAAACATTATTAATGCGTTTTTTTCGCCCTCAACTTACCACTAAATCTGTCTAAGAGATTAATCTCTTCCGTTCGATGGTCCTTCATACATATGCTATATAATGTATATAGAAAACCATCACTGATATAAAAGAGGCCCTCTAAATCGAGTGGTATACCCACATACACATCCATACAATTTCATTTCCTAACTGTATAACTGTGCATACAAACAAAATACATAAAATAACTATGCGGTATGTGGATGTGGAGGTAGGTTTTGTTTACATGTGTCAGATCCTTGAAGGATTCTAGTGGTAAGCCACTCGACGGAATCTCTCAATCGCCATATCTTACTTATATACACATACATAACATATAGTATAGAGCTCGCTCGAAATAACACTTTGTGCAAACAATTGGAAATTTATTGGTTGTGCTCACATTTATTTGCCCGACATTTTCATTGATTGCCACCCATTTCATTGATTCGTTTTTATATAATAAGTGAGGCGAGCTATAAACTAGATATACATTAAACCTACCTACTGTATAACTTTTCTATAGAAGTAGGAGGAATGCAGAGAGAGTGCGGAATTGTCGTTCTGTCACCCTGCTCTCTGACTCTATCCAAAAGACTTCCTCTTTTAACACTGATGGAGAATAACAGTGTGCAAACAAATAAATTGAAGTCGCATGAAACTACCGAACATCACAAAGGCTCTGGGGACTTTTGGTACGCGCGTTCTCGTCTTCGTCTTCGTCCACGTCCACTACGTTATTCGTTGTCGTGGTAATTTTATTATTGAACTATCAATCCTTTAAGGACATAATAAAGTATATCCTTGGATTTTAAGCTTAATCAGAAGGTATATATACTTATACTGCATATAGCTACTTTATTAGTTTACATATACATTAATAAATACAAATGGGCCCGGGCCAAGCCACAGGATATATGTAAATATGTACTTAATTTAAACACATACTTGGCTATGGTACTAAAATGTCTTAGAAAGGTCAACAAACGATAGATTTATGATTGTTGGTTCTGTTCTGCTGGATGACTGGAGGCCTGCTTCTATAAAGTTAGAGAGGATTAGAGTTTTGAAGAACTTTTAACCTTGAAGTGAGAGAGACATTTCAATTAAAGTATATTATAGGCTTGGAATATAAGTGGAACCATTGAATTGGATACTTTTTTCAAGAGTTTAATCCTTTAAATACCTTACGGACTCTTTCTCCTATTTTCACTAGACTTTGTAATTATCAAACGACCGAGCAGACGGTATTTTTGTTGATTTCAAATACTTTCTATGTTCTGTAGTGTATATGTACATATGATGTTGTGATGCAATTACCTATTCCATACAAATCTAATGTTATGGAACTTCACTTCTAAATTCTTTCTCCAATCTTTGATATTTTTCACTTGAATTAAGAACTTAAAACCATGCTTTAAAATAAAATAGGTAACCTAACGTAGAATTATAAATTGGTAACTCTTTATTCTGACAGCTGGTTTCACAGTTTTTTATTGATTTAAAGCTTGGGTTTGCAATTTACATTGTGAATTAAATCCAGGTATTGTTTGCAAATTATTTCAAATGGCCGAAGTATTGATTTTATTAAATGACACCTTACATTTCTTTGACACGTAAGGCTATTTGTTTGGTCTTTTACTGAATCAATATAAGTGCAAATTGGAAAACCCTATTATTTTCTCGGTTGTATATTAAAAATGTTGTAGAATAAAAATGCAGAATTCACAAAAACGTCAAAATTAAAAAAAATGTTAGGTCCATGAAAAATATTGAAATTGAAAACTGATGCAAAAAAATCCAATGAAAAAATGCCAAACACTCAAAAATATTAAAAACTTTATCAACACGATGAAAAAAAAATTGATTTTAGGTCATCTTCAAGTTCGGAGAACTTTAAATTTGAAAATTCATTACTTGATAGCTAAATTTGGAGCACAAAGCAACATTTTGTAAAGAATGAGATCTTTGAAAGAACACAAAATATTAATTTTGTGTGTTTGTTTTTTTAAAAGTGAAAACTCACCTGCATTAACTATTAGATTATTTTGAAAAATTTAAGATATTTGTATGGTTTTTTTTTACTAGGACAGAATTTTCAAAAACATAGCTTAGGTAATAATGTTTTCCACTAAAGAGGTATTAGAGAACTAAATTATCAAATATTAGGAGGCCTATATTTTCACAACATTAGAACATAACATACGCATCCCAATCCCAAGTATAATGATAAATTACAACATCTGACTATAACCAAGTCTTAACTTCCTTTGAAGTAACTACTTTTGAAGTTTAACCATAACATGTAGTTCTGGACCGTCCCCTTATATAACCATTGAACATATCCGGTAGAATGACCTTTATACCTACATTGCAATCCGATTACTTCTGTCTACCTTTTAATTTTCTCGAAATATCCACATAGCTACAACCAGATACTGATGGTACATTTATACTCCAAAAAAAGGAGAAATAAACTTTATTATAGAACTACTGCCAGTTTACTTTTATTTTTATTTTCTATTTCCGTTTCTTTCTTTTGCAGATTACACATACAGTTTGCGACTGGTCGAAGTACGGATACCAAACTACGTGGTAAAAGGATCTGATGCGCAACTTGAGTGCCTCTACGATTTGGACGGTGATGTACTGTATTCTGTGAAATGGTACAAGGATGGGAATGAATTCTATCGATATGTACCAAGAGATATGCCACCATCACAGACATTCCTCCTGCCAGGTGTAATGGTTGATGTAAGTATTTTTGATTCCGACTAGTAACGTCGAAATTGACGTCGTGACGATGACGATGACGCGACAGACGTATCTACGCAAGGTGAGATGTGGTCTATCGGTATGTCGGGACGTCGGTCGTCGTATCAGAGAGAATGGAAAATCCATTTTGAATGGCACATACGACTTGTTTAGTGCGCGGGAGTGGGACTTAATGGATTTTCCATTTAGTTTCGTAGCTTTTTTTTTGTCTTCTTTATTTTTCTGCAATTCCTCAGTGAATTGGATTATACATCAAACCGAACATACACTCTTCACACACAATCCACACACGACATGCATGACATGCACGCATGGTTTTTTCAAAAACTGATGATTGATTGCGAATTACATTAAACTGTTAATCTAAATGCCTAATTTTATTGATTGCATCTACTCAATCATCATGAATAATTTATAAAATTGATATTATAGAATAATTGCATATACCTACCTAACCTATACTACACTTCAAAGTGAAAACGGGTGTATCCTTATAGCTGTGGAATATTTCACTGCGATGACTTTCTGACACAAGTGCCTTATTTATTTTTCTCTTTTTTTTTCCTTACGAGTATATATATTTATTTTTTTCCTGAACAGTTACCCAACTCTACGGACGCTACAGTGACGTTAAAGAACGTCAACTTGTCAACGACAGGTCGTTTCCGCTGCGAAGTCTCAGGAGAGGCGCCTTCCTTTCAAACTGTCACTGAACACGGAGATCTAGTGGTTGTATGTAAGTATAGTAGTCCTTACTCGTATTTATACTTATATAAAAAAGCAAAAAAGCTCATTTTTTCCTTATTTATTTTTATATATAAGTTATTTTGTGTGTGTATAATTTTATATTGAGGTATTGAGTTCCGGTTTGTGTCATTAATCATTGACACTTAATAGAATTCTTTTAGGTTCCTTGTCATAAGATAAGGTATGTATAGGTAGTGGCAGTGGGTAAGGATATGTTGCAGGATATTTTTATACACAATGTTTTCTCTTTTGGTTTTCCTTGTTACTCGTGTACATCATGTTCGAGGGAGTTTATTCATTGGAAGATAGAAAAGAATTACATTGTGATAGAATAATAGTCTTTATAAAAATGATGACTTTTATTTTTAGTAAAATTTTATTTAATTATTTTTACCCGTGCAATCTATAAAAAAAAGTTTGTGTTGTTGGCTTTGCTATTCATATAAACAGACTCGTGGCGTTGATTTACGAAGCAAAAATTTTGCTTAATTTTAATTTGAATGAAATATAAAAATTGATTTTTCGATTGAAGTACATATCAGGATTCATTCACTTCTAGCAGAGTCATTTGTTTAATGAAATCGTTTAGGTTTTAATTTATTAGCTTTGAGGGATATTGAAAGGAGTTTAAGGTGAGGGCAAAGTTAACTAAATACTGTTGATAGTAGATCACTTTTGTTATCTCTAGATCGTCTATATTACTGTAAGAGTTTGGACCAATTAAGTGATAAGTGAAAATTAGAACCATCTTAATCACATTTTACACTCTGTTGAAGTATTAAGACAAAATCGTCTAAACTAAATAAATCATCTGTTACACATAAAAGAATTCCAACCATCGAATATCTTTATCGTCTAAAAACCATTTAATCGATAGATAGATTGGAACTAAGGCGGCTTAGAGACTTACAACTCTCAACCATTCATCCGTGCGAGTACTGTTCACAGGGATGGAGGGAACCTACAGTCCTTACCTGAATTAGAACGGCTAATTTGAGAAAGCACATTTTATGACAAGATTTACTCTTGCACCTGCAGAATTTGTCAATTTCTCGCAAGAGGCAGTACCCTTGAAATAAAACATTAGATGGCATAGGCAGGGTTCGAACCCAAGACCTCTGGCATGATAGTCGAACGCGCTAGCCATCATGCCGCAGGTACTTTTTAGTTATCTAGAATATTGAATATTAAGAATTAAAAAATATACAAGATCATCTAGAATATGGTCTAGAAAATTGCATAACATTAATCGAGAGTATCTAGAATGCAGTAAACATATTTGGTCTGTTTTACCCTTTAAGATCATCTGGAACTTTTAGGTTATTTAAATGAGATACCTTAAATATAGTAAGTATCAATAGCATCTAGAAAACTAGACCACCTAAAACATCAAGATTGTCACCTACAAAATCTACCGCATCTAGAATAGTAAGAACATACAGACCCTCTAGGATATCTATACCATTTAAATCGTAATTAAGATCATTTAGAAAAACTTTTAGACTATTTTGCAATATCAAGCCTCTTTATACAATTTAGAACTTCTCGAACATCTAAACTGTCTAAAAATTCAGATCATCTAGAATATATTTACTACTCATAAAACCTTAACCATTTACTCATTGAAAAACTTGAATATCTTAAACGTATGAAAAATCATCTTCTAAAATTTCTAGGACTTCTAGATTAGCTAGAACACACAAACCATCTTAAAAAACTTTTTCCTTTTAGACCAAAGTATACATTTAGATCATCTTTAATATTAACAACAGTTTTAAGTCTCTACCATGTAATACATTTGGCTATTTTAACAATTATACCATTTTTTTCTAATTGCAGTATTTATATAATCTGAAATATTTAGACCATATCGAAAAATTAGACCCATCTTAAACATGTGGGACCGTACAAGAAAATTAGACCATTCAATTCTACTATAATTCAAACTCGATTTTATGGGCTAACCAATTCTTAATGGGAGACGATTTCATTATTTTCGAACATCAATCGAGGATAGGCAACTACATATATGGTTTATACCATTCGAAAATTGTACTTCTTTTTTCTTTATCAAGAAATAAAATGTTCTTATCTAGGATTCATTACCATGTAGATAAATTGCACAACTCCCTCTGTTTGTGCACGTTGTGCATTGATAGAAAAAAAAAAACTATTTTTAAATAATAAGAGAATCTCTTTAACTACAAATTTAGGTTTTATTTTTATTGAAGACTTGTGATGTAAGACGTACAAAGAAAGAATGATGCATGATTTAGTTTTAAGCATTTTTGTTAACTTGTTAGCTTTGGTTTGTAACTGATGAATTTTTCTCTTGTATGTAATGCGTGTTATATATTTTGCTTTGTAGTCGTCTTCGTTTTTGTTCGTGATTATGTTTTACATATTATGTCTATGTGTATAACACTTTTATCGATATACACTCTAGTTTCTTCGATGTGGTTCGGGTTTGAACATGCCGCCCCCCTATGCCATATACCTTGCATGGCATATGAATCCCATCTTAAAAGTTTCTGGTAGACGGTGATTTAAAAAATGAATCCAAAATAGATGTGAGAAGATTGAAGAAATCCACGCTCTTTGTGTTAATCTTAAAGAGAAAGACTTTAAATCGATGGTTTGTGTACTGTAAGTATATGTATATAAAATTGAAAATGAAAGCTCTTAAAAAAAAAATAAAAAATGATAGGTGAGTATGTGACTATTCACGAAAGATTAAGAGAGTTTTTGATTGGTAACTTGCATATTTTTGAGACGCAACGTTTGTAGTTGCCACTCTTTGTGCGGACTGTGACCACCCGTACTAATTGGTCATCACCAGGATGGGTTTCAATGATGCGACCCAGGAGCCACTGGTTGGGTGGCAGTCTATCGTCCTTGATTATAACAAGATCATTGACCTGAAGATTTTCATGTTGTTGACACCATTTTGGTCTTGATTGTAGATGTGATAGCCAGTCTGCTGACCATCGTGACCAAAATTGTTGAAACATTCGCTGTAGTTGAAGATATTGACGTCGGAGTGTGGTTTCTGGAGCAGGTGATTCTGGTGGTGCTAGCAAAGAGTCTCCAATTAAGAAATGACCCGGAGTGAGCACAGTCAAGTCATCGGGATCTGAGGTCAGTGGGCATAATGGTCGAGAATTAAGACAGGCTTCTATTCTCACAAGAATGGTCGATAAGTCTTCATAGGTGAGCGGAGTCCCAGTTGTAATTCGTTTGAGGTGGTGTTTGACGGATTTTACATTAGCCTCCCATAATCCACCAAAATTCGGAGAGTGGGGTGGATTAAAATGCCACTGGATGCCCTTTTCTGCTAATTGGGGAGCGATTTCTCTATCAATCGATTCAATAAACTTTTTTGCATTGGTTTTAAGAACAGTGTTGGCACCAATAAAGTTAGTGCCACAGTCACTGTATATATCATGGCATAATCCCCGTCTTCCAATAAAACGGTATAACGCACATAAAAACTGATCTGTTGTCATTCCTGTAACTGCTTCCAAATGGATTGCCTTGGTTGCAAGGCAAATGAAGATTGTGATATACCCTTTATATGTGGTGTTACCTCGATATCTTGATGCTTTGAGTTCTATCGCACCAGTATAATCCACACCTGTGGCTAGAAATGGCCTAAACGATGGATTTACCCTGGCTGCTGGTAAGCTGCCCATCAATTGTTGTGTTGTTCGTGGTTTTTCCTTGAAGCAGGTAATACAAGATCTTATCTCACCCTGAATTCCTTTCGTAACGCTGAGAATCCAAAATTTCTTCCGAAGGAACGATGCTGTGAGTCGCATTCCACCATGTAAAGTAGTTTGGTGACCATAACTGATGATTAAGTTTGTCAAATGATGATCCCTTGGAAGGATCATCGGATGTTTTTCGTTGAATGATAAAGCAGAGCGTTGCAAGCGTCCTCCTACTCTCAGTACTTTGTCGTTGTCCAGAAAAGGCGCTAACCCTACCAACTGACTTTTGTTTGAAACAGCACCTTTTTTCAATAATGCCTGTAAATCAGAAGGAAAACATTCAGTTTGAACAAGTCGTACCAACCTTATGAGACTAAGATCTAGCTCCTCAACCTTGAGAGTTCCCTTTTTACGTTTGTGAGTCTCATCTAGTTTCTTTTTGCAACGACAATTGTAAACAAAGCGAAGTATCCAAGCCACAATTCGACGCAAGTGTGAGAAATTTGAATACCTTTTTAAAAACGATTCTGACGGTAGTTCCAGAAGAGCATTAATAATCTGTTTGGTTTCTAGAAACGTCCAGTTGGAAGTTGGCCAAAATTCTTGGGCTGCACTTAGCCATTTAGGTCCATGCCAGTATAAATCAGAATTTATTAGTTGTGTGGATGTTGTACCACGAGAAGAGAGATCAGCTGGGTTATCATGAGTTGCAACGTGATGCCATTGGTTAACGTTTGATGCTGCATGAATAATTCCAACTCGGTTTGCTACGAATACAGGCCATCTATTAGCATCCCCACGAATCCATGAAAGAACTATCGTTGCATCTGTCCAGTAAAAAATTGAAATTGCAGTTGTGGGCAATTGTATGTGTTTTGTTACCCATTGTACTAATTTTATACCTAAAACGGCAGCACACAATTCAATTTTTGGAATACTAATTGGTGGTTTCGGGGTGACCTTACTTTTAGCTGTGATTAAATTGGTATGAAAAGTATTCTGGTCATCTTGTATGCGTAAATAAACGACAGAGGCATAAGCTTGAGATGACCCATCGCAAAAGGCGTGAATCTCAACTTTTCTCATTGACTGAGGTGAAAATTTTAGCCAGCGCGGAATTTGAATCTGACTGATGTTTGGTAAATCTTCCAAAATGTTGTTCCAGTCAACCAAAAGATCACCCGAAATGGGTTCATCCCAGCTGATGTTCAATGACCACAGTCTTTTCAAAATAATCTTCGCAGAAACGATAATGGGGTTGATGAAACCTAAAGGGTCAAACAATTTAGCTATAGTAGATAGAATACTTCGTTTAGTGACTGTACCTTGATGAAGGTCAAAGTTTATTTTGTAGCGAAACTGATCGAGACCAGGCTGCCAATTCATACCTAAAGTTTTGATGACTTCATCACTGTTTAATTCTAGAGCAGTAGCACTGCTTTGTTGTTGCAATGGGATCCCAGCAAGTAGTTCCGTTGTGTTTGAAGCCCACTTATGCAATTCAAAACCTCCTGCTCGTAGAGCTTTCAAACTCTGATTTCGAACTTGCATAACTTTGTCTATAGTGTCTCCTCCAGTGAAAATGTCATCGACGTACATCTGCCCTTTTAATACTTGGTAGGCCAGCGGAAATCGTTCGCGTTCATCCTCAGCCAATTGGTGCATGACACGAATGGCGGTATACGGAGCTGAAGCAGTTCCAAAGGTGACGGTGGTGAGACGAAATTCTTGAATGTCATTATTTTCGTTGCGCCAAAGTATACGTTGATACTGGGAATCTTCTTCATTCATATCGATACAACGATACATCTTCTTTACATCTGCCGTGATGACAAATTTGTGCAGACGCCAGTTAAGCAACACTGCTGCCAAATCATTTTGAAGAGCGGGTCCATTGCATAATATATCATTTAGTGATGTTCCATTAGATGTCGTGGCCGAAGCATCAAAAACAACACGGCACTGGGTGGTGAGGCTGTCGGTTTTTATTACGGCATGATGAGGGAGCACGCAACATGTATATGAAGGAATATTGCTGGAGCTGAATTGACGATGTTGGTTTTCTGTTGTTTCCACTGGAGCAATTTGGTTAAGGTCAAAATATTCCTTTATGGACTTAGCATATTGTTCTCGTAAGAGTTGATTGTTGTTTAACTTCCGCTCAGTTGAATAAAATCTATTTAAAGCCATTTGTTTTGATCTTCCCAACGTCATTTTCGAATCGAATAAACTTTTTAAAGGCAGACGAACCACGTACTTGCCGTTATCTTGACGTTTATGAGTTCGCTTAAAGAACTCTTCACACCATTTTTCTTCCATGGTGTATTGTTGCTCTGTAGGAATGCTTTCGAGTGTATAAAATCTCTTTACAAGGGCATCAAGTTGTTCAAGCGAAACATGCGAACATGAGATTGTTGATGGCAATGGGGTGTCAGGAGTGGGTTCAAAAGCTTCGCCAGAGATGATCCATCCCAATTTGGTTTCCTGGGCTTCCGGCTCATTTGTTTCACCTTTTCGCAGACCTCCCATTAAAACTTTGGCTAAAATGTCAGCACCTAAAAGTAGATCTATAGATGAAGAATTATAAAATTCTGGATCTGCCAACTCTAATCCACTAATATGCGGCCAATTATGACACTTGACACTTGTTGATGGTAAGTTGTGCGTAACACTATTTACAATCGAAGCGAAAACGCAGAATGAGCATTGATTGTCTATGCGAGATTGAATCATAAGGTTTGCTACGGATTTCCCAGACGTTCGCTGACCATTTGCAAGTTGGATGGACGAAATAATTGGTAATCGCTCGAGATTCAAAGATTGGGCCGCCCTTTCACTGATGAGCGCACCAGTGGATCCCTGGTCAATCAAAGCACGGAGACGAAAGGTTTGGCCATCTGTTGTAACGACATTAACAACTGCAGTGGGAAGTAAAATTTGAGATCTAGATACAAATCTGGACATTTGTGAATTTGCGGCTGATGATTGGCTGACGTGGTTGACTATGTTTGTATTTTTGTCCGTAGGAGAATTTTGGTTCACGGTTGCTGTTTGAGATGATGAAATTGAATTGTTGTTGTTGGATGAAAGGTTGTTGCTGTGGTTAGTGGGAAAATGCAATAACGTATGGTGTCGCTTACCACATTGTTGGCAATTCCTAGAGCTGAAACAAGATGATGCAAGATGATTTGCACACAAACAATTGACGCAGAGTTTGGCTTGATCGACCATAGCCTTGCGCTCGAAACAATCCATTGCAAGAAATTTGGGGCAACGACGTAAAATGTGTGGCTCCTTGCAAGCTGAACATGCCGTTGGTTGATTTGTTTGCGAAGAAGCGAGATGATGGATTTTTGTTTCCCGATGAGGGAAGAATTTGTTGTTGGTTTTGTTAACTGCCTTTGTATTGAAAGTGTTGGAGTTGAAAGATTTAGCAGGAGTTGGTGTGACCAAATTTTGCTGGAATTCCATCGCTTCTAAAATGCGGTACCTAGTGTCTAAATAATCCGTAAACTGTTGGAAGGAAGGAATATCGACAGACTTACCGAGTTCTTGTTCCCACAAATGATGAGTTTCTCGAGGCAATTTCCCCACTAAGAAATGAACAATAATTTGGTCACATTGATCTACTCCGATTTTTAGATTTAGCAAAGCACTTACACACGAGCGAGAAGTATCAAGTAAATGTTTAATATCAGAAGCGGATTCCTTATGAATGCATGGTTGAGATGATAGCAAATTCATATAATGAGAGAACAAGACACGCTTATTATTGTACCTTTTTTCTAAAGTTTCCCAGGCTGTAACGTAGTTTGCAGCGGTCAAGGGAATGTCACGTATATCGCTGTCAAAATCACTAGGCAATGATTGTTTGAGAAAATGAAATTTTTCGATGTTTGCAAGTGACGCATTCGAATGTATTAATCGAACAAACGAATCATAAAAGGCTGGCCAATCGATGTATTTACCCGAAAATGCAGGTGGCGGAATTCTAGGAAGCCGAACAGAATTTGTGTTACTTGCCTTTTGGGCAACATCATCGTCATTTTTTACAAACCCTGAATTATTAAATGATTTGTTGTCATCGATAGCCAGTGAAGGGAACTTGAGATTGAAGGCTTCATTTATTGTGGAAAAGGTCTTGATATACTCCTCTTCAAATAAATCGGAAACATCTTCAGTAAAGTACTTATCTGTAAGTTGCAATGTAGATTGAATTATAGATTTATGGTTCAATTGAAAATCGGAATATATTTTTTCTAAATTGTTCCGACGAACCTCAAAATACGCCTTCGTATGGCGATCAATCGGATCCTTCTTGTAATTCTTAAGAGCCTTTGACACTTTGTTTAACAAATCACGCTGCACCTTGACAATTTCTTCTGGCTTTGAGACCTCACTCATTTTATTTTATGCAATTTAGTAATTAATAAAAACACTCTAATCTACAAATGAAAGTCTCACACTCACCTGCACCCTTTATATTTTTTTTTTTTTTTTTTTACGTCCAAGATGATTGTTCCAGACGACTGCAATCACGGGATGATAAATGCGAAACTTCTTCACAATATTCAAATCTGTATGTGAGCTAGTTCCACAGTCCAAAAAATGATAACAAACGGTACTTTTATGTACCGTGCTCCTCTATGTAAGTGCAACGGGTTAATTTAGATAAGTACTCGTAGAGTATTATCACTGGATACGATATGTTTTATTTTACTTTGATTATTTCACGATTAAAATATAAAATGTAGTTTAAAGAGTCCTCACAGGAGGCACCAAATGTTTGTGCACGTTGTGCATTGATAGAAAAAAAAAACTATTTTTAAATAATAAGAGAATCTCTTTAACTACAAATTTAGGTTTTATTTTTATTGAAGACTTGTGATGTAAGACGTACAAAGAAAGAATGATGCATGATTTAGTTTTAAGCATTTTTGTTAACTTGTTAGCTTTGGTTTGTAACTGATGAATTTTTCTCTTGTATGTAATGCGTGTTATATATTTTGCTTTGTAGTCGTCTTCGTTTTTGTTCGTGATTATGTTTTACATATTATGTCTATGTGTATAACACTTTTATCGATATACACTCTAGTTTCTTCGATGTGGTTCGGGTTTGAACACCCTCAATATTATTTTTACTTCTTAAATCAGTTCGACCAATAATATTTGGAACTCCTTAAATGTGTATACGATACTGAGAAACAGCCTTTTGACCATTTAAATCAGGTAGACAAGTCTATGTTTATTTAATAGTATAAAGATGGACTTTTAGACCATCCAGGCTGAGCTCTTTGAACAATTTTTAATTTCTATATAGATTTAGTGTTTTGAAGATCAATGTTTATTTGGTAAATATAGCTTTCTAATTTTAAAGAATAGTTTTTTTCAAATTTAAAAAATTGAGTTAAATTTGTAATTGTGTTCTAATTTAAAGCTTATTCAAAGGATACTCTCCTCTCCTCTCCTGTCCTGTCCACTTAAACCAATGATTGTTGCAAACAAAAAATGGCCACAATAAATTTAGAGAAAAAAAATAAAACTTAAAATTCAAAACAAAGCACTGGTATATTCAAACAAGCATCAAATGCTGAACTCAAAAGCTTAACTAAAAGGGAACAAACGCTTTTTTATGCTCAGTGATGGAAGAGTGAAAAAAACTGCAAACTCCTAAGCCCGCACACAATCATTTGATGGTTGTTGTTGGATGTAGTTAAGGATTAAACCATAGAAAATATAGGCAAGGAAGGGGATAAACGTAAGTTGCATGCTTGCATATATCCTTGTTGGCTATATGGGGGCCCTCTAAGGGCTAGAAATACAACTATACAACACGGATGTTTGTTTAGAATCGCAAAAACAGGATCATGTTTTTTTTTTTCAATGTCCTACCCTAACTCTATATATTAAAAAAAATAGTTATTTTCAAAGAGAGTCGTCCTCTGATGGGATACTGAAAAATGTAGAAAATCATTTATTGAAACCGGCTCCTCATGGTGTGTGTATGTATGTGAATATAGGGTATTTAAAAGCCAAAGGGAGCGCCCACAATTTGAAAAAAATCGTATATAGGTAGGTACGGTATGAACATTTGAGTGAAACAGAAGCCATTTAACTTCTTGTTTTTTCTTTCGAAACTTAGAACTAAGGGCGATTTGTATACGAGCATGCTTTATTCAAATAACTGTTGACCGGAATATAATTTATTGGCTATAGAGCCGCTATACCACTCAATTTCTATTCAAACTATAGAATTTTTTTCACATGGTTCTTTCAAGCAAGGGTCGTAGGTATGAAGAACATGCCCATGGTATGCGTTTAGCTGAGTCGAAATATCTTTAAGAAGTTTAGCATTTTATGCAAAAAATTTAATTGAAGTGAACATTTTCAATGTCAATTTGAACTTTAAGTTCTAAAGAACTGGACTTTTTACAAGTTCAAGTATACAGATGGTTTATTAAATTTTTTCAATCAACAGATCTTCCTGATAAAGGACCCGTCATGACTGGCGGTCGCCCCCGTTATCAAGTTGGAGATTGGGTTCGAATAAATTGTACATCAGGACGTTCGAGGCCATCTGTTCAGTTGACATGGTTTGTCAATGGAGAACAAGCAGAACCATCTATGGTTAGAGGATATGAAAAAATTGTTTCTGGACGTGAAGCCCTGGAAACTTCAATATTGGGTCTACAATTTCGAGTAGAACAACACCACTTTCGAAATGGTGATATGAAATTGAAGGTAATTTTTTGAATAGTGGTTGTTTTCGTCTTCGTTTTTTTCTTGCTTCTCATGCAAAATTTCTTTTGAAAAGTACTCTTATAAATATTAAAATTAAACATTTGATTTTAAAACTCTATACTGTTCTTTCTTAAAATTTTGGTACTCATAAAATATCATTCAAAATTATAGTGTGTGGCCCGTTTGTCAACAATTTATTGGCGCAGCAACGAAGAATCCGTCGAAGGTGATCGTCCTCAAAAAGCACCCGTTCTAGAATCACGTGAAACTGTTTATGCAAGCAATTCAAGAATGGATCCATCCCAAGGTATGTCATTCCGGGAATTATTTGTAACAAAACTTTTATCGTTTTTCATTCAACCAAATGCAGCCAGTATGATGGACATCAAATGCTTGCCAAGTTTAGTTATAACACTCACGTTATTATCATGTGCGCTTAATAGCTTAACACCGTCATATCAACGAATTCATATATCCTTTACAACAACGTTATCGAATAGATAGCTTCATTAAATTTTATTTTTAATTTTTATTTTATTTTTAATTATAGATGTAAAATGTATAACGTAGGTGGTACACAGAAAGTAAAACAAAAAATATTAGAAAAAACGCACTTAAATTGTTTTAATTTTATTCCTATAAAAAAAATATTTCTGATTACATCCATAAAAAAAATATTTATAATATTTAATATAATAGTGAATAAGTGTAATTAATTTTTTAAGATTAAATTTTTATTTTAAAATCTATGAGATTAAAAAATTAAGTAAATCTGGCCAACGATATAAAATAAAAAACAATTCAGGGCAATTTTGTTGCTGGAATACATAAAAAATAATACCAAAAATGCATTTGTAAAATTTAAAAAAATCAAATATATATAAAAAGGAATTATATTTATATAGATTTAAAACAAAATGTGAAAATTTTAAATAATAATGTAAAGTGTTATAGTGTTTTATTTTATGGTTAGGATCTTGTACATTTTCATTTTATATATTTTTATGTTATAGCTTTATATGCACATTAAAATTAGAATTGTATTTTTTTACTGCAAAATTCTTTTATATTCTAAAATCCTAATTTTGCTAAAAAAATATTTTTTTTATTAAGAAAAAAAAATCATATCGAATCATTAGATAAAATGTCTTCAAAACGCCAGAAAAATTTAAAAATACACATGTACAAAAGATTGAATCTGCTTTTGTTCTATTAGAAAATTAAATGCTTCTGTAAGCTTTTTTATCATTGTCCTGTTGTATAAATGTAAAAAAAATATTCGATATAGTTTATGATTTAAGAACCATTTAAATAAGGTCTCTGTGGAAAAAAATAGATTTAATAAACCAAAAACTAAAAATAGACATGATCTCTTAGCTTAAAATGCAAATAGTAGCTAAATACAAAATTTCAACAACTAAACAAAATAAATAAAGAAAAGTTATTTGTAGGATTCGTTTCTTCAAATAAGCTTTCGTACTTTTTTTTCTCAGCAGCTGTTAAACATGTGTAGTTATTTCAATTATTTAAATTAAATTTATATTAACTCTAACTGTTAAAACCACAAAAATATTTTTTTTTTCAGTTTTTTTTTGTCTTTAATCTCAAAAAAGCAACGAAGCACAGTTATTATGGCAAACAGCTCTGAAGCCTTCGGGAATTTTCTTCTTCTTTTTTCTTTTAAATTTTTATATTCGTTGGAAAAAACAAACTTTTATGATTTTACTTCCTTAACCTTAGTCCTTAGCCTTGGGCAATAATTTAAAGAAGGAAGACGAACTTTGAAACTTACAAAGGCTTTTCTAATTTTTTTTTCACTGAAGCTAAATGTCCGTAGGAGTTGTTATTTTTTTCTGATATTTACTTAACGTTTAAATAAGATAATTATTTAGGCGGTCATGAACATAATCATTTTTGTCATAAGTCAAGAAAAAGAATTTTGAGTAAATAATTGAACTTTTTTCTAACTTTTTGACGAGATCAAAAGTTAAACTGTGGACATTTTGGTTATTTTGTTTTCGCGTGGGAATTATATTCTACACAGCTTAGTTAAATACTCAAGGCAAAATACAACGCATTTTTTTCAATTAAGTTACATATGAAATCCGGCGTATATATTTGATTTGGTTTTATTCTTTTGATTAATTTTAGAAGAGCCATATTTACATTATATTAAAATTATCATTGTTTTCTCATTTCTCAGTTTCAAGTGTTGAAATATCCTTCAAAAAGTGTTTTATTATTATTCCAGTTATTTTTAGATACAAAAAGTTCTCTATTGAATCATTAATTTTTGAATATTTATAGATGATGATTTATGGTTTTAATTTTGTATAAATATATACATTTAATTTATGTTTATCTGAAACCCCAAATATCTCGCTGAACATAGATTACCAGGACCTCAAAAACCTTCGAGGAGAAATTCAATAATTTCTATCCTTAAACAGGATAAGATTCGAGAGCAGCACAAAGAGAATAAATAAATGTACAACATCTTTTCTATACTTCCATTTTTGCCATCATGATTGTTTTCCCTTACAATGTTGTTTTGTATTTATTTTCATTTTCCCTATTTTATGCTTAATGCTTTTGACCTCCTCCCGTCATATACTACATAGCTCGTGTATCCATTATTATTTTTTTTAGCATTTTTGTTTTTTATTATTTTCTTAATCCTCTGGATCTGAGTTTATTTACATATTTTTGGTATCAAAAATGCCAAAGGATATTCCTTTGAAATAAAGAAGAAATAAAAACAAAAAAACGAAGGATATACATTTTTCATATATTTTAACGAATATCGAATATTTAATCTTTTTTTAAATTGAAAATGTGAAAGCTGATATCATTGTTGCTATGAATAAAATAAGATTTAAATATAAATCATCATCCGCCATCTTAGTTTATTTGTTTTATATTTTTAATCACATTTTTTAAATTGACAATATTTTTTTGCTGATACAAAATTTATAATAATTGTTGTATGTTCATTGCTTCCATTAAAGTAGAAAAAAAATAAATACAAAATTAAACTTAAATAAATAGATATTCTATGAAAATTATGTACATACTATAAAAATTATTAAAAATGTATTTTTTTTTTATGTTTCTAATCGTCTTTCCAAAAATAAAAATTATTTATAACTGTATTTTAATTGTATAAAGTGATTTTAACAGTCAACAATTTAAATAAAAAATTAAAATATATATAATTCAATTTTTTAATTGACTATGCATTTATATAAGCAAAGAATCATTAAAACAAATAGAAAACTGTAGCTATATTTTTTTTATAAAATTATTTTATATTTTATATGATATTTGAAAATAAAAACATAGAATTATGTAAAAATAAATATACGCAAAAAAACTATAACGAAGAAATTATTATTTTAAACAAAAATTCCAATGTAAATAAATATACATTTAAATTTAAAATTTATTTGATAAGAATTTAATATAAGATATTTAAAAATAAAATTTAGATATATAAGAATGTTAACTTTAAATGCGAAATGAATCTTTAAAAGAAAATAATTAATTCAACCTAAAACAAAAAACTAAAACTAAAATAATAACTTCAAATGATAAAAAAAATAAAGAAAATTATATGCCATACATTTATTAATAAGAAATAAAATAAAATGTTTAATTGAATAATTTTGTGTTGGAGGAGATAGTTTTATTTAGTGCATGTTCTTAGAATGTATGATTATACCAATATAAGGTAAGTTATTTCCTAATAAAATCTGTTATCTTTTCATGATAATTTATTACAAAGTCTAAAAGTTAAAAAAAAATATGTGTCAGCTGAGCTTTCCTTTTAATGGTTTTTTTTTTTTTTTTAAGAAGAAAATAACCCTGAGAATATTTTTTAGACTTAAGGTTAGTGTTTATTTTTGTAAAGGTTTGTAAAATTATGGGAGAGTATGGGAGCTTTTTAAAATCCCGTTTTTAAAAAATCCCGAAAAAATTTAAATCCCGTCTTCTAAAATACAGATTTTCAAAATCCCACTCATTCAAAATCCCGCTATTTAAAATCCCTTCAAATTCTGACACTTCCGTTTTTTAGAAGACATATACATTAAACTTTATAACAAAAGGAAACAAAAATACTAGTTTACTTTATATTATTGTTTTTTGGATATCTAACATTTTTGTTAAAGGTTACATTTTTGTTAAAGGTTACAATAAAATTTAGAAAAAAAATTCATTTTTATTAATAAATAATAAACTATTTTCTTAATTTCAATTTCCCAAAAACGGGACTCTAAAAACGGGATTACAAAAAGCGGGATCATAAAAATCAGGATTATAAAAAGCCTTAGTTTAAATAACGGTAATATAAAAACCGGGATATTGAACCCTAAAATTATTAAGGTAAAGGTAAATGCGTGTAATTATGGGGACAATGTGTCGAAAATCTTCACATTGGAAGATGGAAATCGATACGAAATATTTGTTTTTCCACAGCTCATAACATTGATATTTGCAGTTAATAGTATAAAATGATTAAAACGGTTTGCATTCAAAAATGTATGTTTCTTACACAAATCTTAAGAAAAAATTAAAAAAATGTAAATTTTAAAAATAGTAAGAGATTTTTTAAAATAAAACAACTTTTTGATTTGCAAAATTGGGATAATAAAAAACCGTATTATAAAAAACGGGATTTTATTATGTGAATAACATGTTGACGTGTTTTAATGATATCAAATTTTGTATTAAAAAAATGTGTATGAATTTTTGATCATCATTATATTATTAAAACAAATTGAGGGATTGCTTATAAAAAAATTATTGAATTCGGTTCATGAGTTCTTGAGAAAATTTTACAGCAAAATAGCGGTTCTATGGGTATACCCTTCTCAAGCAATACAAAAATATATAATTTTGTTCTTTAGAAAGTTCGAATTTTTGATTTTTTACTGTTATTTTTGATCTAAAAATAATGGAACACTTCTAACGCTAATATTATTTAAAGCACTAATAAGTTTAAACTTAATTGATCAAGGCAAGTATAGACAGACGGAAGGATGGAACTTTGGGAGTCACATTTGAAATCTCTAAAAATAGAAGCCATTGTTATAGAATTATATCCTTTTTATGAACTTTGATATGACCAATTTGCACATATGAATATGTATATCGGCGATAGCTTTAAGGTTTTGAAAAGGTGGTAGAGTATTTAAAAGGGCTCATCTTTTAAGTGGTTTAAAATAAAATACATTTTAAAGGGCTGCTGTCTAAAACATTTTTTTTACTCAATATGGACTATTTATTATCAAAATCTAGTTTAACAAACTAATTTCATGTAGTGCTCCATGAAAGAGAATTTTGTAATGAACTTTATTTTAATTACGTTAATTTAGCTATGTAGGGCAATAATTTTTGTTGACTTGGAGCAAGGAAACTAAATGGTTTTGGTTGAGACTGGCCTAAGACGCAGTGGATACTCCCTAAGATTTCTATGGTTTGACCCCATCCGCTTTGAATATAATACATTTTCTCCTCAAATCTTTCAATAATTTAAATGAACTAACCCGCCTTTCCCCTTGGATACATTTTTGTGGACAACTAGGGCATGTTATAGTTATGTTCATATGACGAGTGGCTAAAAAAAGAACTTTTCTACGTAATTTATTTCACAAACCAACATATTGCTCGTCATCTTATGTTAAACTAGCCTTCACTGCATTTCCTATAACCTAGTTCACATGCATTGTCTTTAAAATATGTATACCATTAACGATTCAACTTCAGTTTATTACAATTTTTTAATAGTTTAATAATTAATTTCAATCGTCCGCAAGAATGAGTGAATGAACCGTATAAATAATTCTACTACCATTAGTTCATTATTTAAGTACTAAATTATACACTTAACTAAATTTTCTTTCATATTTCCAATTTAAAAGCAACTATTTTCTTATTACTTATTAATGCCACTTTTCTTTTCAAATATTTAAGTGATTTAAAAAAAAGTTTTATTTGCTTTCCCAAACATCCTATTAAAGTTTATTGAACTATGGGAATGGAGAAGATACGGAATAAAAAGAAGGAAACACATTCCTTAAGCCACCTAAAATACATAAAACGAACGTTTGTAATTGTCGTTTGGCGACAAAGCCAAACGTTAAAAAGAATAAGAAAAAAAAATAACGGAAAGAAAAACTTATACCCCGAAATTATACTTAATTTGCCACTTCGCTACCTCCATCGGATTAATACCCCCTAAAGGTATTAAACCTACATTCCAACCTCTTTTTAACTATATATAGGAAATACCACCAGAAGAAACACTACTTAAAAAACCTAAAAGAAAATTGCCTGTGCCTCCGTTATGGGTAGAACTTTTAGTGAGTTGTTTTTTCTTTTTCTTTTATATTATTTTCGAAAAATTAAGCATCTTCGTCCTCGGAGTCGTTCGCTGTCTCAAGCACAATGAATTGCTTTACTTATATGTGTGTGTTTGCATAAACTGTGCTCTATGCTTTGTGCCATCCCTTTAGGGTGAATATCGTGAAAACTTTTTATCAGCGATTTAGTTTCAACAAAAAAGTGCATTCTCTTCGCTTGTTCCTTAAATATCTAACTATTTTTTTGTTTCACTGTCTTTTATGCATTTCACTTAATTTTATAACAGACAAAAAATAACCTCGTTTCCTTTTACCAATGTAGAGAAGAAGTTAAATAAAAAAAAAATAACATAAGAATTTATCATTGCCACCCTCCGCCTCGATCACAATCCACCCAGACCCAGCCAAGTACCAAGTTTTCTTCACTTCACATACACATGAAAATCAAGTGGAAAACAGGTCGAGCCAAAAAAGAATATGGACTCCAATTTATTTGGAGAAAGATAAAAACCGGAAGTTTGCCCGTTCAAACATACAACATCATACAAAAACATACATACTCGTATATCAACTCGTATAGACACCTTCAACCTAACCTAATGCAAGGAACGACAACGAAAACTACGTGCATTTCAGTGAAGTGACGTGCGCAAGTATACTAAGGTACTAGAGAAATATCCTTTGAAAAGGATGCTGACGACCAACAACAACAATGGAAAACGACAACGACACGACGACCAAAGAATAACCCTGTTTCTTGTTCTCCTGGCCGAGCAATCAAATTGTAATTCAGGATAAAACTTTGAATATCTCTTTCTCGATTGTGTTTGTTAGTTTCCTTTGCATCCTGTGTGTCCGTCCTGTCTATATTGGCGTCATGTCTTTGGAAATGGTTTCCATTATTTCTGTGCCATGACTGCTTCTTTGGTTGTGTTGTGCGCGGGTGATGTTCTGCAAAACCATCCACGGTCGGATCAATAATGAATTAAATTTTTCCATATCTCGAAGCTCCATCTATTGGAAAATTCCTGAACATAAATATTTTTAGTTTTAAAGAACGCATTCACAAATCTCGGTAAAGAGGATAGGGTTTTTAGCGTGGCATTTGGTGAAATGCAAGTTTTGACAAGTTTTTGTCCTATTTTTCGCATTTCTGTAAAACTTGATACAGCATTATTTTCTCTAAAGGAATTAATTACAAACCTCTCAACCGTTAGAAGCTTAGAAAAAAGAAAGTTTATAGGGATTTACTTATTATTAAACAATTTCCTTTGCCTTTTATATATTACAATTCCAACCCTGTTTTTAACACTTGTTCTCCAGAGTCAATAGATTCGTAAATTGTCTACGACTTCTTGGTCACATATCGTTCCTGTTCGACTAAACCCAAGAGAAAGAGTAAAAGCTCTTGTTACTATAAGAATATACTCATATATATATTTGAGTGTATGCTGAATGTAGGAAAAAGGGTATAGTGCTGATGGTGGTGCGGATAGCCATGCATTCACATGTATACGTGTCAAGAGATAAATGAAACGAAAAAGTGGATTGCCCAATATAGACTTAGAAAGCCATACCAATCGAAAGCACCTCTCTCTTGATGTAGAAATGCTTCCCTTGCATCCTTTTTTTTATTACTTTTTTGTTTTTTTTTTTTACATCGAGAATAGTAAAGAGTAGTAGAACTTTGGAACGTGAATAGTATTCGTAGCACGTGTGATACATGCTAAATTTTATACATTGATTATCTCTTGAGGGACTATGTACTTATATAGACAGATATCTATGAACATATAAAGACAAGCTTACCTGGAAATTGTGCATGCTAAAAAGATCCTTACCACTTCTTCTATTCTAGGAACCTATATAGGGGTTCTAGTGTATGGACAGTTGGCTTGTTGGTTGGTAAGGGCACTACCTATATATAGATTCAGATTGGGTATATTTGGTTGGGGGTTAACACAAATGTCGGGATGTTATCCCAATAAAATTACAAGGGTTTTTGAAAAATTTAACATAAAATAAGTAGCACCCGTGTATATTTTAAGATAAGCGACCTTTTGGGAGATTATATTCAAGACCCATAAATATGAGGATATTTTATGTAAGCTTATTTATGTTTGGACTATGGCTATGGGTTGTGAGAGTGAGAAACTAGCTATACACAAATTTTAAAAGGAATTAGAATAGAAATTTCGTATAACTTATTTAAACAAAACAACTGAATATTGCTAAAAGAAATATTATTATTTATAAACTCTTGAAAGGTTTCTACTTAAAAAATAAATTAAATGGTGCAACAGTACTTTGAGAACTAAGGCCTAGTGACTTACAACTCTCACCCATTCCTGTGTGCAAGTACTGTTGACAGGGATGGAGGGGACCTACAGTTTTAAGCCGAATCCGATCGGCTGATTTGAGAAAACACAATTTATGACAAGAATTGCTCTTGCAGAATTTGTCAATTTCTCGCAAAAGACAGTACCCGTGAAAAAAACTTTAGATGGCAGGCAGGGATCGAACCGAAGACCTCTGGCATGACACTCCAACGCACTAGCCATCATGCATCGGGCACTACTAAGGTTTCTACTTGTTCATGTATTTTTATACCAAACCCAAGTCAATTTTTACCCAAAGTATGTGTGTAGTGCTATATATTTTGAAACCTTAATCTTGTTAGGTTCGTGAAATTTGTCATATATGTCGAAATAAAAACTTTTTCAAGTTTAGATATGGGTAAAGCATAACATTATCCTTTAATTTGTCAAGACCTCCAAACATTTTTCAAGATCTCCCTTAAAATTTCAAGACCTTAATTAATTTCAAAACTTGCCTGGGAATTATAAGGATGTTATTGAATTATCGAACTAGGTCTGGAGATTTCAAGAGAGGTCTTACAGTTATAAAGGATATTCAGAAATTCCAAGGGATATTGGAAGTCTTGAAATATCAAGAGAATTTCTGAAAATTTTAAGGGAAGTCTGGAATTTCCAAGGAAGGTCTTGGTATATAAAGGTAGGTTTTGCAATTTTTTGAAAATAATAAGGGACGTCCGATAATATTATGGGTAGTCTCTAGATTCCGAGATAGGTCACAAAAAATGAAGTTCTTGATATTTCAAGCAAGGTCTCGAAATGCTAAGGGTAGTCTGGAAATATTAAGGGAGGTAGCGAACAATCATAGGAGCCTTGCTATTTCAAAGAATTTCTTGAAGTATTTAAGTTTGAAAACCATTGGCTATCTTAAAAATATAATTAAGCGCTGGAAAATGTAAGTTCGTTTAATTTTGAGGGAGATCTTAAAATAAGAAGAAAGGTCTTGTAAAATTAAGGCGGATTTTGAAAATCAAGGGAGGACTGGAGATTTCAAATGAGGTTTTGGAAATCAAGGGAGTACATTTGTCTAAAAGCATTGTGATAAGAATTAACGTGTCAATTTGACATTTAATAATTTAAAAGCATAAGATTCTATATTTTTGTTGTCTTAAAATAAGGTAATTATTTTTACACATGACAAATAAGATCTAGAATTTCTCTGTCTCTAAGATTTCTTATATGAGATTAATAAACATAATTTTAAATAGCCCTACCTTTTAATTTTTTTATTAGACGTCACCTTATGCTTATAGTATAATAACAAAATAATATATTGTACCCACTTACAATTTTAACATAATTCCCTCATGAACATTTTTCACTAGAAAAGCTAGGTATAGGTACACCACCACCACCTCCTTTATACGCTACATCACGACCATAAGAACCCTTAGAACTAGAATTTCATTTTACATCGTTATTCTGATTTCTTGTCACCATTAAAATACATACCTGTTGAATGTATACGTCAAACCCCACATATGTTGACATGGATATTAATTAACTTGCAAAAAGGTTATATGCTTTACCTAGCTGATAAAATCTGCTTACTTTTGTATATTTTCTTCCGAAGCCTTAGTAAGCATAAGTTTTTTTTTCAATGTCGTTATTGTTGTTATTGTCCATCATAAAGCAAAAGGACCTTCTTAGAGAAAAAAATAAAAATATAAAAACATGATAAGTTGTTATGACAGGGCAAGAAGAGGATTAAACTCAATGAATTGCCTCTGGAATAGCTATGGCTTTGTTGGTATAATGTCTTCTTTTTTATAATTTTTTTGTCACATCTTAGTCAAAGTTTTCATGCGATTTTCTTTTGTAAAAAAGTAATTGGGACATTTAGGTACATATTTTAAATGTTGCAATATCATATTGTGTGTTGATAGTGAAAGAAGAGAAACTTTCATAAGCCACCATCCACCCAGTTATAAGAAGGACAATATGCACGAAAAAAGGGAAAAAAAAAACTAAATTATGAGTAAAAGATGAAGAATTCCTTCAACAAATGGCCGCACGATGATGATACGATGTTCCTCTTTCAACCCCATAAAATGTCCTTGCTTTTTCTTCTATATACCTATACTTACTTTTGTGTATATGACAACCTACTACAAACACACAAGAATGTTTTTTTTTTTTTATTTTTCTTCATCTTGAGAGCTTTGTACATTTATCATCTTAGAGTCCAAGCAGCTTAGAAGAAAACAGGAAAAAGGGGGAGGACACTCTGAATGGAAGAGCAAAAACAAACATTATGTAGGTGGTAAGACCTTAATCTAGCTGTCGGCAGCTTTGAGGAAGGCCATCATAATTTCAGTCTGTACAGTGTACTACAGCCAGCGCCAACGAACGAAAATGTCAAGAGAAATTCAGTCATTTAGAGGACAAAGAAAGGAGAATAAACAAAACCTTGTTCATGGCAAATGAACGTTTTTCACTCACTTTTTTTTCGTTTTTGTGTTGTATTTAATTTTCTTTTTCTTTTTTTATTTAAACTATTAGTTTCGCGAAACCAAGTGAAATATTTTATATAAAAGGATGGTTGAGGTTTTTGTTTATTTGAGAAAATTTAATCAAAAGCAAAAGTCATTCAATTTTTGTTTTGCTTAAAACGTTATCAACGTTGATCCTTTATATAAAGAGACTATCTTACCTTAATTGTGTCTTTAATCTCAACTTGCGAAATTGCTCCCTTTTTCAGATTCTTAGGAAATATACACATACACATATATTTGTAGTTAAAGTTGTCATATATAAAACCCTAAGGCGGGAAAATAAGTTGTTATTATTTAGGAAGCGAAACTGATATACTCATTAGAGTATAAATATATATAAGACATTCCCTAGAGGAAATTAAATAAGCAATATAGGCACTGGCAGAGCGAGTACATTTTCTAAGTAAATATATTTCTATAATTAATAGAGAAAGAAATTCCTAGATATAGAAATCTTAATTTAGAACTTGTCTATCCACTACAATATTGATTTTATTCTGAATTATGCTATGGATAAGATTTGATAAGGTTATTTGATTAAACTCTCTAAATTTAAATAAGACCAATTGTGTGAGCGATATCATTTTTTGTTTAATGTCACTTTATAGACTCATAATTATTAAATTTAAATTACAAATTAAGTTTTGGAAGTTTTGAAGGTGGAGTTAACAACTCTGTTAAAGATCGAAAACATTTATAAATACACTGTAACAAACTCTTACGTAAGTATAACGAAACACTTAATTTATCCAATTAAAATTTGAGTCTCAGACGAAACATTTAATTGAGTGAACGAAATGTCCTTCATACGTTTAAGGAGGGCTTAAATACACAAAAATAAGAATATGAAATTATTCTAGCTATTCATAAAGTCGTAGTAATGATTAAAATAAGATCTCCTTTATTAGGTTAATGAAATGAAAACCTTTTCGTAAGCTTACTATTTTCGTATAGACGTAATAAAGACTAACATTGAGCAGAACAAAAAGAATCAACGGTTTATATTTATTTTCATTGAGTCAAAGCCATTTTAAAAAATAGGCTGGGTTGCGACCCACACTGATAACTTCCCATCCCATCTGTCGATTTGTCTTGCTTAAAAGTTTGTAGGTTTTCGTGTTGGGTTAAAAAAGTTGTCAGTTGAATTATTCTTAAAAATATTGAATTTTCATATAAAAAAACAGTTTAGTTTGAAAATTTAGTTTTGTTAAATAGATTTTTAGTCGAAAACAAATTTTGACTAATTTTAGTAGCATTTCTTAAATTTTTACAAATTGGATGAAAGAAATTAATTTGAGAGATATCAAGAACCGAACATCAATTTTTACCAAATTTGCGTATTATTGTTACATTAATATTACAGCAACAAAAAAAGCCTTTGGCTGTTTTGTTTTTCGTAGTTGTTGCTGCAAAATATCAGCAAAAGTTAGCTACAGGTGTACCTAGCCTTTATTTTGCAAACGCAACGAAAAGCTCGATTGACATCGAGAACAAGGTCCAAAATGCCAGCGGATGAGCTGAAGAAGTATGAGGTGTGTGTGACTGGAATATTGAAGAAGAAAGTAATTTTAAATTACCTTGGAAGGCACTCTTGTAAGAGCCTAACAAGCGAAAGGATTAAACGGAGAGAAAAAGTGTTCGAGGAATTGTGTTAATTAAAAAGAAAAGTCGAGAAGGAGGAAGAGAAATGGGAGGTTTTTGAGGAAATCCAGAAAAATAAAAAGAAAATTGGAGATTCGAGGATCGGTATTTTTGTTTTGTTCTTTGTTCATTTGTTCAATTTTATTGTAATTTTTTTTTACTTTTATTTCTAAAACATTTTGGGTTTTAGTAGAGGTATCTTCAATCCCACGGTTTCCCAAAAATACTTATTAAATTTAAAAACAAAACGATCGTTGTGCTACCTATCTTTTTATCTTCGCTTCACTCGTGAGTTTTGGAATTTTCTCCTTCGGTTTGTAAAAAAAAAATTCCTGGCGCCCGTTTTAATTTTAAATAAAAAAACGTTTGAAGACAATATTTTTAATTTTTGAAAATTTTTTTCAGTCGAAAGTAAAGTTTTAGTGTTTTTTTGTAGGTTTTCGTAAAATTTTACCAGATTTTAAAAACGTGTTTTTGTTACACAACATTGTTTTGAAGATGAAATCAACATTTTTTTTCAGTTTTTTCGATTTATGAAAAAACCGTTGATTGGATTTTTTTCCAAAAATATATTTGCTTGGAATCACGTTGCAATATATAATATAAAATTTAATTCAAGTCTCCAGCGTCATTTGTTCGTGAGGTATTAAGGGTTAACCAAAATTTTCCAACTGCATTGGTAAAAAAACCACACACGTACGGATGTACGGCCGTTCGGACGTACGAACGTGCGAACTTACGTACACACGCACGCACAAACATCTTTCTAAAAATCTTTTTTTTCGACTCTGGGACCTGAGAAATGTCAACATTTTCAATTTGACAAGTCGGACACATTACAATAACTTCCTTTGGGAAGTGAATAAACTGATTCATTTAAAATCTTTTATTACATTAATTTTTTATATTTTAAACTAACTAAGGTATAGTATACCTGTACCTGTAGTACCCGTGGCATGATAGTTAGTGCATCGTACTGTCATGCCAGAAGTCTTGGGTTCGATCCCTGCCTATGCCATCTAAAGTCTTTTCACGGGTACTGCCTCTTGCGAGCAATTGACAAATTCTCCAAGAGTAACTCTTGTCATGAAAAAGTGCTTTCTCAAATTAGCCGTTCGGATTCGGCATATAAACTGTAGGTCCCACCATTCCTGACAACATTACTCGCACACAGGAATGGTTGCGAGTTGTAGTCAGTAGACCCTAGTTCTCAACGGACTGTTGCGCCACCCGATTTAATTATTTATTTTTACTTACTATACCGAAACTTTAAGTATTATTCATGAATATTTTTATAAATTTGCATAGTATTTATTTAGAAGTTAAAGAAACTTTTCGTTGTGTTCATGAATATTTGAATGTCAACATTGAAAATTAAACTTATTATTCTGTTCATAAAGATTTTTGTCGACTGACGAAAAATTTCTTTAACCTAAGAACTTTTTTATTAATTTCATAAATACGCAAACACGTTTCTATATTTAAGAATATTTAAATCTATGATATATTTACATAGAAAAAAGAACTTTTTTCAGTGATAAATTAAATAACTTTTTAGTTAATAAATCAAACTTATCATAATACGGAAAGATTTCCTTGAATAAATGTAATTACATGATTTGTATGCAATATTTTGTAAAACCGAATGATTTACATTTTTTTGTACATTGATGTTTTCTTAATTTCTTTTTTTATTAAGTCTTAAAAGTAACAACAACTATTCACTATATTGCCGCTGATGTAGCTTGTTTCATAACTTTATGAAAAATTAAAAATTTCAAAACTTATGTAAACTTCAACTTAAACCTGACATATCATAACTAAAAATTTGATTGTTTGCTTTCAAGGTCATTTGAACCATAGGAAAGTTAAAATATCCCAGTACATATAATGTACAACTATTAAACCATTTTTTCCTTAAAACACAAATTCCATTTTCACTTCGTTCCTGCTCTATTTATACTTAATCTGTCCTCTCACAAACTAGCTCCTCAAATTTTCTGATAAAAAATTTAACCAAAATGTGGACAAATTTAGTTTCACTACAACAACTAGAGTATATAATCAGGATAAAATGTTCCTGTTTTCGATGTTATGCTATGCAAGGACTTTCTAACATAAGCTTTTACTAATAACTTGAAACAATTTAAATGGAATTTTATTGTGTGCAAAAATAATCGCATTACCTTATACCTTAATACATATTATCGAACTTGTACCTAAATGGCTTCCATATACCAAGAATACATCCATGTGAGACAGGACACAAGGTAGTTTCTATTATACTTCTCCTTCTTGAGTACCTACCCTGTACATTATAATGTAATATCCAGTACGACACCTTTCTTTGTGCAATATTTTTGTTTACATACAAATAGAACTATACACAAGTGCCTTTATGCCCATTATCCATTTAGTTATACCAACATATAGGATATAACAGGAGGATTATGAATGGATAACTTAATTTTCCAACGACTTAAGGTAATTTTTTTGGAAGACCGAACTGAGCTTTTTACTATAGACCTATAGCGATAGCGTATAAAGGTTTTGAAAAGACAATATGTCTTTAGAAAGTAGTTAAATGGGGTAACGAAAAACGCTTAAGCTTATCTCTTATCATGCCCAAATTAAGGAAGGGTATACCAGTGGTAAACCATTTATTCCAAAAGGTTGCTTTAAAATTAAAACCAGATTTAAAATTGCCATTTGTGTAAAGTTTGGTAAAGTAGAAGTTTTTTAGTCGAAAGAGAAAAGAGATTTGGAAATGTTTTAACACAGAAAACAACGTAAATAGCCGATTATAAGAAACAAACATACATTTATAAAACTAGCCATTAAATTAATTACCCACAAAATTCCATTTTCTATTTAAAGTGATTTGATCCCTTAAGAGACTCTTATGAGAATTGATTATACACCACAAAATATCGCTCTTTTTCTGTCTGCAAAAATTTAAATTCAGTGGTTGGGTTACCTTTCGTTTGAAGTAGAAATTTTTTCAAGGTCTTAGACTGAAATACAGAGACAAGTACCAGACGTGAAATAGAAGCCATGTACGGTTTTAAATTTATTTTACATATTTTTTCAGACATTTGTTAAAGTGTGTATCGAGGAGAAACAGTTTGCTTACCTTAGTTAATGGCTTTTAAAATTTAAGATGCAACTAATTTTCGTCACATTCACTCATGTACATTTATGCAAATATCTGCCTACCTAAAAATAATATTTCATTGACTTCAGCCGCAATTGATCTTTTATATACGCTGTCACTTTAATGTCAGTGTTAAAAACCTCTCATTTGGATGAGGCAATCTTATATTTCATTTATTTTATTTATATGATTCTTGTGTGTCATCATAAAGCTGAATTAAATTAGAATCCACTTTTTCTGCAGTGGTGTTGGCTGCGGCATCAACGACGTATGGAAGAGGTGTCGCGCACGATTGTTGTGGTTAACCAACAACAATAATACACAATATATTGCTTTATTTACTTTCACCCACTTCCCAAAACATACCCATACAGAATACAATACAGTACATGCATTGTTATTTTATACAGTTCGTACGACGTATACAAAGAGCAATTCAATAACGAATCATATTCATAATAAAATAACAAAAACGTCTGACAAGTAAAATAAAAAAAAAAAAAATAATAAGAAGAAGAAAACGAAGAAAGTAAAATACAGAACAATGACAAGTCTAAAAGTTGGTAAACCATTCCCTTTTTCTATAATAACGGAATATAAAAATACAAATACCTATACTTTTCTCGGTTTTATGTGAAACAATCAACAGAATTTCGCACAACATAGGTAAAGCCAAGAGAAATTAATATCCGAAGACAACGCGCGTATAAGACACCATCACAATATAATAAAGTTATAAGGCACGAGTCCTAATACAGAAAAAAACACGGACCAATGTTGCCGTTTTTTGAGAATTAAAGGATTCTCTAAGAAACGTGTCTTTTAACATTCACATCTGGACTTTTACTCACAAGCTTTTGCAAATGCGGTTTAAAATTAAAATTTAAAAAGTAAAACGAAAAAAAACATTCTGTAAGAAAATAAAAAAGAAGCTGGGATGCAACCCACGCTGATAACTTCCCATCCCGTCTGTCGATTTGTCTTGCTTAAAAGGTTTGCAGGTTTTCGTGTTTTGCTCAAAAAGTTGTCAGTTGAATTATTCTTAAAAATTTTAAAATTACAAACAATATTTTTCATATAATTTAATATTTTTGCTAACGAGAACCAATTTTTACCAATTTTTGTAGCATTTCGTTAAAGATTTTATTTCTTATATACAATTGAAAGAATACAATTAATTTAAAGTCAATATCTTCCATTGTTCACGTGATATCGAAACCGAACATAATTTTTACCAAGTGTTGGTAATGTTTCTTGTAGATTTTTATTTTTTATAAAAAACGGACTGTTGGATTTTTATCAAAAATTCACTGAATGTCACTAATATTTAAAATTTTTGAAAAAAACATTGGAGTCAAAAATCCATTTTTATGAAATTTTAGAAATTGTATTTTTATATTTTAATAAAAAACTGTTTGATTTCGACTTTTCAAAAAAATGAATATTCAAAACAATATATCTCACAAGACGTTATCATTTTTTATAAAAAAACTGTCAAGTCGATTTTTCTCAAAATTTTACCAGTTAGTTTTCGTTGCACGAAATTGTTTTGGAGATAAAATAATTTTTTATTAGTAGAATTTTCGAGGTTCTATACAATAAATTATATAAAATTTAATTCAAGTCTCAAGCGGTTTTAATTCTTGAGATATTAATGGTTAGTCAAAATTGTCACCTTTTTTTAAACTGCTATCGTAAAAAATCACACACGCAACTTTCTTGAGAGCCTTTAATGCATCTTTCCGCATTATTATCTGTATAACAAAATTAATGAGATATCGGTACCGGTTTTTTAAAAAGACTGTTTTTAAAAAGACTTTCGTTATTTAATAAATTTATAGAATTAATTTTTGAAACTGGGGTTTCAAAAGAAAAATGAACTCATAAAATTTGTTTCGATCGATAATTTCGTTATCAAGAATATTGAAAGTCAACATCATTATCTCGGATACATGGTTTTCCAAATACTTAGCATAGTGACTTACAAATATTTTAACTGTTTTGATAGCTAAAAAAAAATGAAAGTTCCTTTTTATTAAAAAAGAAATCTAAAGTGCGCGAGCCTAAGCATTGACAGTTTGTGAAGAAAAATCAAATCAAACAAAATTACATTTTTGAACTGAATCTTTACTTTAAAATGTCAGAAACTACAAAATCATAAAGATTAAGCAAAGTTCTAATAGTTCAAATAGCCAATTTGTGATTTAAAAATTAGCAAAAACATCTCTATAACTTTGTAACTTTATAAAATGGCTTCAAATTTTACAAAAGGCTTTTAAAATTGTACGAAAATATGGATTGGATTTTTTTGGATTTTAGTAAAATTATTTACCTTTATTTTATATTGAAAGTTTCTAAAGCGTATAACGTATGATATATTACATATCGAAATTTTTCAAATTTTTAGAGTTCTTACTTTTACTAGCAACATTTTGAAACTATACATGGGAAGTATTGGATTCGAAAAAATTGTTTGTACTCGAAATTTTCATCAAACATGACCTTACAATGGTAGAGAAGTCAAAAATTGGCTCCCCCAATTCCGTCCGTCTGTCTGTCTTCTCCCTTAAAGCCCAAACCATTAGGTCAATTGTGTTGAATCTTGGACATTAAACTTTTAAGAAGATTCGCATTAAACGCATTTTTTCACTTTTCTTAAGACCAAAATTAACAAATTTGTTAGTAAAAAATCTAAATTTCGAATTTTTTTAAAAACCAACCAATATATTTTCATTAAATGTTCTCTCAATTGATTTACGAGAGTTTTTTATTTTTAATTTTTATACAAATTTAAGTTTTTATAGAATACTTAACTTACAAAATGTACTAGTTCTTTATTACAGAATAAATATATAGTTTAAATGGTTGAAAAGTAAGTTAAAATAGTTCGAACCTAGTTGAACTATAAAAAATGAACTGTAATGACACTATTTTCATTTTATACGCAATCAAATTTAAAACTTCCCAACGGCAACCCTGCTCTTGAAACCACATTTTACATATCGCGTTTTCTGTATGTTTTGTAGGTCTATATGGTTGAATTTATTCTTACATCGCTATTATTATCTTACCCCAATGCCAACACCTAATTTCAAGTCAAATGAAGCCAAATACAAGGCCAGACGTACGTACATTACCAAGGCTTATGAATAAATTTATGTGTAGGTATTTTAGAATCCGTATTTGCAAATATGTGCACATATATGCATAGACAATTTATATAAACCAAATATTTGCCAATTACACCTTGAGCTAAAAACATAATTTTTTAAAAATCAATGATTTAACTTTATTCTGTTTATTATACGTTTTAACAATAAAAATGAGGGAATAATTTAATGTTCAAAAATTAAATTATATTATTGATAAGAAAATATAAATTTCCAAAAATACCTTCACATTATTCTTCACTGAAATATTGCAACAACCAGTGAGAGAAGTTTTTCACAGAAGTTTTTGGCAAAATAAAACTGAATGACTCAAACCTAGAGATTGTAATTTTTAAACAAACAAACAAAAAAATTAAACAATTTGTATTTGCAAAAACTATAAGAATTTAAAAATATTGTACAATTTTTTACTTCATAAATGTCAAATTTTGCAACTACCATACACTCGACCTTAAATGATCAATTTATGCATGTTTTATAATTTTTGACATTAGGAAATTGACTTTAAAAGTGGTTTCAAAATAAATATTACCATTTTAAGGAAACAACGATTGTTAGTTTCTTTCAGCAACCCCCTAAATAAATCAAATGACATTTTGAAATACGCAAACATTTCTACAACCTACTTTTTCAAAAAAAAATTGATCTTAATGGAAGGTTTGTAATGTTTCGGCCATAGTCGTAAAAGTTTGGTATGTTAGCTAAGAGTCATATTTTGTGTAAATAGTTAATTTTGACTAAACATAACATAACCGCATTTTTATTTTTAGTTGTATTTAATCCTATAGTTTTTTGTTGGCAATTCTTTTCTTTGCTTTCGATATTCTAGTAAAAAATTATTTATAAACCCTAAGTGGTTGGAAATTATATTTTTAGTCAGACAAAAACGAACGAAAAAAAGACCGGAAACGGAAAAAATTAGGTGCTTATAGCCCAACCCAATCTACTTGGTCGTTTGGTTAATACCAACCATTACTACTTTTGTCACGTTTGAATCTAATTTCGACCCTATCGTTTTCATTTTCACTCTCATTCTCATCATTATCTCAAACTTATCAAAAGATATGTAGATACTATATAAGAACCACAAGAACAAAATGCATGAAATGATTTCATTTACTGATAATCGAGTCGGATCAGAATTACAGAAAAAAATGAAAGAGATATAGAAGCGGTTCAAACAGCAGAAGAATCATATCCACTTGATTTTGATAGTTGGTCAAAAGATGCCTTTTGGGGACATAATAAAAGTTCTTTTTATTTGGCATAAGAATGATGCAGAAAGGAATGTTCTAATTGTCAACTGTCGGTTTCCTTTGAAACAAAATTAATGGATTAACAAATTTGACATATGCATTGTTCTAAATGTTTTGATGGGAGGGATAGATTACACATTTAATTCTTCATAAATTCTTTGGACATACATACATACTTATAATTTTAATCAAGGAATGTGCATAAAAATAAACAAAGTAATATTGAGCTGAACTTTAAATAATTTGTACAGATATGTTAACAGGATTAAACATCTACAGAATGTGCCCTAAATGGCATATATGTAGAAGTTTTATTATTGACAAAAACGAAATAAGTATTTGATACAAATTGTATTTAAAAATTAAATTAAAAAATGTATGTAGCTCCGATCGAAGATATTCCAAAAATGTTTGAAATTTAATGGAAACGTTCACATTAAAAGATTGTCTCAGAATCTACTTAACATATGAAAACAACGGGTTTTCATCCGTCAACAGATTTTGAAAATCTCAACATTTCGAAGGCATCATGTACCGGTTTTCACGATCATATGATAAAATGAAAAGTAAGAAGCTGTGTGTAAGGTATTAACAAAATCATTTTTTTTTTGAAAGTCCAATGTATGCCATTAAATTTGGAATATTATTATATTATTATCATTTAAGTGCCCGCCTCGGCTTCTTACGGTGGCATGCGAGTGGTCCGGCTGAATTTGAGAGATGACCTGTGTTATGTTCACTTTCAGGACTTCGGTCGATTGTGGTTATTTGCATAGACACCTGTGACTTCAAGAAAACCCACAGGAAAAAATTCTAGCGGGGTATGACCTTGGTGGTCAATGCACAACACCCCTACGGGAGACAACCTTACCCTCAAACAGTTAAATCAAAATGTCAATCTTTGCTTTTGCTGTGTGGCACGTAGCGCAGTCTTGCTGGAACCACATGGAATTTTGGCGAACTAACGGCGGCGTTGTCTATTGTCATGAATTTTGAGCTCCTGGATCAGTTGGATCTTTAAAGGTTGTAGGCCTAAGTCCTGACACAAAATTCAGCAAGTTGAAGTCAGCGAATGGCCGAGTTCTTGTACACGGCAAATATAAGACTGCCTCGGGATTTTGTTGTACAATTTCACGGACCGCGACGATGTTCTCATCCGATCTTGCGTGAATTGAACGTACGAGTGTTGACTGATCGTTTACAGAACTAGTCGTCTCAAATTTGGCCACCAAACATTGAAGAGTCGACTGTGAAGGGCCACCACGTCTACGGTAAACTTTTATTTATTAAAAAATATTATTATCAATATTCAGTTAAATTTTGAGAACAATCCAATTGGCGCTTTTTTTACAAAATATTAAAACAAAAAAGAAAATTTAGCAAAAGTTGGTAAAAGTTGATTTAAGTTATCAATGTGGGTCGCATACCAGCATGTCTTATTCTTTTTGTTTTCAACACTGGACATATTGCTCATAATGTTGGGACTCCACTGCTTTCACGGTTTGCACGGAAGAAGTATGAAAGCAGAATTTTGTTTGTATTGCTTGAGTTTATTTGTTTATAATTTATTTAATTGAATCAATATAATACAAAAATTACACGAACTGTTAGTTCGGCCCTTAACCCTGATGACAACTGTCATCGCAAAAACTATGCCAAGCACCATATTAAAATAATTCGTTTCAAACTGAAATGCACAATAAAATCCCGTTTATGTTATCTCGAATTATTTGTAAAAAACAAAAATCAACAAAAAGATACTTTTGGTTGATTTCTAAAATGAACCTTAGTCCACTACTGTTTTATTTCAAACTCTTGTCTGTTACATTGGAAACCTTCTGCTTTTATTGTACCACAAATAATCATAAACATCAAAGTTCTATAAACATTCTAACAGGTTCAGACTCTATAAATCTTACAAAATGACGTCTCAAGGTATTTGCAATAAATTTGACAAATTATTATAGGTAAGATATATCATTGGATCGACTTGCTGATTTATTTTATTCGTCTACATATATTGTCGTCTTAATAAGCTTAAGGGATGAGTTGAGTAAGAAAAGAACACAAACCGAAGTATGTCACATACATAAGTACAAAAAAAATTACTTTCCTACAATCATTTCGAGGAAAATGAATGCAATTCATTTTTTATTTGTGACAATATTATCTCCTTGCAAGGATACGTAGAGAGTATAAAGATATTACATATTTATAATTCTAACGCATATCTGCTCCTTGTGTTCTTATGTCGGTTGGTTGCGGTCGTTCCTAGAAAAACTCCATCTTGGTGTTTTCTTCCAGGAAGGTAAGTAAGGTTCCTATAGTGGTGGGTGGTAGTTTATACATATATCCTTATCTAAAAATGTGAAATTGAGATTTGGATTCCAATTTCTTCTTTTGCTAATCCTCACTTTGTTTCTTTTGCCTAACTTAAGTTGAGCAACGAAATCATAGACGGATTGGGTGGGTGATGTCGTCTCTATAAGATGTGTACCAAACTAAGAACAGCAAACATACACACAAATATACAAAGAAAGTAAAAAAAAAAAACATTTATATTTATATATGTCAAACGAGGGTGAAATGTAATTTTTCTTCCTTCAAGAAGTTATCAAAATTTATTGTCAGATATTATTATATAGCAACTTCTCCGCCTTCACCTGTTATGCTGACACATTTTTCAGGTTTATTCTGTCAATTCGGTCCTCTGACACCCATAACTACCCCCCAAACACCCACATACACTTCTCATCCTCAATATACCCAACACTTATAGCAATCTACAACATATATCCTCATCTTCCTATATGTACTCATATTATATGGTTGGCAGATTCCAAAAGTGGACACCAGGCGATCTGGTGGACGACAACAAACGACGAACGACAAGGACTACGACGACGAAAACGACGATGATGACGACAAAAACGACAACAACGACAGGATGACTACTATATTATAGATATATACGACAAGCAAGTGATTTAGAGGAGATTTTCTGTTTTTATGAGTGCCACCTGCAAAGTAGTCAACTTGATTTTCGAAACTTCTCTACCGAAGCATGAGATGGAATTAAGGCGGAAATTTTGTGGGAGCAAAGCAAAGTTTATTGCACCAATAAAACTGGCATATACCATAGGTACTCTTATACACATGTATGTTCATATATGAAGCTATGAAATAGAAGTACAATATACGAGTATGTAGGTAAGGTATAATATAATGGCAATAGAAATAAAGCGGTCTTCACATCAGGCAATCACATAGGATCTATTCACAATTCACATACATATATCTTTATATCTATAGAAATATGTGTATATAGAAATGAAATGGACTATAGAGGTACATGGGATGGGAGGAGTTTTAAATGCAATTCTCCCTTTTCATACATACATATATATACATTTTTTTGGCATGGGGATTTTGTTAAATAGGAGCTTTGAATAGAATTCGAAGACTAACGACTACCGACTACCGACGACGATTAAAATAGGATTTATAATGTTTATAGTTTAAAATAAAACATGCGAATTGTAGATATCTGGCCAGGACCACGATTGTTATAAGATAATCCCTATAAAGCCCTAAAGTTTACTAAAGGTACACTATAAGTATTAAATTTAACTTAAATCAACGAAAGGTCAATTTTTCAGCAGTTTGTTAAACATTAGATAGTATTTATTATTATGATATCTACCAAACAATTTTTCATTCCTATCTACACTTTCGACAGCTCTAGAAAAATAATGAATTAGATAAATACGTTCTATCGTGAAATGGTCATGTGGGTTAAGAACAACTAAATTGTGTGATTAAACATCTTTGGAGCATTTTGTATAACTCTTATGTGTTAAACGATCAGTGCTATATTCCAATTAGTCAAAATCATTAATTGAGCTGTTTTCTACTACTGCACGAAAGATATCGCCTCTAATTCTTTGTATTCGTAAAAAATTTAGAACTCGAGATTTTAATCAAACATGACATTACGATGCTAGAGTAGCCGAAAGAACTTGACCCCGGCTCTTGTCTGTCTGTCCTCATCCCTACAGCCAAACCATTAGGTCGAATGAGTTCAAACAAAGATATAAAGTGTGTCCATTTCACGATAGCTGTTTTTTTTTAATTTTTTAAGACAAAAAATTAAATTGTATTATAATAATTTATACAATATAAATTGTTGGTCCCCAATTTTTTTTTAACTTGGTTCCTTTAAATAAAAATAATTGGTGGTATTGCTAAGGAAAAGATCCTGCGTTATTTTGTTTTTAAATTTTCTCAGGAACATAGGAACCTATTTAAATAATTTTTTTCTGTGCAAGTTCTAATAATGTTTAACCAAAAATATTTTAATAATAATATAGAAGTATAATACAATTTTTTAAAATCCTTATCCAAAAAACGGGTCAGTGTTGTTTAACAAAATTAAAATGTAAAGTATATTTTACTATGCATTTATAATTTTAAATTGAAAAATAATTTTTTTTAATTTACAAGAAAACGTAATAATAAATAAAAACAATTTGTTAATCAAGGTTTTATTACATACATTTTGGAAGACAAAATTGGAATAATTAAACATTTTAAAATGTAATTTCTATTTTATCTAAATTTGCCAATTTTTAAAAACAATTATGTTAATCAAGGTTTTTTTGATTACCAAATACATTTTTGAAGACAAAATTGGAAAATTTTAAAATGTAATTTCTATTTTATCTAAAGAATTGCGTAAAAGTCAATTAAAAAATTAAAGCTGTAGTTTGAGAACAAAAAAAAAGAGGCTGGGATGCGACCCACATTGATAACTTTCCGTCCTATCTGTCGATTTGTCTTGCTTCAACGTTTTGTAGGTTTTCGTGTTTTGTTAAAAAAGTTTTCAAAGGAATTATTCTAAAAAATTAACAATATTTTTCACATGATGAAATAGTTTGATTTCAAAATCTATTTTTGTTAACGATTTTTTTTTCGTAAATCTATTTTTACCAATTTCAGTACCATTTCTCGAAAGTTTTTATTTCTTATATTTACAAATACAAATTGGATGAATGAAATTAATTTGCAGTCAATTCTTTCTATTATTCACGTGATGTGAAGAACCGAACACCATTTTTACTAAATGTTCGGACTGTTGGATTTTTTCAAAAACTCTAAATGTCGAAAACAATATTTTATGTGAGATGGAATGACTCACCAATACAAGATAACCAATAATTTTAATTTTTGAAAATACATTTGGGTCGAAAATCAATTTTTACGATCTTTTAGAAATGCTTTTTTCAATTTTGTATTTTTTTTTAAACTTTTAATTCGATTTTTTAAAAAAATTTATCAAATGCTTAAAAGAATATTTCTCATAAGATAAAATTAGTTTTAAGCCAAAATCTCAAAGTTTTGAAAAGATATTTAAGTCAAAACTAAAATTTTACTGACTTTTGTTAATTATTTTGCAAAAAAAAACTGTGCATTCGGTTTTTATCAAAATAGTACGCAATTTTGACAACAATATTTTTAAAAAATAAAATTAGTTTAAAGACAATATTTCATAGTTTTGAAAAGATATTTTGTCGAAAATCAAATTTTACAAAACAATATTTTTTATAATATAAATTAAGTTTGAAGCCAAAATCTCAAGTTTTTGAAAAGATATTTGAGTCGAAATTCAATTTTTACCAACTTTGAGTAATGTTTTTTGCAGTTTTTTTTTTATAAAAAACATTGTCAATTCGATTTTACTCCAACTTTTATCATGTGTTGAAAACGTTATTTTTCGTTGCACGAAATTGTTTTGGAGATAAAATCATATTTTGTTTGCAAATTTGTTGGGTTACAACATTTTTTTTCAGTTTGTTTAATTTATAAAAAAAAACCGTTCATACCAATTTGTTCAAAAAATATAATTGTTTGGTAACACAAAACAATATATTATATAAAGTGTTATTTAAGTATATAGCGTTTTTGGTTCGTGAGAAATTTAGGGTGTACCAAAATGTTTACTTTTTTATCAAATCGCTAAACCTCCACTCAATTTTTTCGAGAGTCCTTTCTGCATCTTTCTGCATTATTATCTGTAAATTTAAATTTATTTGAAGTCGACATCTCTACTGGTCCTTGAGATATGGACAACGTTGCGAACGTAGACGTTCGAACGTACATACACACGCACGCACAGACATCTTTCTAAAAATCTTTAATTTCGACTTTAGGGACCTTGAAACGCCGAGAAATGTCAACATTTTCAATTTGGGAAATCTGACCCATTACAATAACTTCCTATGGGAAGTTAAAAAGAATTCTTAATGTTACAATAGTAAAATAAGAAAATATTTTCTTGCTTAAAAAATCGATATAAATTAAAAAAAAAAAATTTGTAGTTAAAAAAAAAACATTTAATATAATTACTTGGAATAAATTTTAAGTTTAATATATAAAAATAATACAAACAAAGTGATATTTTTATAAAAAAAAGTTAGAAAACAACTTTATAGAGACGATTTAATGCATTCTAATCCACTTTTTTAGGCAACAGTTTTACTGAATATACACAGATCATCCCTTAATTTTTTTCGATAAAATCACGAACATAAAATTCAAATAATTTGATAAGATTTTGCATTTAATAAGATTTTATCTGAAGTTGCATCAAGTTCGTACGAAAAAAAACAAAGGAATGAACGCAAAATTAAAAAAAAATACGTATACGCCACAGTATTCAGAATATGATAGGTAAGTGGTTTAGATAGAAATCTGTTTCAGGTAGAAAGTTTGTTATATTTCTTAACAAAATTCTGAGAAACGGTCTTATGCTAGTAGAGATGTTTTTTTTTCTAAGGCATATTTATACCACAAATATTAGTGGGACGTTTCATGAGAATTTCATATAGCTCTTAAGTTATTTTTTGCATAACAGCTTGAAGAATTATTTCCGCAATTATTTAAAATTCTCAAAAAAGAAAAATACAAACGCTTTTTGTAACAACTTACCTAGAATTTTTAATTCAAGTTTTAAAGTGAAAACATTTCAAGTCAAGTTCGTGTGGTTCAACCATAAATTTTATTCCATGAGTCAGTAAAACTATGATAACAAAATTGAAAAGTTATTAATTGTTAGGAATTGCATCCAAATAATGCTTTTGCTTACAATATTAATACCACCAGCATATTTAAATGAGTGGTTTTCTTTCTATTATCTACATAACCATTGCATTATAATTAAACCTTCATGCGAATTCCTCTACTTTGTAGCTTGGTGTCTTATCAACTCCTACATATATGTACATTGAGAATTAACCCTCTTATATGTGAAGATTTGCGAAATCTTATCGTTTTAAAATTTTATATGACAGATGTTGCATATGCAGGCGATCTCGTATGGGGGTGACTAAGCCGAGACAAAACACGCACGAAAGCAAAAGCATTCCACAATCCACACATTTCTTGTGTGACATTAAAAAAAGTGTGGTAGAGATGGTTGCACGCGGTCATTGTAATTAACAAATTTGCATTTTAATTAATTAAAAATGACAACGTGTCAGTGGGAATGGCAATATTATTTGACTTAGGCGATATGGATAAGGATTGCCAGTGCCACAAAATAAAGGAGGAGTATAGAAGAAGAGGGACGAATTGGCGGCTTTAAGGTAGAAAAAGCTAAACCGAATTACTTTACTCCACAATACCAAGTCCCACCCGCTAGCATCAACATGACACTAATACTAAATAATCGTTTTTAACATGTGTATATATTGCGAATGTCGGGGTCTGATAGTATGATACTCTTATGGTCATTGTGTAGGATAATAATTGGATTTTGAGTTTATTGCCAGGATCCGCGGGCTATTTTCTGCTTCGGTTCGTCATGCAACACCAGCCAGCCCGCTGACCAGAATGGCACACCGCCTAAGCCCAGCCCCACCCACCACATTGTGTTGTGTTAACGTGGGTAAATTTTGACCATGGCAAGCACGAAAATTATATGATGACTTAAATGTTTATTCTTTTCTATTTTGTTTTGGACTGTATAGACTTACGTGTGAATGAGTCATAGGTATACAATAAGGATATCTGTACATACATGAATATGACATGTGACACGCTATGAATTTGCTTTTTTTTGTATTTTTTGTATTTGAGAGTGCTGTTCTTGTTGGTTGTAATTGGATTGCAGTTATAAAATGAAAATAGAAAATAAAATTTTAAGTTATTGTTTGTATTTATTGATACTTATTCGGATTGCCAGAAAAAACAATAAGGTTTCTGATGGTCAAGGAGAGTTAATGGAATATTTCTTTGCTTTATATGGTCTTACAAAAATGACTCGACTTTTTCTTAAATAAAACCAAGACAATTTTAGATACTGGTTCCTTTTTATTATTTTTAGAAAAAAAAATTACAATTTTGTAATGGTTTCGATGTCGTTCATATATCCATCATGTGTATGTCTACAGCAATCCAGTGGCCTATTAATTGATACTAATATTTATGATTCAGATATATAACGTTTGTTAGAAGCATGCACCAACTTATATGTAAGATATAGTGGGAAGAAAGCATGCCTGATGCATGGAGCCTCAGTATTGTTTGCCCGATTCTGAAAAAAGGAAACCTTCTAATCCGCACCATCTACAGAGGAATCAGTCTACTTAACATCGCTTACACAATCATTTTTGCCGCAATATGTGAACGTCTAAAGCTTATCGTCAACAACCTAATAGGTCCTTATCATTATGGTTTTAGGTCAAAAAATTCCACAGTCGATCAAATATTCACATTAGGGCAGATCCTGGAAAAAACCCAAGATCACCGAATCGATACCAACCATATTTTCATCGATTTCAAGGCCGCATATGACAGCATATACAGGGACGAGCTTTATAGAGATACGTCTAATTTCAGCATCCCTGCCAAGCTCGTCCGTTTGTCCAGGATGACCATGGAGAATTGATGCTGCTCCATAAAGGTTGGAAACAACTTAACAGAACCTTTCGATGTCAAAAAAGGTTTAAGACAAAGTGCTGCCCTGTCATGCGATTTTTTTTGCACCGTAGTTGAAAGAATAGTGCAGAGCTCACACGTCAACACTAGAGGCACTATCTTTCGAAATTCTGTCCAATTATTAATATATGCTGATGAGTGATGTCAATAGGGCTTTTTTGAATACTGAGCCAAGGCGGCAAAAATGGATTTAACGGTTAATGAGGGCAAAACAAAGTATATGCTGTCGTCAAAAAAAGGACTTACAACACCGAACGTCTCATTCAAAACGTCACCATCGACAGACGTAACTTTGAGGTAATCAACGACATCGTCTGCCTAGGCTCCGCTATAAACGCAGAAAACAACACTAGAGCTGAAATCAAACGAACTTACTTTTTTTGTGCTAAGAAAGCAATTGAGTAGCAAAGCCTTCTCTTCAAATACCAAAGTGTCGTTATATAAGACCCTCATCATCCCCGTCCTGTTATACGGTGCAGAAGTATGGACTATGACAAAAGTGGATGAAAGCATCTTGGGTCGTTTCGAGAGAAAAGTTCTTCGTTTGATCTACGGTCTCGTATGTATCGAAGGGGAGTAGAGAAGAAGATGGAACTACGAGCTGTACGGGCTGTACAGTGACGTAGACTAAGCCAGAAGGGTAAAAGTCCAACGGTTAAGATGGCTACGTCACGTAGAGCGTATGGAAGCCAATGCTCCAGCCACAGGACAGCGCAGTAGAGAAAGACCGCGAATCAGACGCAGCGCACAACTTGGAAACTGGAGACATCTAGCTGGTGACGAGCTAGATGCAGAAGTTTGTTGGATGAGGCCCTAGTTCAAAGAGGACTGTAGCGCTACCTTAAGAAAGTACGTAAGAAATGCATAATATCGATGGGACAGGCATCTAACTCTCGTTCAATATTGGATCTGAATCTATTTAAAGTAGCTTATTTATTGTCATATAGACTAATTAAAGCAGCAAGTTAGGCAAACATTTTCTATCAAAAACAAAAAATAGAGATTAACCACAGTCAAAAAATTTAATGCCAAATATTTTTTTTGCATTAAAGACAAAACATTTTTGAATTAAAAAAAAATATTAAAACTTATAAATGTTTCCAATAGAAAAAACGAGATCAAAATAAAAACTGTATTCATTTTTTGGAGTAAGAAATGTTCTTATGATAAATTATTATAAAAATATGAGTTAAAGGTTAAATTTTGTTTTTTTTTTTTTTGTTTTTTAAATTAAATGCGATTTTTTAAATAGTTGATGGATTTACATTTATCATTTCCTAGAACTTATCTTACAATTTTGTAAGAAAAAAAACACTTTTGTAAACGTTGTGTATGGCCTCCTAAATATTCAACTGTTAGAAGAAAAATAAAATACTCAACAAGAATTATTTGCATTGAAGGAAATAAATTAAATTGAAATAAAAAAAAAATTGAATGAACAAAATGTAATTTTATAACTTTGACATTGCAGTAAATTTTTTAAAAAGGAGTCGTGATATGAACTAAACTTACAAAATTAAATTAGTGTTCTCAAATACTTGAACTGAAAATTGTATGTAATAAACCAGGGTAAATTTAATTAAAAAAAAAGAGGCTGGGATGCGACTCACACTGATAACTTCCCATCCCGTCTGTTTATTTGTCTTGCTTAATAGTTTGTAGGTGTGTTGGTTTAAAAAAGTTGTATGTTGAATGATTATTATTATCTGTGAAAAAAAAGTTTTGAAGACAATATTTTTAATTTTTGAAAAGCTATTTGAGTCGCAAGTGATTTTTTACCAAGTTTTAGTATTGTTTTTTTGTAAGGTTTTTATTTTTTGTAAAAATACTATCAATAAGATTCTTCTGAAAAAATTACTGAATGTTGACAATAATATTTTTTAAAAGTAGTTCAAAGCCAATATCTCAAACTTTCGAAAAGATATTTGAGCCGAAAATCAATTGTTTTTTGTTTAGGTTTTTATTTTTTGTGAAAAAAAACTGTCAATTTGATTTTTCTCAAAATTTTTCAGAATGTTGAAAACAATATTTTTAGTTAGCGAAAATTAGTTGAAAGCCATAATCTTAAAGTTTTGAAAAGATATTTGAGTGGACAAATTTTACCAACTATTTTTTTAGGTTCTTATTTGTTTATAAAAAAAATCTCAATTCGATTTTTCTCAAAAATTTACCAGATGTTAAGAATTTTATTTTTCGTGGCAAAAAATTGTTTTGGAGATAAAATCATTTTGCATTCGTAAAATGTTCGAGGTGACAACATTTTTGTTTCAGTTTTTTTGATTTATAAAAAGAACCGTAAACTATTTTTTTTGAAAAAATATACTTGTTTTGTATCACGTTACAATATATTATATAAAATTTAACTCAAGTCTCTAGCGTTATTGGTTCGTGAGATATTTAGGGTTAACCAAAATATTCACCTTTTTTTGAACTTGTATGGTAAAAAACACTCACGCAATTTTCTTGAGAGCCCTTTTTGCATCTTTTTGCCTTTTTATCTGTATAACAAAATTTATTTGAAGTCGATATTTCTTCTGGTTCTGGCACAACGAAAATAAACATCGCTAACGTACATATGATACGGACGTACGAAGGTTCGTACATACCCACGCACAGACATCTTTCTACAAAATCTTTTTTTTCGACTCTTGGGACCTTGAAACGTCAAGAAATGTCAAAATTTTCAATTTGACAAATCAGACCCATTACAATAACCTCTTATAGGAATTTAAAAAAAAAATATATTTAAAAAATTAAAATTTAAGTTTAAGACAAAATATTCGGTTTTGATTTTGTTTTTTTTTCTGCAGTAATATTTGTCTTAAAAAAACTTTCAACTTAATTCTTCTAATAACTTTACTGGTTGTCAAAAACGGTATTCTTCGGAGTACACACTTACTGTGGAGGTAAATTCGTTTTCAAACGGAGAATTTTTTAAAATTTTTTAACTAAGTCGTTAATTTTATTCGTTGAAGAAATATTTTATACCAACAAAAGTTTTCAATTATTTTTTAGTGAGAAAATGAATTTCTTTGAAGGACTTAATTACCTATAAGAAAGAAAATTATTTGAAGAATAATTCTTTGTTGGTTCTTGATATATGCAGGGCGAAAAAAGATACCTATACCGAACGTACGAATGCACGAGCTTCAAACAATGTTAAGCAATATTTTCGTAAAAGTATATATTGTAATTTTTCTGAAAATTTGCATTATGTTTCACTTAAAAATGTTAGAAACTCAATTTATTTATAACATCATACTGTGCACAATTAAAAATGTTAGAAGACACATATCATCGTTTTTGAATTAACAAAAATTGTCGTTATTTTCTTTACCAAACACAATTTAATAATGATTCCTTAATTTTGTACTAACTATTTGTGTACATTTTCTTATAATAATTATGACTTAGTCTATCAATTTCTTTTAGTTGTTTCTATAGTCTTGTATATTTTTGAATAAATGTAAGTCATAAAACAATAACAATGACTTCTATTTTTGAATTTTAGAATTTTTAAAATTTTGTATAACATCACTATTTTGATGATTTTGTACATTAATTGTAAACGTAATTTTTGTTTTAATTAAAAAAGAAACATAATTGTGTCCAAGTTCATAAAAGGTTTTTGATACTGCTGAATCTTATCGAAATTCAAAACAGCGATACGAATTCATCCTCCGTTAATTTATAAAATCTTTAAAAATATGAAGCTCATATTTCTCTTAGCACAATTGCCTATTCACTCAATTATGATCGATCATGGCCATCATAAAATTGGTGTGCTATTTCTTAAAATATGCTCGGTAGAAAATAAATCAAAAACTCTAAACGATATTACTTTTCAATTCCATAAATCGTATTTGCTTTTGACTTACAGCACACAATTTTGAACAATTTTAGCAAAACAGATTTGCCATCGTAGTGTCTATAAGTAGTTAAGTGTCTACGTGCCCTCTGGATTCCTATTTCATTCTTCTCATTCCCAGAACGAAAAATGAACAAGGCACCCCGAAAATATGCGTCGCGTCGAATTTTGGTCGGAAATCAATTTTAAAACTGACCACATGTCACATTAAAACTGTCAGACATTTATAAAGTTCCTCGAGGCTGAAACAAAACAGCCATTCCCACCTCGCTCGAAGCTGCAGCCTTTGCTGACTAAGAACAAATTCCCATGGCTTGAAGTACACATTCGTCCTTCTTGTTCGTTATACCATATATGCACGTAGCTCTGAGGCCGCAACGGTAACAATGTTAGAATACCCAGACTAAGTGCAACACATATCAAGGGACAAAGAAGTCCATCCAGCAATCCAACGAGCATTTCAGCCAAAAATGTGCCCCCTCACTTCTTCCGATTGTTGTTGTCGTGATTGTGACTTATGGTGTGTCATCGTTCAATAGTTTGGGTCTAGTGAGCTCGCTCGCTATATACGGGTCCAATAAGAGAAAAGCAGGCCTATCCTTTGGCATCAAGGGAGAATTTGTGGCTGCAGTGCACCTTTGTGGTGCATGTGAGTGCAATATTTATGACAAAGTTACACACCACCACCATCTGACGGTTAAATGGAAATTTTCAAAAAAATGAGTCCTTTTTTTCTGTGGTCCACACTTTTCAGACAGTTATATACAAGCGTTTGTATATATATTTTCCTGTTGGTCCTTGAACCTGGGACACCATTCACCCTCTTTGGAAATGTTGTGCCCACTCAAAAGTTTAGGTTTCAAAGGGAGGGTGATTTTTAGCGCCTGGCGTGTCCTAGATTTTTCGATTTACCGCAACAGTTTTTATTCTCTCCTCGGCCCATGACTACGACTATACGACGACAAGGGTGGTGTGAATGTAGAAAATGTAGATTGCAAAGATAGCGAGCCAGAGAACAGCAATAGAAGCCCTTGCTAGACTTTTGGAAGCAAAAGTAGATACAAAAAAAGGACTTCTTTTTTTTTTGTTTCTAGTGGTGCGGTTGGGGATAGGACGCCTACGAAAGTTGCACCTGTTTCAACGGTTTTGCAGTGACCTCAGTTGTGGTTTGGAGTACTGGCCATGATTTTGGATTGAGGGGTTAGTTCACTTTGCCTATAGAGTGTGTCTGTACAACAGAAGCCGCAGGTGCAACCACCTTGTATAGGGTGGCTCAATACCACAGTTTGGTAATGGCTGGTTATAGGTTTGAAGTTATATAGCTAGAACTTTAATAGAAGGCAGATTTGTATACGTTGGACATGAGTAATGCTTATTGTGGTTAGATGGAAGTAGAGAGCATTTCTGCGTTCACGTTGTCGCGATCCATTAAAAAAGAACTAAAATATAAGGAAAATGAAATGATGGTATGGGATTGGTAATCAAGGATTGTTTGTAAGCGCGTTTTTGTTGTGCTTTTTCATGTTTAATGGTTTGTCTCCCGTATGGCATTTTTTGAATGAATCATTTATGAATAATTTTTTTGTGTTGATTTGGAAATAATTTTGAATGATGACGAATAAAGTTAAAAATTATTAGGGACAATGTTTGGTGTTCTTTCTACCCGTTGGATGGGTAAATGGCGAGGATTAGGGTAATTGACGATAAACCACCATGAATGTCAAAGTGTGAAATGCAAAATATTGTGATAGGGATACTTTGAGCTTATTAACTTCCCATAGGAAGTTATTGTAATGGGTCCGATTTGTCAAATTGAAAATTTTGACATTTCTCGACGTTTCAATATCCCTAGAGTCGAAATAAAAGACTTTTAAAAAGATGTCTGTGCGTGTGTGTGTACGTACGTTCGGACGTCCGTACGTCCGTACGTTCGCTACGTTTTTTTCGTTGTCCAGAACCAAAAAGAGATATCGATTTCAAATAAATTTTGTTATACAGATAATAAAGCAGAAAGATGCAAAAAGGGCTTTCAAGCAAATTGTGTGTGTGGCTTTTTTACCATATCAGTTTGAAAAAAATGTGAACATTTTGGTTAACCCTACATATCTTACGAACCAAAAACACTTGAGACTTCAATTAAATTTTATAAAATATATTGTAACGTGATATTAAAGAAGTATATTTTTTAAAAAAATTCATTTAACGTTTTAAAAATTTGTCACCTCCAAAATTTTACGACTAAAATATGATTTCATCTCCAAAACAATTTTGTGCAACGAAGAATAATGTTTTTGACATCTGATAAAATTTTGAGAAAAATCGAAATGACAGCTTTTTACAAAAAATAAAACTCTAAAAAAACTATACTAAAACTTGGTAAAAATTTTATTTCGACTCAAATAGTTTTTCAATAATTGGAAAATATTGGTTTCAAATTTATTTTATTTCACAGAAAATATTGTTTTCGATATTCAGTAATTTTTATATAAAAATCCAACAGTCCGTTTTTTCATTAAAAATAGTACGCAAACTTGGTAAAAATTGATACGAGTACATATAGACAAATCGACAGACGGGTTGGGAAGTTATCAGTGTGGGTCGCATCCCAGCCTCCTTTTTTTTTTTTTAGTATTTATCCTATTTAAAATATAGTAAAACACGCTTAAAAAAACTCGATTAAGGGTCTTAGCAAACTGGGGTATAGTGATATTGCGCTCTAAAAAAATTCCTCCACTTTTTAAAAACCCGAAAGACATTTTAATAAATACACAATTTTGAGAATCAATAACTAAAATTTGTTTTTGAATTTTGAATTCATTAAAAGCTTATTGCAAAAAAGTTGTCAAACTTTCCACCTTCAGATACAAAAAGTCAAATTCTTCTCTGGTGTTCCGGTTTCGGTGGTGGCAGGAAAATCTGTTAATCATCTTTGTGACCCATCAAATCCCACTTTGGCAACCTAAGTCTATAACTCCTGCACTAATTCTACCCGAATTATGTTTCTGGGTTGATCAATTCAAAAGCGCAAAAATCTTGTCATTCCTCATTATAACCAAAAATAAAAGGGAAAAGGTCATCATCTGCTATTATATTTGTTTTTATTTTAATTGAATTCATTGTTAAAGGATAGGTCTACATTGAGTCAAACGAGAACTTTATAAACACACATACACACAAAGGCAGTTAGAAAATAAGCTAAACTTAATTTTCCCTTCTCGATTCTTGCTTCTTACTTTACATCAACAAATCCTTTTATATCCTGTATATTTTGTTGATGGTTCTTAACGAGTTTTCTTGTTTTTTTTTCTCTCTTTCTCTCCTTACTACCTTCTGGCCAACATTTATTTTAGGGGAAAACCTAGACTTTTATATAAAATGACGATGACGAAACGACCGTGACGGGTTTTCCTGGTGCTTTCGCGTAAAATTCATCATGTTTACAGTGGCGGCCAATTATTGTGGTTGATAATGAAAATGGTTTAAAGAGGATAAAGGTCGATGTTTTATTTTTTTGTAAGTCATTTCTCAAAGATTCTTCTTTCAAGGATTAAGGATATTGGATATGAATTTCTCCTTTCCTCGTTATATGTAATGGATACTTCTTTCAATTAAAAATTGGTCTGATAACTGGATGTTTTTGAAAATAATGAGATATTTGTCAATAACCTACTTAATATTTCGTTCTTATATATAAATAGGTAAATAAATTTCATTCTATACATTTTTTTACGTTGAAAATTCTTATCTTATTAAGTTTTTTTTCTAATTTGTGATATTTGGAAGATGGTTATTATAAAGCCTGAAGAAATAAAATTATATTTTCAAGTCTTTATAAATTTGAGGACTTTCCCTTCTTATGTCCAAAAAAAGAAGATATAATGGATTTGGAAATAAATTTTACTTTCGTGATTATTTCGCCAAAAGTGTCTTATTTGTATTCAATTTAATGATTTCAACTTAACTTTAAACTTTGTTCCAACAAAATTATTCTTTTAAATAAGCAAACTAATCTTCTTTTAAAATTTGGTCAAGTAAAAGTTAAAATTAAAAATTGTCGAATAGTGAGGTAGAAATTCACTCTTTTAAAAGTATGTTCAGATTAAAAGGACAACAAAAGTCTTGTAATCTTAATAATAATATCTACAAGTTCTACTGTTTTTTTCTGCTTACAAGAAGTTTTTAAATACAATTTTTAATTAACTTACCTTGTTTTGCCTCTTAAAATGTTGATCTGCGTATTTATTAGTTCTTAAAATAAAGCTTTCAAAAATCGCATTAATCGCACTATCAATACAAGCTTTTTTTGGAAATTCTGTAGTTTTCAAATTTTATAAATTTATCTAAATCCTCAAATGGCTTTCAATACTAAAGCAACTTAAATTCTTATCGATGTAGTGCACAATTCGAAAAATATACCAAAATCCTTTTTACCCACTTCCACTTTATGTCAAAAATGAGACACTATTTGCATTTGGAAAGCTGCTGTAACATTTAATCCATTTTTAAACTTTTTTTAAGTGGATGCGTTTCATGGATTTACTTAATCTAAAGATATAAATCTTCGGTCCTTTATTTTTCTACTGAAGCTACTAAATGAAGGTGAAATCTATGAAATTTCAAGCTGTTGATATGGGGCCTTTTCACAATCCCTTACATAACTCCGATTTGTCCTCGTGAATATGTACGTTCAAAATAATAGCACCGAGTTTTCTTATTGACACCAAAAGAATATATTTATATTTTCCAAGAACATTCAATGCATATAAAATACAGAAGTGTAGGAACCTATAAAAAATCACCAAAAATCCTTAGAACCGTATGAGTGTATATTCGAGATGTCTCGGTGGATGACGGCATACAATGAACAAACATTTTACAATAGTAGGGTCATGTGCAACAATGCATGCATCTTTACCTATATTTGTATGTACATTGTATATAATGTAAAAGTTTGCAAAAATGTTATGCAATCGAAAAGGACTTACTTTAAAGAGTTTTGTTTGGGGAATGGGGGTCCACCCATTTTGTATAAGAATATACCCAGAAAATATTCAATGACATTCAATGCTATTCCGTACTCCAAATATTTATATGCAATCAATAAAATATACTTATGTATAGAAACAAAGTTGTGCGTTATTTTTGAAAAGATGGTGCTTAAGAAAGGACGTATGACCTTAAATTTTGTTACAATGTGACGGAACTTATTTCGTGTATGGGTATTTATGGTTTGCGATTGAAATGACAAAAGTTAAACCAGAACGTGGTTAGGAAGATACTCTTGAAATTTAGAGTGCGGAGAAGAAAGAGGATTGCATTTTGAAATATACTTAGGAATGAGTGTCTTTTGAGATTTGGTTAAGTTATTTTGTAAAGAACCAAGGAACAGCGAGTAGCAGACGAATGAATTTTAAAAATCAGTAAATCGAAATATATTTGAATACAAGCAACCTGTTTTATTTTGTGTGGTTTCGGTTTGAAGTAGCGGCCATTACCCATACCTTCTTTAAAAGTTGTTCGCAAACTTTTTGACTAGGACAACGTGTGCAAGTGTCGAGGGAAAGTTTAAATCATCTTAAATTTAAACTTTCCAGTCTATGCGAATTCTTTAAGTGTGATAATCTATAAATTATTGATGTTAAATTAATTTTGTTTTAGATATAAAATGTTAAAAAAAGTGCAACACTCAATTTAATTTTTCTCTTAAAAAAACTATTTTGGCTCTAAGACCACGTTTTTTTCGTATTTCAGGATCTAAACATTTTATTTCAAATGAATTTCTTCAACTTGTTTGATAAGATCCATGTGTTTGAAACTATCTGGTTGTTTGGTGAATGTCTCCAAAACCTAACCTCGACTTGTATGCAATAGCCGGTAAGAACATTGCTATCATATTCACCAAGCATCAGCACTAACTCTTTGTCTTTAACTTCCGTATAATGGACGATGTCGAGGTATTCCGGTGCATTCTCAGCGTGTATCTGAGAAGCCAGAAGAGGTGAAAATGAGCAGTATTCAAATTCAAATCCTTCAAAAAATCCAACATTAAGTTTTTTTGTATTCAAAAGTTTTTGTTACTATTCCTAAAACATTCATATTAAAAACAAAAATATTTTTAAAAATCAAATTAAGTTTAAAGTTAAATGATTTAATTTTCCAATTTAACGTCTAAATAATTTAACTTTGCTGGAAATTTGAATTTTTTTTATTTTTTGTTTCTTGGGCTTTGATGATCAATCAGTTGGATGCTATTAATAATAAAATAAAACTAATCCATCTTGGTTTTACCCTACGTTTCGCCAGTTGTTATCCAACTTCTTCAGGGGATTTATTTAGTATTTTATATTTAAAAAAAAAAACATGATTAAAAGTTGCACAAAAATTGCGAAAAGTTTAACTATGGACAACACTAGTATTACCGTATTTAACAACTAAGGTATGGCCACACTATACAAAGCACTAATGTTGTCGACGTCTTCCTGATGGTTCATCGTCTTATCAATTTTCTGCTGGATCCTTAAGCTCTCCAGAGTGCTTTTAATGAAAAAGACGTTTTGCTTCAAAATTATTTCCTGGAAAACTAAAACTAGAACAATTTTTTAATATTTCCAGGTGTTTTAGGTCTACGAAATTTTACATGTACAATAAAACTATTAACAGTCACAACTACAAGATCTTCTATGTCACTTCATAAATACATTTGCTCTGCAGAATTGTATAATTCTTATTCCCTTCTTCCTGACTAAAAATATTCATATTCTAGTTTTTTAAAAGCCCTCACTTAATTAAGTCTTATATTTTTTGGCAACAAGTACAAATGAGTTTTAGGTCAAAATATTTATGCAGCTACACTAAACTTTTTTCCTTTTTTTTTGTAATCTCAAATAAAAAAGTATATGCTCTGCAGTGGATCATAATATGTTGAGAAACTTGAATTCTAACAAAATTTAACATATGTTTTCATACAAAAGTTCGAATCAAATTCCTAAACAAAACATACAAAAAAGAAAAACTAACTATTTAACTCTTATAACCTGCAGTGTAATATTAAGGTTTTTATTCTCATGTTATATGTATAGGTTTAAAAAGTTTATACTTAGGTAGTCGTTTATACATTTTACGTTTTCATTAGAATTCATTTAGCATGGTCAAAAAGAGTTTCATCGTATGTAAAGCTACATACATAAAAGTTTTTCTCAAGCAAAAATATTGACGTTTGTTGAATTTTGAATGTAATAATATGAAATGCTAATTTAACATTTTCAAAACTTGTGTTTTTCAGTGTGGTTAATTCAATTGTTTGGGTAAACACAACCCAAATAATTCTGGCTAAGGTAACGGTACATCGCACATATACACTTTTCTAACCAACAATAAAAACTCTAATGAAATTTTAATTTTTGCCCAAATCAAGAGAGAAGATGCAAATACGAGCACAAGTATAGTTACCTAACTCCGTATATACAACATTAGTGTATTTACAAATACCTTTCCAGGACCAGGTGTGCATTTGACTTTCAGCTTGAATATTAAAATACATATTCCAATGGATACTGGGTATAGCATATTTTCAAAATCAAACATCAGGTCATAATGGCATAAGTTTGTAAGTATAATATAGTTTTGGTTCTTTTATGTAGGATTTTGTATTTAAAGTTCTGTATGGGTTTGTTGAATTGAAATCAAAAATTAATTACGTGCTCCAAAAAGTACTTTAGAGGAATTTAATCTTAAATAACTAGGGCATGGCCTCTAGATACATACATATGCATATGGAATTTAATTATTATGAATTAAAAAAACATTTTTTGTTAGTTTGGGGTGTTAAAATGTAGAGTTTTAGAAAAAGAAATTGATGATTTTGAATTTTGAAATTGCTAAAACTCAAAACAAAAATGGTGAAAATTGCAGTTACAATTAGTAGCCATTTTGTGATTTATCACTTTAAGACTTTTTTACATGCTAAATAAATAGGAAAAATATTTCAAACTCGAGATTTAACGTTGTAAAATGAAACATATTATTGAATTTGTAAAGGTTACTACTTGGAATACAAATTCGGACAACAAAACATAGTTTGACATTTATATTACTTTTCGTTTCTTTTCTTAAAAACTGAAACCTGAACATTTTAGCTTTTCTTTTTCAAAGAATAAAAAAGAATTGAAACGCACAAGCTATACAAGTCCTGGTCCTAAAATTGTCATGAACAATCATGATTGAATTTTATTCGTTCTTACAAAATTAAAAATACCAAGGAATTGTTCTTTAATAAGAAAGAAATAGAAAAAGAAAAAGAAGTCAACATCACTAAGAAACTCAATCTTATACTACCTAGAAATGGTTTCATAATTTTAAACCAAACTTTTAACACCACTCTTAAAGTAGAAACAAAAAATGTAGAAATTTCTATGAAAATTCCAAAATTCCTTAGGTACCAACGAAAACTTTCTTACTTTTACTGTGATTTTAACAAAATTTCATATAAAAAGTGCATTTTTCGTACCCCACAAAGTATGCAAGATATTAACTTAAAATCATTCTGTAGAAATAAAAAGAAAGAAAACTGTTTTCTTTTCTCAGTTATACTAAAGTGAATAAAGGAATAAGGAGATGGTGAATATTATTTCTATTACCATAACACTCTTTACTCTTTAAAACCAAAATAAAATACTCCAACCTCAAAATATAAACGAGGAAAAAATATCTTCATGACGATGACGTTTTCTTAGAAAATTTTCTGGAAAGTGCTTATCAAGAAAAGAACTTTTTCTTAAAGATTATACAACAACAACAAAAATGAAACAAAAATCGTAAAGAGGCGTGAAAAAAAATGACTAAAGAAAAGTCTAAAATAACATTTTTCCATAGAAATTTCTGTTAACTTTAAATGCAGCAACAGAAATATAGGGTGTGGGTGAATTATTACAGCACAGAACTTGCAGTTATTTATATTTACATTTAAGAAGCTTATTGTAACAACTGGCTTTGAACATGAATGGCAGAGTTCTTCTGAACAAAAAATAGGAAAATATACCAAAAAAAGAACTTATCAATGAAAATGAGAAAAGTCAATGGTAGTAACTTTTATTTCATTCGCACGAAGTCTTGAGGGCACACGAATCTTTAGAAGAATTATTTTGTACATTTTTTAATAATGGATAAATGATTGTATCACAATAAAGCCAAGTAAAAGGTGTCCCAAATTTATCACTAGACTTAAATAATAAAAATTGTAATAAAACGTTGGCAGCCCTGTACAAAAATCTTCAACAATTGAAGGGAAAAAACTTATTCCACAAGATTTTGAAGACGATATGTTAAAAACTATCAAAAGTCTTTAATTTAAACATGCCGTATGTAGTTATAGTTCCTTTTTTAGTAATAATGTAGATTTAGCAACGTTGGGCCGTACAAATCATAAATTTCAATAATGTAAAATTCTTAACAATGTTCAAATGACATAATAACTATTAAATTGAATGGAAACTCTGGCTCGATATAGTTTTGTTGACATTGTTTTAAGCTCCGTAAAATCTCTTAAAATGGTTGAGAAGAGATAGAGGGTCTGATTCATCTATTAATTTTCTTTGTTACCGTACTAATTATATTTTTTTAATTTTAGTTATGTAAGAAAAATTAACATTTTTACTTCAATTAGCTTAGTTATCAATAGAAATTAATAGCAGACGATACCTAATTAGCTATCGAGCAAACGCTATCGTTTTGACGATATTACTTGGTAGATTACCGTCGTACGTAAAGTGAGATTATCGTCGAAACGATATCGTCTGACGATAATAATAATGAATGATCCTCTTGTTAAACATCGAAACTCGATTGTTTTTTAAGGTTGCCTAAAGTTTTCTTTATAAATACAAATCTAAAAAAAATATGAGATACAACCCACACTGATAACTTACCATTCCTCTTATAAGGTTTGTAGGTTTCCGTGTTTTGTTAAATAAAATTTTCAGTTGAATTATTCTAAAAAAATCACTCAAATTACTAACAACATTTTGCATAAAATGAAATTGTTTGATTTCAAAAACAATATAGCATTTCTTGAAAGTTTTAATTTCTTTTATAAACAAATGAAGAAAGGATTGTTCTAATTAAATTTATCTTACAATGAAATTATTCTAAAGTCAATACGTTCATTTATTAGCGAGATATTTAGAAACGAGCATCAACTTTTAATAATTTTTGTTAGGTTTTTATATTTTATAAAAACCGTCAAAAATTCCCAAAATTTAACAGAATATTGGAAAATAATAAAATTTTTACCAACTTTTAGTGTATTTTTTAGGTTTTTATATTTTTGTTGGTAAAACATATGAAGTGATAACTATTTTTTTCAGTTGTTTTGATTTATAAAAAAACCGTTGAATTGAATATGTTTGTCAGAATTTATAATATGAAATTTAATTCAAGTCGCTAGCTTTACTGGTTTGTGAGATATTTTCGGTTAACCGAAACTTTCACCTTTTTTATTAGAGTACTTTTCCCATCTTTCTGCATCTTTTTGCATTATTATGTGTATAACAAAATTTTTTTGTAGTCAATATCTCTACATGTTTTTGCGATATGGACGCACGCACAGACATTTCTCTAAAAAAATTTTCTTCAGACCCTAGAGACCTTGAAACGTCGAGAAATGTCAACATTTTCAATTCGACAAATCGGATTGACTACAATTGCTTCCTATGAAAAGTCAATAAATTTCGCAGACATTAAATTAGTATGACAGTTTTCAATTGCACCACACCAGTTTGTATACTGATAAGATAATGGAGGGATTGATCATTTTCCCAGTAGTCCGGTTATAGAACTCATATTCAAAGAATAAAAAATCATCGAAACTGGTAAATTGTTTTTACGGAATTTCCGCACTTTAACTGTTGTTTTCCTTCTAATAAGTTAAAAAGTTTTGCATTCATTAGATATAAGGGTATAACAGAATTATTCCGAATGAGCATTTTAACATAATACTCATATCATGGTTCGACGCAATTGAAATTCTGCGATAAATTCATTATTTGTTGAAATTTACGTTTATATGACTTTATTTCTTTTAACCAATTATCAAGCTACTTGCTATCAAAAACCACTTTTGAAGAAATATCAATTCATAAAATAAAAAAAACGTTTTTGTCTGAAAAATGCACTACAGTACATTTCGCTACGAAAATTATTAAAAACATTCCAAAGAAATATCTGAAATATTACAGTTTTTAGGTTCTATTCCAGACTTACAGGCTTTTTCATTAAATAATTTGTATCTTTAAATTTAAAAATATTAAAGTTTTAGTCACAAAGCCTCTCATCGAGGAAGCTATGAATAGTTTGCATAAGCTGAACTCGACCAATGATAAAAGATATATAATATTTTTATTAAAACAAAAATAATACACTAGATGGAAAGTTCACGTAATCTTAAAGTGAGATAGTTACTTCCGGAACCGGAATCACCGCCTTGTTATAACCCATTATTGTTGTCGCACCTACTAATTCAGGCAAAAAGAAGTTTGGACCAGTAAAGCTGCAAGTTCAAATCCCAAACGAAAAACCGTATTTTTCCACACAAAATTGTACGCTCTTCGATTGAGTTTATATCCAAAGCGTGCAGTTCCAACTGCTAAAAAAACCATTCCGTGAACTCAAATTGGTGTCTTATAAAGAGCAGCCGAGTTTTGTACAGGTGTAAGCCCAAACCATAGATGCGGAAATTTTGAAGTTACGATCTACCAAAGGCAAATTTCTTGTGAGGTATAGGGAATTGAAACGAATGTTTCAGACAATGGTGGCGATCTACTGTTTCTTCAACGTCCAAGTGATATTTCATCATTAAGTGAACAAATTGACTATCATTATTCCTTAAAACCAAATTTCGCCAATATCTTCTTCAATTTTTATGAACAAAAATTCATTCAACATGGCCCGATAACTCTTTTTTCATTTTCAAAGAATTGGCCCGATTATGCCTCTGAAACAAAATCCTCACACAAACAATGACTCGTTTTGGCTTTTTAATGTATGCGTGCGTGTTTTCTGTACACCAAATTGACAATTTTACTTGTTTACATAACCACCAAGATCAAAATTAGCTTCATCTGAAAAGACGATTTTTTTTGTCAAAATCATCATCTTCTCTAAGCCGATCGTAGACAATATTTCTCAGCGTTGTTCAAGTGTATACACAACCATATTCGTTCAGCGGAAGGATAAAACTAACTACCTGTTAAATTAAACATGAGCTAAAACGAAATAAGCACTAGTTAAAAAAAACTTTAGATGGCGGAGCCTTTACAACTGTTGACGAAAAAAAATGTCAAGTAGCACTCTTGGAAATTGATGTCACCAGTGTTTTCAATTATGACAAAACAATTATACGGCCTAATTTTGTTGCTATTACTAAAAATGTCAAAGCGATTTATGATATCGACTTCACATTATTCACTCTTTATACAAAATCTCTTCAAATTGGACAGTCTTGAAATAAAGTTTACATTAATATTCATTCAATTCATCTTATCCGACAAAATCTCCTAGCAAACTTAAATATATCTGTATACCTATCCACTTAATAACATAAGAGCATTAAATAAAAAATAAATTATACAATTTTATGCTACAGTCATTTTAACGCTTATATTCCCCACAAATTCAGCATCCAAGTTTACGAGTATATATTCTATTCTTTTGTCATTACTTCATATTAGTTTCAAACGAAGAAAAAAAACACAAACAAATAATTTATTAACGCCTTAAAAAGTTATTTCTCATTTTTCTTCAATAGCCGTCAATTCCAATTCAAACCTCTCAAGAACAGCAGGCCAGACTCTCAAAAGCCAGTCACTCAGTACCGTCCTTTTTGCTCATTTTAACTTAAATTATGACAAAGTTCAAAAATAAGTCGAAGACGACGATGACAAGAGACGACGACTACGACGACTTTATACCCTGCCCAGCCCAGTCCGCCAAAGTGCGGTTGTATTGTAAATTCAAATCGAAAATAAATTAAAGAACACCCTGGTGACTGTTAATTAAGGAGGGGACTTCTGGCTCAGACGAAAAGCAGCTACATTCGTGATGCCCTATCTCCTGTAATGTGCGTAGCGAAGATATAATAGGACAAGAATACAAATTAAAACAGAGTAGGTAGGTACGTACTTACCTAACAACCAAGGACATCACTTGTTCTAGTGAAATCCCACAGCTGTTGCAATGGGATTCCGTACTAAATTTATTGCTGCCCCCCAAGTACTTAAATACGAACAAACGCGTAATTCCATACCGACTCATTGGAGAGGATCATTACTCCATTATATTCTCATCTTAACAACAACAACCCTTACCTACTCCCTGAATACTTGATTATATGCTGCGGCCCAGCGGGGGTGACCACTGACCATGATAAACGCAGGAAGCAAAGAAAAAGAACAATAAAACAATTCCTAATTTTTAGCAAATTGTATAAATGCAAGAAGGATGTTCTTACAATATTCTCGTATGAATTTCGTTGTTGTTGTTGTTTTTCTTTGTGGTGTTGGTGAATCCTTTGTGTAAAGAATTCTCAAGTTAGCTAACTACGCCCATATAATTTATTTATTATATTCTTTTCTTGACCAAGTCACAATGGCATCATTTAGTAAAAATGGTTTATTTTTATATTTAGTTGTTGTTGCTTTTTAATCGGAGGAAAAAAGAAATTTATCAATTCCCGAATGAGCAAATTTCCTGATGTAAATTGGTGTAATTACAATGTGATCAACTTTTATGCTCTTGTGGGCTTGCTTTTTGGTTTTGTTTAGTTTGCGAGGGGTGGGTAAGGGTGGATGAGGTTAAAATTGAAATAGAGCAAGTGAAATCATTGAGTGTTCTGCAGACTTGGGTGTTGTAATTTAAGGACCGAAAATAATTGTTTAATGGTATACTAGCTAAGGCTGCTATATCATCAGTTTTTTTTTCGGGGGAAACAATTTGTTTTCTGTGGGCAGCATATAATTTGGGACATTTCGTCATCATAACTGTATAATTATGACATTAAAGAGGGACTTTAGTTTTAAATATACGGAGAATGTTTCTTGAGAACTGTTGATGGACAAAAGTGGCTGATTACGTAAAGTTATACAGAACTGTAAACTTGTTAGGGAATTTGTTATAGATAATGTTTGAAGAATGTGGTAGTGACTTAAAATCTTCATTGTCAATTTAGTTTGGTGAATTTGGGTTTTTCTTTATTAATGAAGTATAAGATTTGTGAGGAGTGATTAGGGACATCATTTTTCACAACTAAAATTTGTATTGACGGGATAAGGTTTTATGTTTTGTAATAAAAAGTTGGCAGTTGAATTTTGTATTGATTTTTTATGAAAAAAAACTGACTACCTATCGGATTTTTATTAAAATTTAACAATATTTTCTATATTGTTGTAAAATTAACAAACCGTATTATGTTATTATTCTATGAAATTATGATTTAGGTTGGAGGAACAATGATCCGCAAAATTCAACAAAACAAAACTATAAGAAAAACGAAATGATTTTAAATAACAATGGGTAGGTAGCCGGCGCGCACGCGTGGATACCTACTTATTAAAAACAATTAACAAATGTCAAATTCCAAAAAGGTTGGTTTGTTAATTTTACCACCGACAACAAAAACAGTGCTGTCACCCACCAATAGTAGCTCAGTTTGGGGGTGGGTTTGGAAAAAGGTAGATTTTATTAATCGAACTCAATTAATAAAATCAAAATTAATTATAAAAATAATAAAAGATGCTACACAGGGGCGTAAAAATACTGAAAAATGGGCCCCAGGAAGTATTGTGGTACTTACCATTACCGATCAAAATAAATAGTAATAAAAAAGCGGTAATTTACTTCCCAATTAACATAAAATTCGAGATCAATTTTTCACCTAGAAAGGTTAACATATTTTATTGTATATCTAGGAAACCTTAATGAATATAGGGAATTTAAATTGATACAAAAAACAAAAAAAGAAAGAGAACAATTGGTTGTGCACAAAGGACACACAGAAAAGTCACCTTGGAAAAGTTCCCGAAGAACAAATTAACAAAGATCGTGGGTTCTGCAATCTCGGGAGACAAAGGAATCGACCGAAAGTCTATGGGTTGAATTTTGGCTCTTTAAAAAGCACAAAACTCACTCAACAAAGAAATACTTATCTCCCTTAGTTTAAGAAAATCGATCCTGCCTCTCCTTTTCCTCTCTTCTCAATCACGCCTTCCTCAAAATATGTATGTCTTTCTTTATCAATTTTAACCCAAAACGCACTAACACGATTTTTCTTCTTTTTTTTTTCCTTCTCCAAAAATCGTTCAATTCTTTATTTTCTTTTCGACCTCACTCTTCTTAGCTTCTCTAAAAAGTCCATATTCATGGCAAATTTCCCTCATCCAAGAGGCCACGACAAGTATCGCATCCTACTCTGACCTTTTGCTATGATCTGGTTTACTCTTTCGGTCTAACTGCCACACCCGGCTTTTTCACTGGGGTGCATGCCGATTTCAAAACCCAGTCAAACCTTTGTGGTCTCTTTCACATTGGTGATTGAACACCAACCTTGCCTTAATGGACGAGTTCAGTTCTTATCCGTCGAATCCAATTGGTCTAAAAAGTAAACGAACAATTTTTGAGAGTTCGCGAATAAAATCCCCCAGCCCAAACCGGCCCAGTTTAATAACTTGAGGAAAGCGTTCTGGTAATTAGGAACCTTGGCATTTTTCAACTATGATTGAGAGGCAGAATCCGATAGTTCGCAATTTAGAATATAAACCCTTAGATTTCCGTCCAAACAATTTTAGGGGAAGGGAAAAACACATCGCAAGGCTACCTTACTTAGTGTTCCAACACTTTAGGCTGGGCATTAAGCCATACTAATTTTAGGTTGGTGTGCAAATTATAGAAAGGATGCACACTTTCGTTTTCTCCTTGTGTGGACCACCTGTCACACACTTAATAGGCCGTCTTAGTGACTCATCCGTCACACAATTGTGTGACCGCCCGTCACAAAATTTGTATAGTAAATGAAAATGTGGACCCTCTGTCACACAACCGCATTACCACTGAAACCTATTTTGTTTGCTTTTCCAAAATACAATAATAGCAGGTCACTGACTGATAGAAAGCAGGATTCAACTGAACTCTTAAAATATTTTGAAGCCGCAACGACGAAAGAAAGGTTAAAAAAAGGAAAAAGGATATGAGATAGGCTAGTGAAACTTGTTGTGGTAAATTTTAAAACTGTCAATTTGATTTTACTCATAATTTTACCGTATGTTAAAAACAATGTTTCCTATAAGATAAAATTAATTTAGTTTTTTACAACCTTTTATTAATGTTTTGTTTAGGTTTTTATTTTTATAAAAAAATGTCAGTTTTAATTTTCTTATAATTTTACTGAATATTAAGAACAATATTTTTTATAAGGTAAAATGAATGCTAAGTCAATATCGCACACTCAATTTTAACAAAATCTTAGTAATGCTTTTTAGGTTTTTGATGTTTTTGTTTTTTCAAAATTTAACTAAATGTTGTTAACAATATTTTGTATAAGTTAAAATTAGTTTGAAGTAAATATCTCTACTTTTCGAAAAGATATCTGCTTTGAAAACCAATTTTAACCAACTTTTAGTAATATTTTTTCTTAGGTTTTTATTTTTTATATAAAAAAAACTGCCAATTAACGTTATTCTTCATCGCATACAATTATTTTACGGATACAATAATTTTTTATTCGTAAAATATTCCAGTTGACAAATATTTTGTTTTTTGATTTATAAAAAAAACCGTTAATTGGATTCGATACCACATATAATTTATTTTAAGTCGCTAGCTTTATTGGTTCGTGAGATATTTTGAATTAGCCAAAACAGCCACTCAATGTTGTTGAGAGTCCTTTCTGCATTATTATCTGTGTAACAACATTTTTTTGAAGTCGATATCTCTACTGGTTTTTGAGCTATGGATGACGAAAAAACGTTGCGAACGTATGGACGTACGGACATACAGACATACGGACAAACTCTAACAACTTCCAACCATTTCTGTGTTGGAGTAATATATCAGAATTGGAAGGGGCCTACAGCTTATTTCCAAATACGAAATTTTCATTACAGAAACATTTTTTACTACAAGGACTACTCTACTCAGTATCCATAATTCCTAGATGTAAATTTTGAAGTTTCGAAATTTATTGTTTTGGTTTTTAGAAAGCAATAATAATTTCTTATTCAATAAAAATAAAAAAATAAAAACTATTTTCTTGGGATATACGAAAAATTAATTTTTAGGCGAATAACATTTAAATGTGTTAAATGTATTTTTTTAAGTCGATTCTAAAAATTATTAAATCTTTAACTAATTTAGTTTTGAACAATATTTAAAGGGTTAAATAAATGAAGTTATATAAATATTTTATGTAATGAATTAGAAGATAAATTTGTTTCAAAATAAAAAAAACTTTCAATTCAAGAGGAATATTATACTGATTATAGATAATAAAGTGGTTGACATGCAACTTTTTGAAATTTTCTAAAGGTTTTGAGCAAACTTTGTTAAGAACTTTTAATTTCCTTAAAAATAGTTCTTTTGTTGAGCTATGATATCTATATAATGTCATAAACAATTGGTATAAAATAAAAATAAAATGTCCTACTGGGTCGTACAAACTTGCTCCTGTATCCAAAAAGTCTGTTTAAAAATATTTCTTGTATTTTAAGATTTAAAAATTTAACTGCAAAAAAAGAATGTTTACAAAAATTTAAACTCTTTAAAAAGATGCAGAAATTGCTTAGAATAAAACCGCGTTTGTAGATTTTTAAACCTAGCAATTTTTAAAAAAAGATGAAAATTTTGGTTAACTTAAAATATATCATGAAGCAATAACGCTAGCATTTTGAATTAAATTTTATATTATGTATTGTAACGTAATAACAATGAAATAAATTAAAAAAACTCAAAAAAAGTTATTGACACCTCAATAAAAATGAAATTTTAAAAAAATCGAATGGACTTTTTTTCACAAAAAAATAAAAACCTAAACAAAAAAGTTGGTAAAAATTGGTTTTGGAAAAATCAAATTGACAGTTTCTTACAAAAAATAAAAACCTAGAAAAAAACATACTTAAACAGGGTACAAATTTACTTTGGACTCAAATTTCTTTTTAAAAATTGAAAAATGAAATGAAATCCGCATGATTATTATATGAGATTTTTAACCCTGTCAAACAATGATTGAAATATATCGAATTATTGAGTCTATAGTCTTTCACATCATAGTAATGTTTGATTTAAATTAATTTTTTTATAAGAAACACTAGAAGGTTTTTTTTTTATTATTGAATCGCTTAAGTTTAGGGAAAATAGAATCAAGAAGGATTTGTTGCAATAAAAATTCCTTTTATCAATTTTTGTTCAAATGAAAGAAACAAGAAATACTCTTATTGTCTTTTATATCGAATAAAATATAAAGATATTTATGTATTTACCTCAAAGAAAGATATGTCTTAATATAAACGTTTTAAAATCACTTCAAAGGATTATCTGCTAGATTTCAAATAAATAAATAACTACTGGACTAAAGGACTCGGTATTTTCTTTTAAGAATATGACAGTATCAATTTTAACAGAGAAAACTAAAATTTACTTGGAAATTGAATCAAAAAATAAAACGAAAAGAAATACGAAAAATTCACCTTAAGAATGATTTTGCCTTCTTTATATAAATAAATACATATTACTTCTCCGAGTTTATACCGTTGAAAACTATCTATATCTGTATTTCAATTATTGTACGAATCTGTTTTTCCTGTATTTTTAAGAAACCTACACTTTGTTTTGAAACAGGAAAAAAGATTAATAGTGGCCCAGTTTAAGTATGCAATAAGTTCAGACAATTGAGTCTGCCAGTACAGTGCATTGGGCACGAATGAAAAATTCGACAAAGGATCAAGGCATCATGATGATATTTATTTTGTTGTTGTTTTATACATAATTCTGTTGAATCCTCGTGATGATGGAGGAGGAGAAGATATGCTACCACTTTAGATGCCATGGTTAAAGTAAGTATTACATTTTGGCAGCGTACTTTGTTGAATGGAAATTGATGATTTGATTGCTATTATGTGGTTAAGAGTAATCGTTTTTGAGTTAAAGAGAAAGGTAATAATGTTTTTTTTATAGAGTTTTGCTAAGGGGAATTATCAATATTATTAAAATAGAAAGCGAACCTATTCTATAAATTAAAAAGTAATTGGGAGGGTATCGTTTTGGGTAGAATTAGTCACTTGTTAAAAAAAATTAACTTAAATCTTAATATATTCCATTTAATACGCTCTTTATTTATTTGTTGCTAAAAGAAATATCATAATTTAAATCGAATTAGGTACAAATTTATGAACTTTTAAAAAATTAAGTTTAAGAAATATTAGTTTGAATTTTTCACTATTTTTTTCGGTCTCCAAAAAAATATTCAAAAATCGACTTAAGATGATTTATCATTACAGTCTAGATTTATCTTTCCTTAGGCTCACATTGGAGGTAATTTAATTGTACTATTTTTTAAAAAGTGTTCGTAATAATTTTAATGAATTTATGAAAGTATTTATTTTAAAACTGCATACAATAAAACTGAATCAACAAATAGATGTGAAAAATGTAACTATCTCTTAGTGACATAATAGTTAGATTATGTATCTTATATCTCTTTGCTCTATATTTTTAATCTTCTTATAAGAGAAGACAAAAAAGAGAAAATACACTAATGAGGCACAAAGTAAAATATACAACGCGAGTTTCCCTATTTTAAAATCAATTTATTTCTTTGTGAATTCATGTTTTCTTCATTTTCCTGATTGCTGTAGGTCCTTTTTGTAGATTTACCATATACTTATATGTATACCCATTATCCAGGCTATATTCCTTGAGTTTAACCAAAGCCATCGTAATTTTATTTTTTTGTAGCTCTTGTTTTCTTCTAGAAAGCGGATGTGCTTTGATAACTTGGGTTTGATATGGCTGGCTGGTGTAGGAGATGAAGGAAAAAAAAAGAAGAAAGAAGGTTTAGGGAAAGAAGTTAATTAGAATTTTAACTGACTTTATTGCATACTTATTTTGTGTTCTTTGTTGATAAAATAAAATTAAGTGATAAGAAAATAATTATAAGAAAATATCTTTCAAATACGATATATATTTGCGAAAATAATAATTTTTCTTAAGTTTTGTTATTAATAAAAATAGAATCAATAAAAAAGAAGGTATTAATCTAAAAGGCTACTTGAGGTTACCCTAAAATATAGTAGTACTTTAAATTTTCACCATATTTTTAGTTAAGTATTTGTAACTCTTAAAAAAAGACATATTTGACATTTGATTTTAAAAAAAATTTGAGAGTTATGACCTTTTTATCAAAATGACATATTATTAAACTTCTATAGAGAACAATGACTGTTGAGGAACTATGAAGTCGTCAACTATTGTTGTTTCAACGTATTTTTAGTTATTCTCTTTACAGATGACAAATTAAATTTAATATTCTGGCCATTTGTTAAGTTTACGAGATATTGTCTACTGAAAAATAAATAAATAAAAAATAAATAAATTGGGTGCCGCAACAGTCCGTTGAGAACTAGGGCCTAGTGACTTACAACTCTCAACCATTCCTTTGTGCGAGTAATGTTGTCAGGAAAGGAGGGGACCTACAGTTTAGAAAACACTTTTTCATGACAAGAGTTACTCTTGGAGAATTTGTCAATTCCTCGCAAGAGGCAGTACCCGTGAAAGGACTTTAGATGGCATAGGCAGGGATCGAACCCAAAACCTCTGGCATGACAGTCCAACGCACTAACCATCATTTCTAGTTTAATGATCCATTTAAAAAAATGTTTTAATATTTTATAACATAAAAAAAATTCAGCAAATCTGATTTATTTTTTTCCTAAATAAATTGTAGTTTAATCCAAAAATATTTTAAGTGTTGGATCACAAGACCTCTATGAACAGTGCTTTCGAATAATGGTCCAAGGTCCACGTAACTTTTCTTGCAAAACTTCGACTATTTGCTTGTTTTCCTTTTCTGTACACAAAATTTAACTATTTCAATTTTTAGTAATGGTGTGTTTGTAAATTTGTAGGTAATGACATCGTTCCTTAAAATTAAACCTCTTAGTACAAAACAAAATTCCATCTTTTTTAACAAAATATAATATAAAAAATAAGATTAAACCGTAATATTGTTGAATTTAAGTAAATTCACTAGGGCATCATGTCTCAAATTAACTTCAGAGTAAAATTCTAGTGTGCTTACTTGCTCTAAGTTAAAGTTCTTTTAAACTCCTAAAATGTTGCATTTTCGTTTCCTTTTTTTAGTTGCAACAAATCTTTTTGAAAAACTTTCCTTAAAACAAACCAACTCGGTAAAAAAAGAAACCTTTCTATAACAACAAACTGCAAAATCGAAAAAAAATGACACTTAGAACAACATTTTTAAAATTTTCATTTTCAACACCACCCACAAAGTGTTCGTCTGCGTCCTCGTAAGTTTCCTTTTACAAAAACTTAAAAAAAAACCAAAACAAATAAAAAACAACGAACACTATACTTAACTTGGGTTTCCATCTGCTGTAGATGGATTTTTTCCAATATTGAATTTCGAATTACGAAACAACATGATGTTCTCTATCGACATACAGTGGAACGGTTTGTTATATGAACAACTTATATACTCCTCGTTCTTATACTGCAACTCTATGGAAGAAGCAGAAGCCAAGTCGAGGAAAGAAAATAATTTTCTTAACGGTCTTGCATAAAGTCTATGTATTTTAAGTCATCTTGTTTTACATATTATAAATAGTTTCAGTTTATTCTTGTTTATTTCGTTTTTTTTTTCAAGTGAAAGTTTATAACTTTTTGTAAATTTTAATGGAAAGCAATTTTTTTTTGGAAGAAAGTCATACCATCAAGAATTCAAATACAGCCAACCTAGTCCTAGACGCTAAAATTCAAATTTCCCATTAAATTGAATTTAAAGATTCAAATAAATATCTATACGTATAGAAATATCATTGCAAATGAAAACTTGTAAATAATCCTTTAAACTATTTTATGTTCGATTTACGTTACGTTATTGTAGATGAAACATCAAGTTCATTACCTTCAACCTTTACACTGAGTCGTAAATAAGAATTTTCAATGACAAAAACAGAGAAAAAGCTTGTTCGATACCTTTGAATTTATCTACACTGACAGGTGTATTCCACAGGATCTCTGTTCTATAGATAGGTAAACTTGTTTCTTTAGAAAATGTATATATAAAGTAATCAACAGTGTTGTATATATTTGATCTTATATTTTAAAACGTCTTGTGTAATCTGACTGTTTGATTTATTTTTTTAATAATTTTGTTCATCAAATCAGTAAAAGCTTTACATTTTCAGGAGTGTTGTTTTCAATAAATTCTTCAAACTTTTATAATTGTGTTGTGAAATAAATGTTGATGCCTTTTTTATTAAGTTATAAATTACCGAAAAATATGAAACTTTTTTGAAAATATTAACATAAAATAGCTTAAAACAACAAATTATAAATGGAAGAGTGGTTCTTACTAAAGCAATTTATCTTAAAAATTGTTTAAAGTTTTAAATTAAAAAAAAAAATCTTAAAAAAGTCTGATTTAGAAAAAAAAATCCACAATGTTATTACGGATTTCAAAAAGGTAGTTTTGGTTTTTGAAGTGCTTTGTTGTATATTAATATTTTTGCTCAATATTGTGTTTTGTATGAATTATGAACTCTATCATTTGAAATTGACTCACTGTACACATTCACTTATGAATTGGTAAAGTGCCAAAATGTGGTAATTTTCGAAATATTTTGATAAATATAACCGCTCTTATAGTCCTGCTATTTTTCAATGTTATATCCAATTTTTTTTAATATACTTAACCAATTTTTAACAAAAAAAACGGTAAGGTTGATTTTTTTATTTTTAACTCAATAATAGAAAGTTATTGTAATGGGTCCGATTTGTCACATTGAAAATTTTGATATTTCTCGACGTTTGAAGGTCCCTAGAGTCGAAATAAAAGATTTTTTAGAGAGGTGCTGTGCGTGCGTGTGTACGTCCGTAGGTTCGCGACGTTTTTACGTCCTCCATAGCTCAAGAACCAGCAAAGATATCGACTTAAAATAAATTTTGTTATACAGATAATTATGCAAAAAGATGCAGAAACGACTCTCAAAATTGCGTTTGTGGTTTTTTTTTTACCATAGCAGTTTAAAAAAAAGGGTGAAAATGTTGGTTAACCCTAAATATATCTCACGAACCCAAACTGCTAGAGACTTGAATTAAATTGAATATTATATATCTAAACGTGATACCAAACCCATATAGTTTTGGAAAGAAAACAATACATTTTTTTTATAATTCGAAAAAAATTAAAAAGAAAAGCTTTATAAAAAATGATTTTATCTTGAAAATAATTTGGTGCAACGAAAACTAAAGTTTTTAACATCTGGTAACATTTTGAGAAAAATCATATTGACAATTTTTGTTTTTATAAAAATAAAAAAATTAAAAAAACATTAATCAAAGTTGTTAAAAATTGAATTTCAGCTCAAATATCATTTAAAAAATTTGAGATTATATCTCCCAACTTATTTTATTTTATAAGAAATATTGTTTTCAACATTCTAAAAAGTTTTGTGAAAAATCGAATTGACAGTTTTTTTGTTACAAAAAATAAAAACTTAAAAGAAAATTTAACAAAAGTTGGTAAAAATTGATTTTCGACAACATTCGGTAAAATTTTGAGAAAAATCGAATAGACAGTCTTTTTACAAAAAATAATTAACAAAAGTATGTAAAAATTGATTTTCGACTTAAATATCTTTTCAAAACTTTGACAATTGACTTTAAACTACTATCGTTTAAAAAAATTTGTTGTCAACTTTCAGTAAAATTTAGAAAAAAAAATGTATTGATATTTTGTTTTACAAAAAATAAAAACCTAAAAAAAAACATTACTAATACTTGGTAAAAAATTACTTTTGCCGAAAACAGCTTTTCAAACATTAAAATATTGTCTTAAAACTCTTTTTAATTTTACAGAAAATATTGCTTTCGACATTCAGTAAGTTTTTTACAAAAATCCAACAGTACGTTTTTTCATTAAATAATACAATCAACGAAAAATAGAAAATACTCAAAATTTGGTAAAAATTAATGTTCGATTCTTGATATCTCTTAAATGAATTTCATTCATCCAATTCATAAAAATTTAAGAAATGCCACTAAAATTCGTAAAAATTTGTTTTTGACTAAAAATCTATAACAAAACTAGATTTTCAAACATTGTTGGCAATTTATCGACACATGGGATGGGAAGTTATCAGTGTGCGTCGCAACCCAGGCAGTATTTAAATATAAAGTTGATTTAAGATAAAATCATCAAGGTTGACATTGAGATATCGAGACAAAACTTAACATTAAATGTTTTTCCATGTTATTTGGAATTTTCGTTTTGTCATGTTAACATTTTTAAATGTGTTGAAGTCGAAATAATTATTAAATTATAAAAAAGAACTAAACATTTTACATGAACTAGATAACTCAACACAATAGATTTGGCTAACCCATCATTTCTTCTAAATGTAAAAATAACTAACTGTCAAGTAGTTTAAGATTATTGTTGAATATTGAGCTAATAAATAGTAAAATTATGAATATTTTACTGTTTTATTTAATACGATCGGAGTATTGAACCGCGCAATCTTGTCAACTTTAAACTTTAAAACCATCACGGAATTGTTTAAATGCCATTATAATGATATAGTAACATTTTATGCAGTGCACCGAGTTAGCTACTAGAAGTCCATATTTTCATAAAGATGAATCAGATTCTATCAATTGTATATGACAATCAGATTTTTTGATAAAAGATAAACGTTATACACACCAAAACATGACCAGAGCATTACTCTACTCAATACTGCTTGGCTCATGGTCATCAAGTAAATAGTCAAAGTCATTATTAAAAGGTCTTTCTTGTTCAATGTTCAATACTCCAGAGAATAAATTTCTTCAGACATCAATTTTTCTTAATTTCTGGCAAACTATGCATTGCCTTAACCTCTAGAAACCAAAACCTGGATATAGAAATATTACAGTAAAATAAAAAGTTTATTGAAAGTTGAACTGACAAAAAAATTGTTTTCCTTAGAGGATTCTTGTTGACCGAAAAAAATATATACATACGTTGGTACTCATACGTATCCAAAGAAAAAATAAACACATTTTCGAATAAAAAAGGATGTCCTTGTCAATTTTTCTTACTATAGTGTCGAACTGTAGGTAGGCATATAAATAAAAGGATTCCTACAACCTACATTTATACATGAAAATAAATAGTTTTTTTTTTGTATTTATGTAGGTTTATTGTTGATGACTCTATTCACCACCTTAACCAAGCAAACAATGGGTCTTTAGAATTTATTGATTAAATCTTAGTAACCTTCGATACCTTGTTTAAAAATATGTGTAACGTTCCTATTTGTAGCCTCATTCTAGACACTGTTTATTTGCCATTAAATATATGTGGCTAATAATTTTATGTTGCCAGTCTTTTTCTGCTTATTTTGTAGTTTTTTTTAACTTATTTTTATTTTTGTACTCAAAACATTATAAATTTACCATTTTTGGTACATTGAATTCATTTTTCTTTGTTGTTCTTTTTTATGTTTATAGTAAAGTTTTGGAATTGAGTACGAATTTATTTAAGTCCTATTTCCTATGGACATATTTCTTTTATAGAAAATAAAATAAAATTTACGAATGACAATCATGAATCTATGAATCTGTTACAAATGCCATGTCATGACAATTAAAGTTCCATGTCAAGTTTGGAATTCTAATGGAGGAGGTTTACAAAATTCACCTCTATAGAAACACAGCACATAAAGTCTTCTTAAATTGTATACAAAAAGATCACTTATCCTTTATATTGTTCGAAAACACAATGACATACATTATATTCAACATCTCACTCAGGATATGAACTCGTACACCATTCAAGGATAATAAATTGCAGTAACTTTGAACTGCAACAGCACTTTACCCAGAGTTTTTGTTATACATCCACATTCACATCATCATCGATGGTGAATTTAAGGAGGCTTGGTTGATGGTTGGTAAGGTGGAGTGAAGGTTGCATGTATAAGATGCAGAGGACACCCCCAATCTTATGAACCTATTGCAATGCCAGAATCTTCATTGTAGCCACATATATGAGTACAGCTATATTATGAAAAAGACGACAGTGATGTCGGTAACAAGGACGAATCTGACGACGTGGATGAAGGAGTCAGTGTGAAGACAAAAATTTGTAACCATCGCATAAGAAAAATATAACGAACCAATATAACGACAACGTTGACGATGACGATGACTATGACGACGAGGGAAATTACGTTACGGATACTTTTTTTTTGCTATTGTTTTTGCATGGAAATTGAAAATTGATTTAATTGTTTTATATCCTTGTTTTTATAGAATTTGAGGAAACAATACGATACAAAGCATCAGAGAAACAAAGGATGGAATTTTTCCTTTCTGTGATGGTACAATTTTTATTTTTTGCTGAATTATTATTGGCTGCAAATTATGATGTTGTTTATTATCGAAAAGTAATACTTAATACAATTGGCTTGTTAAGATGATTTTGAAGTTTTTGTTTCAGACAAAATTTGCATTTGATTGAGGAAAAATACAAAAGAGATCTATAGAAAGAAAACTCTTATTATCAGGAAGCGAATTATTAAGAATAGAAACAAATAATTGTAATTAAATTGAAAATTTTTTATGAACATAATGTAGATCTATTATTCTGTATCTTTTTAAAAATTCTGTTCTGTTATTCAATATATGAGTTCATACTTTTACATAAAAGTTCACAGAGTACAAAATTTAAACTTTTTGATCTTAAAATTATATAATTAAGAATAAACAATTAAAAATAAAGCAAAGAAACATTAATTATTGAAATTAAAAAAAAAAAACAAGTTATTGATGAACTCTATCATTAAAATTTTATTGAATTTTGGAAAGAAATAGACTCTTTAAATTTTAATTTAATGAATCTTATAGCCAAACAATAAAGGAATAGCAAGTTCAAAAGCTG